>NC_064848.1:144396302-144696302 GCF_024139225.1 Suncus etruscus | reverse complement strand
CATATGGTCTCTGGAGCCTGCCAGGAGTGATTGATTTCTGAGTGCAGAGCCAGGAGTAACCCTTGAATGCTACCAGGTGTGGCCCAAAAGCTCACAAAATTATTTTTGGTTCGTAGGAGGACTTCTACTAAACTATTGAATAGAAAGTAGTTAGCAGGTTGTCTTGAATTGTTCCTTTTTTTTTTTTTTTTTGCTTTGGTTTTGGTTTTTGGGTCATACCTGGTGGCGCTTAGAGGTTACTCCTGACTCTTCGATCAGAAATCGCGCCTGGCAGGCTTGGGGGACCAGACGGGATACAGGGATTCGAACCACCATTTGTCCTGTGTTGACTGTGTGCCAGGCAAATGCCCAGCCACTGTCTATTGCTCTTGCCCCTTGATTTGTTTTTAACTTAAGGAAAAATGTTTAGAATTTTAATATTATAAGTTATATTAGTATCTTAATATTAATATCTTAATACTCTATAGAATTGAGGAAGTTTTTCTTTCTGATTGTTGAGCTTTTTATTTTTTTAATTATAAATTTTTATTTTGACCATATTGGCTTACATATCTTTCACAGTAATATTTTAGGTATGCTTTTTTAAAAGCAATGGATATTTTATGCTAGAGTGGTACTCTGGGTAGGGCGCTAACCTATAGGGAGTGATTCCTGAGCACAGAGTCAGGAATATCCCCTCAGCATTATCAAGTGCGGCCTCAAAACAAAAAATACAAATAAAAAATACATATTGTCAAATGACTCTTTATCTTTTTGTGATTATCATGGATTTTCTCTGTTCTGTTCCCTGTAATGAATTTCATGGAATTAAAGCGCCCTATCACCCCCATTTTGAGCCATACCTTGGATCTGGCTGCGCCAGAGAGCCACCAGTTGTGTAGGGATATGGGAAGCAACTTGGTGGTGCCAGAAATGAATATGATGAATACAGGGCCTCATACATGCCCACTATGTGTTTAACTACTTGAACCCCATCCTCCTGAACAACATTTTTTTTTTTTTTTTGGTTTTGGTTTTAAGGGCCACACCTGGTGATGCTCAGGGGTTACTCCTGGCTATGCACTCAGAAATCGCTCCTGGCTTGGGGAATCATATGGGATGCCGGGGGGATTGAACCACGATCTGTTCTAGGCTAGCGCATGCAAGGCAGACACTTTACGCCCTGCGCTACCACTCCGGCCCCTGAACAACTTTCTTGAGTGAGGGCTGGGCCATTCCCAGTGATACTTGCTGGTCTGATTGAGCAGGGCAGTTCTATGCTCCTTTCATGTGATTACTCAGGGTGGTCCTGGCTGTGACTTGCAGTGCTTGGTGATTCCTGTACACACCCAAATGAATTTTCTTATTTACATTTTGTTTTATTTTGGTGCCACACCCTATAATTCCTGGTGGACTCACTCCTGGTGGTGGTGTTTGTGAGAGCAGGGATTGAATTCAGACATCGTGCATGCCATTTCTGTGCCTTGAACTTTCATTTTGTTCAATCTTTTATTTTAAAATACCTATAAAGTGCATTTATGTGCAATTTAAAGATCAGTACAAGTACAAAAGCTCTGGATTAGTCTTTGAGTTAGTTGGGATACCGTATTTTCGGCGTATAAGACGACCCCCTAATTTTGCAGTTAAAACATAGGTTTAGCCCTGTATTTGCTGTATCAGAGCATTCCTGTGCTGCAACTGTATGTTCCACAGTGAGCCAATCACAACAAGCAAAGGTTCAAAGGTTATACTGTAATAGACTTCCTCTCTGACTCTGGCTAATCTGAGCAGGCTTTTTACAGTGTAGATTCGGGTCCAACACATTGTCTAATTTACATGCATAAAAGCCTGCTTGGATTGGCTGAGTTAGAGAGGCGGTCCGAGCAGCCTTGCAGTGATTGGTCCCTTATCATAGGCACCTTTTCTGGCAATTCCCTGGTGGCGTCAGTTAATCTCCCCCACTACATGAACCAAACAACACCCCATCCTCAGATTCTAGCACTGAACCACCAACACGGTTAGCTGGGTTTTGCCAGGAGTGGCCCCCAGATCTCCTGAGTACTGTTTGGGAGCCCCCAAGAAAGAGATTTGGAAACTCTGCGGCCTGATTTTTTTTTTTTTTTGCTTAGTTTAGCGGCATATTGAAACATTTTGGGATACACTCGGTCAATAAGACGACCCCCAATTTTCGGTTGACCTTTTTTTTTTTGTTTCAAAAGTCGTCTTATACGCCGGAAAATACGGCAAGCTTTTTTTTTTTTTTTTTTTTTTTTTTTTTGGGTTTTTTGGGTTTTTTGGTTTTTGGGTCACACCAGGTGACGCTCAGGGGTTACTCCTGGCTATGCACTCAGAAATTGCCCATGGCTTGGACCATGGGACATGGGGGTGGGGGTTTGAACTGCGGCCTGTTGTAGGTTATCCGAGTGCAAGGAAAATGTCCTACTGCCCGTGCTACCACTCTGGCCCCTGGGATAAGCTTATTTTAAACATGGTATATTTTTGGTAGGTGGAGGTGATAGACATGTATGTTCATTATTATCATCATTCTAATGCTTAGTAATAGTGATCCTTTATTATTTATAAAATACTTTGTTTTAAAACATTCAACACATTCTCTTTGGGAATATATATAGAAACAAGGGTTGAGTTTTCTGTTTGAAGTAGAAGTGAGCCGCTTGTATACAAAGCTAATAAGGGTTCTGGATCATGTCCTTACTGTTTAAAACCACCTTTCTAGATTTCGCTGAGTGATAGTAGAAACAAGATGGCTATGGAAATTAGGTAGGGAAAAACCCCAAATTTGAACATTTCCCCCTTTTCCTCCCTGCCTTTCCTTCCCGTTGGTTGCTGTTGTTGCAGTGACAGTTGACACCCCTTACTTGGTTGTGGTGCTTGTGAGAGTTAGTCTTTAGCTGTGAAGCTTATGTACATTCTGGTTGTAGTGTCCTAGAGGATTGTGGTACCTGACATGTGCTTCCTGGGATTTACATTTCTGGGCATCAAGTAGTCCATCTTTAATTGTACTTGCATAGGCTGTATTCTGCTGAACACACATTCTCTTGTGGCATGAAGGGTCCCAGATGACAGAACCACTGGGACTGTGTTTGACACGTCTGGGCAGTACCAGAGATCTAACAGTCTAACACTTGGAAGGCAGGTGCTTTTTGCCACTGAGTCATCCCTTGGGCACCCCTGAACATTTATTTTTGTCTTGTTTTTTTTGTAGGAGAATCAATGGCTATTATTTTTGTATACTAGGTTCATTAAAAATACTGCTAATTTTTGTTTTATCCTAGATATTCTGTATCAAGTAATACGGTTCCAGGGAAAATTTCTATATAAGCTTGATTCCTTTAAGTAGAGTAGTGTTGAAGGTCTATTTTTTTCCCTTTCATTTTTATTTTTATTTTTATTACTTTTTTGGGAGTTTCACACCTGGCAGGCTCTCAGGGGTTACTCCTGGCTCTATACTCAGAAATCGCTCCTGGCAGGCTCTGAGGACCATATGGGATGCCGGGATTCAAACCGCTGTCCTGCATGCAAGGCAAATGCCTTACCTCCATGCTATTTCTTCAGCCCCTCATTTTTATTTTATTTTTTACCTAAATTTTATTTAAGCACCATGGTTACAAAAATGTTCGAAATTGGGTTTTAGCCATAAAATGCACACCAACCTTATCAGTGCAACTTTCCCACTACCGTTGCCCCCATTTCCCTCCTCTCCCATCTCCTGCCTGTTTTTCAGACAGGTATTGTCTTTCTCTATCATTGTCATGGTAGTTGTTAGTATAGTCATTTCTCTAACTGCACTTATACTCTTTGATAAGCTTTATATCCTGGGTTGGTCATTCTGACCCTCATCTCTATTGTCTCTGGGTACTATTACATTTTCTTTTATTTTTCTTACGTACCACATATGAGTGAGACTGTTCAGTGTTTATCTCTCTCCCTCTGACTTATTTCACTCAGCATAATAGTCCATGTATAGGCAAATTTCCTGATTTCACTTTTCCAACAGCTGCATAGTATTCCATTGTGTATATGTACCACAGCTTCTTTAGCCACCCATCTGTTGTTGGGCATCTGGATTGTTTCCAGATTCTGGCTATTGTAAATAGTGCTGCTATGAACAAAGGAGTGCAGAGGGCATTATTGTGTTGTGTTTTTGTGTTCCTAGAGTGTATACTTAGGAATGGTATTGCTGGATCATATGGGAGCTCAATGTCCAGTTTTTTGTTTTTGTTTTTGTTTTTGGGTCACACCCGGCAGTGCTCAGGGGTTATTTCTGGCTCCAGGCTCAGAAATTGCTCCTGGCAGGCACGGGGGACCATATGGGGCGCCGGGATTCGAACTGATGACCTCCTGCATGAAAGGCCTTACCTCCATGCTCTCTCTCCGGCCCCTCAATGTCCAGTTTTTAAGTTTTGATTTGCATCTCCCTGATGATTAGTTATGTGGAACATTTATTCATACGCATTTTGACTTTCTCATTTCTTCATTAAGTATTCATTTATTCTCCCTATTTTTGGTGGATGTAGATGTTTTTTCTTCTTTTTAAATTCTGTACCTATACCTTGTATATCTTAGATCCTTATTTGATGGGAGTTGTATGAAATTTCCCCCATTCTGTGGATGACCTTTTTACCCTAGTCACTGTTTCCTTTGAAGTGCAGAAGCTTCTCAGTTTGATGTAATCCCATTTGATTATCTCTGCTTCCACTTGTTTGATCAGTGGTGTTCCTTCCTTGAAGATGCCTTTAGTCTCAATGTCATGGAATGTTTTCTCCATTTTTTTTAAATATATCATATAGTTTTAGCTCTGATATCAAGGTCTTTAATTCATTTGGACTTGACCTTTGTGCATGGTGTTAGATGGAGGTCTGAGTTCACTTTTTTGCATGTAGTTGACCAGTTGTCCCAACAACCATTTGAAGAGGCTTTCCTTGCTCCATTTTGTGTTTCTTGCCCCTTTGTCAAAGATTAATTGATTGTAAGTCTAAGGGTCATTCTCTTTCATTGTTTTGAGGGTTTCTTTATTCCAGTATCATGCTGTTTTAATGATTATTGCTTTGTAGTACAATTTAAAGTTGGGGAAAGTGATGCCTCCTTTTTCTCTTTCCTCAGGGTTGCTTTAACTATTTTGTGCAGTTATTGTTCTAAATAGATTTTAGGAGTGTTTGATCCACTTCTTTGAAGAATGTCATAGGTATCCTTATAGGGGTTGCATTAAGTCTGTACAATGCTTTGGGGAGTATTGCCATTTTAATAATGTTAATTCTCCTAATCCATGAACAGGGTATGTGGCTCCATTGATCTTTCAGTTTTTTTTTTTTTTAATTTTCCATTCATTGATTTCTGCTTGAAGCTTTAATACTTCCTTTTGGCTTGCTATTTTTGGTTCATTTTCTTGATCCCCTTTCCAGTTTTGTAAGCTGTGACATTTATTTATGTAGGCCCCCTTCTTCCTTCCTGATAAATGCTTGCAAAGCTATAAATTTTTCTCATAGTACCACTTTTTTTTTTTTTGTCACACCGGGCAGCACTCAGGGGTTTCTCCTGGCTCTACGCTCAGAAATCACTCCTGGCAGGCATAGGGGACCATATGGGATGCTGCCATTCGAACCACCATCCTTCTGCATGCAAGGCAAACGGCTTACCTCCATGCTCTCTCTCTGGCCCTCATAGTACCACTTTTGCTGTGTTCAACAGATTCTGATAATTTGTGTCTCTCATTTGTTTCCAGGAATCTTTTGATTTTTCTCTTTGATTTAGTCTCTGACCCACTGGTTGTTCAGTAGTGAGCTGTTTTAATTTCCAGGTGTTAAAATCTTTCCTCTGTGTCTGCTTGTTATTCGCTTCTAATTTCATGCGTTATGACCTGAGAAGGTAGTGTGTACAACTTCTATCCTCTTAATTTAATGGAGGCATGGCTATGGGCCAGCATATGGTCTATCCTGGAGAATGACTTATGTGCATTGGAGAAGAATGTGTATCCAGTTTTCTGGGTATGGAGTGCCCTATCGACTAGTCCACTGTCTTCTATTTCTCTTTTCAGAGCTAGTATATTTTTGTTGGGTTTCAGCTTGGTTGACCTATCAAGGGGTGACTGGGTAGTGTTGAGGTCTCCCACTATTATTGTGTTGTTATTGATGTCTTCTTTCAGATTTGTCAACATTGTATTACATCTTTTGCTGGCCCCTCATTGGATGTGTATATGTTTAGGAGAGTGATTTCTTTCTGTTGTACATATCCCTTAATTATTAAGAAATATCTATCCTTGTCCCTTTCAACTTTTTAAAGTCTATAAAGTCTGTGTCATCTGAAATTAGTATGAACACTCCAGTCTTTTGTTGTTGTTCTTCTTTTGTTTTTGATTTTGTTTTTGGCCACACCTGGTGACACTCAGGGGTTACTCCTGGCTATGTGCTCAGAAATCGCTCCTGGCTTGGGGGACCATATGGGATGCTGGGGATTGGAACCTAGATCTGTCTTGGGTTAGCTGCTGCAAGGCAAGTTCTCTACTGCTGTGCTATCGCTCCGGCCCCACTCTAGCCTTTTTAAGTGAGTTGTTTGCTTGAATGATCGTCTTCTAACCTTTTTTTTCCTTCAAACTTTATTTATTTGATCGATTGATTATTTGATTGATTGGTTCTGTGGATTACACCCACTGGTGCTCTGGGGTTACTCCTGTCTCTGCACTCAGAAATTGACCCCTGGCCAACTAGGGACCATATGGGATGCTGGGAATGGAATCAGGACCCTCCCAGGGTTGTTGATACTTCATGGGGGCTTTCTTCCTGTGTCTCTGGGACTCTAATGACTCTTATGTTGTTTCTGTTGAGTTTATCAAGACTTCTATTTTTGTTTGTTCATATTCTTTCCCATTGTCTGATCATTTGTTTTGAGGCTTTTTTCCAAACTCTTCTTTTGTATGCATCTCACTTTCCATCTCACTTATTCAGTTTTCCACCACTGTTATTCTGGTAGATAGGCTTTCTTGTGGGGTTTTCATTTCACCTACTAAGATTTTCACCCCTGTTATTTCAGTTTGAAGTTTTCTTATTTCTACTTTCAGGTCCTCTTGATATTTATTTTTGGCCTATTTAGTTTGTTCCAGGCTTCCTTGGAGTCCTATGACCATTCTCCATATTTTTTCTCTAAAGTCATTATCTGAGAGGGTATGTGGTTGGTACTTTTCAGGTTATTGGAGTGACCATGTTTGTTCTCCAAGCATGGTGGGGTCCTGCGTAGTTTCTCCATTGTCGCAGTTGTAGTATGTTGTTTCCGCTGTCCCTTGCTGGGTTTTTCTTAACTATGAGGAGGGAAGGGTTTGGAGAAAGGAGGGGAGAATAAACGTGTGGTTATGGATTATTCGGGTTTTTTTTTTGGGGGGGGGTCACATCCGGCAGCGCTCATGTTACTCCTGGCTGTATGTTCAGAAATCGCCCCTGGCAGGCTAGGTGGACCATAGGGGAAGCCCGGATTCGAACCACCGTCCTTCTGCATGCAAGGCAAATGCTTTACCTCCATGCTATCTCTCTGGCCCCAATGCGCTTTTAATTATTTTTATTTTTAGTTTATCCTCTCCTCAGCCTAATTTTGTTGTTGGAAATGGACGTTCTGTGTAGAAGAGAAATTCTGGGCAGTGGTCTTCTAGTCTTCCTAGGATTTGCTAGTTCCTTGTTTGTTTAGTAATGAATTAGAGTATTTTAAAGTCTTTTTCTCTTTTTCAAGCGTTAAACTTTATTATTGTTCAGCATTCAGTTTTCCTATGCCCGCCTATATGTGATCTGGATGACATGGTTCTCTTCTGCTCTCTCCTTGACCACACCCAGATGTTATGCTCCACTAATCACTAGCTGACTACTCTCTTTTCCAACAGTGCCTTAGGACATGTACTGCTTCTCAGCTTGATCCAAACAAGTTCCATTATCCTTGAGCTCATTGAAAGATAAATTCTTAAAGTAAGTTCTTGAAATTCCTTTTTTTTGGGGGGGGGGGGGGCACACCCTGTGACGCTCAGGGGTTACTCCTGACTATGCTCAGAAATTGCTCCTGGCAATTAGGGGACTGTATGAGATGTGGGTGCGTGGGGGTTGAACTGAGGTCTATCCTAGATTGGTGCAGGCAAGGCAGACGCCTTACCACTTGTGCCACCACTCTGGCCTCTGGTGCTTGAAATTCTGTTTTGTTTAGTTTGGTTTGGTTTGGTTTTTGGTTTTTGGGTCACACTCAGCAGCGCTCAGGGGTTACTCCTGGCTCCATGCTCAGAAATCGCTCCTGGCAGGCTCCGGGGACCATATGGGATGGCGGGATTCGAACCAATGACCTCTTGCATGAAAGCCTTACTTCCATGCTATCTCTCCAGCCCCAACTTGAAATTCTTAAGGCCCGGCCCTGCCACCTTTATTTCAGCTTTTTATTATTTCCTGAAATTAACAGTTTGACATTTTGACCTTATCTAAATTTCCTGCTTGCCTTTCACCTTAGTTTTCTGGTTTTGTGGTTGTCCTTAGACCTGAGAAGCAAATTATACTTGTAATTTTGGAAGAGGTTCAGAGGTTGGTTTGTTGTTTTTGTTTTGTGTCACATCTGGTGATTCTTAGTGGTTGCTTCTTGCTGGGCATTTAGCAATGACAATTTTGGTATTTCTCAGAGGACCATAAGGGATGGTAGGGATCAAACATAGGTTGGCTGTGTGCAAGGCAAGTGCCCTACCTGTTCTGTTACTACTCTAGCCCCCAGAGTTACTTTTTTCCCAGCATAATCTTTGACTTTGGAACTGAGGAGGGATAGCAATGTACTTTTCTCTCTGTGTAGACACCTTACTTTAGTTATTGAGCATTTATTGGTAGGGGTATATAGTAGATTCAGGACTTTTTGTTATTTGGGCCATTGCTGGAGGTACTCACAGTTTACTCCTGGCTCTGCACTCCTGTCATTAACTACTGGCAATGGGCTTGGGGGACCATATGTGGTGCCAGAGATTGAATCTCTGGTCAGCCTTGTGTGTAGCAAGCACCCGACCCACTGTACTCTGGCCCCAGCTTCAGGTCTTGTAAGGCAGAGCTGCCATACTAGGAAAGACAAGACCTGAGGCTGGGGCCATCTAGGTTTTAGTTTATCACTTGCAGCAACAATGCAGGAGCTCTTTTTCTTGAACTGGGTGGAAGAGGGGTGCCCCTTCTCCCCATCCCCCCATTTTGGTTGCATTCATTTGGAACTTAGCTTTAGTATTAGCACCTCCCTTTCCTTCCTCCCCACTTCTTATAAGATCCCACACATCTATAACTCTAAAATCATATTGGACAGTTCTTATCCTTGCTCATTCTTCTCTGGTCTCTGAATTTGCTGCTCTTCAAAGATGTCGGGCATGTTCCCTCCTAGGGCCTTCCTGACTTTTCCAATGCCTGCTTTATCCCCCCACCCCCATTGTTTAACCACATATTGGCATGACTAACTTGGGCACCACCTTTAAATGTTAAAGGTCCGATGAAAAGTTCTTAATTGCCTTTAAATTTAAAGCCCTGCTCATATCTTCTACTTAATCATTATTATCTTTATGATGATCGAGATGTTTATGTATACACACCTGCCTGCACAGTTATACACATATTTTGAGTATATGTATATTGGTACCTTGATACATTTTTTTGAGGGGGTCACACCAGCTGTATTCAGGCTTACTCCTGGCTCTGTGCTCAGGAATCATTTCTGTGGGCTTGGGGGACCGTATAGATTCCAGATTGGCCATGTGCAAGGGTAAAACCCTACTCCATGTATTATCTCTGGCCTCAATACTTACTACTATTACTATTATTAGTTTTGGGGCCATATCGGACTGTACTAAAGGCTGACTTTTGGATCTGCCATGAAGGATCACTTCTAGAGTTTTCAAGTACCATATTGGTTGTTGGGGATTGAACCCGAGTCAACCATGCAGTGCAAACTCTATCTTTGTATTTACTTGGTAAAGGGGAGGGGTATTGTGTTTAGTGTTTTTATGTTGTTAACATAAGTAACATGCTTTGTATATGTTTCTAATATAGAAACATTGGGTATAGAAGTAATGGATAAGAGAAACATTGTTTACTGTTTTGAAAGAGAGTTGTCAGTCACTACTGACATATACCAAATAACTAATTTATTTAATTTATTATTTAGTTATCAATAAGAGTGATTACTATTTGCCAACAGCTATATTGTAGCTTTTTGCTTTATCATAGATGATGCTCCAAGCACCAAGCACCATCTCTATTTTCCCAAAGCTCTCAGGCTTCAAGAAAAATCTGTCAGCTAAATAATATTTAATAGCTTTAAAACAATGGATTGATCAAATATGAAGTGTGTGATCCTTTGTTTTTATCATAGGTTTAAAAATTTCTATGTATATATTGAATAGTTTTACGAAAACTTATGTTCAGATATACAAGCACATGCATTTCCTCTTAATAAATAGCTTTCTATGATATATAATTATAGTGTTTGACTTTGGGTGTATTCACTCAGGACTGTAATTTCTCTGTAACTATTCAATGGAGTTGCATCATACACACATTTAACAAATTTTAGCTAATAGATTGGCTAAAGATTAAAGAACTAATTACTTTAAATGTAACAGACAATAACTTAAAATTTACTGTTACTATCTAGCTGGCTCATCTAATTGGATTATGTTTTAAAATATTATTAGTATGGTGACATATTTGTAAAGTAAAATCGCCATTTTAAATATTTTACACATACGATCAGTCACCTTGCATACTCAACAGTATTGTCACAGTCATCATTTTCTGTTTCTAAAACTTTACCCATTACAATAGAAACACTGTCCATTAAACAGTAACTCCTACTCCCCCTAACCTTTGATCCCTGTGGCCTCTATTATACTTTCTATGACAGTGAATTCTAGATTCCTTTCACCCAAGATAAATTAGAATTTTTCTTTTTTTGGCTGTTTTAATTCATTTAAGGTAATGTTTTCAAGATTGAGTCACATTATAGCATGAATCATAATTGGATTTCTCTTATGATCTCTAATGTTCTATAGTATGTATGTAGTATTCTGTTCTATTGTTTGTGTGTTCATTCATCTGTTGATAAATTAATCATTTTTACCTTTGGTTATAGTGATAGGAACACTGCTATTGAAATTGGTATGTTTCAGTCCCTGCTTTCAATTCTAGATATTGGTTGCTGTATTGTTGCTTTGACCCCCATTAAAACATGTTTACCACCCCCCTTTTATTTTTGACCACAGTGCACCTCTATTTGTTGTTATTACTGAATAAACACTGGTTACTACATGCCTAACTCTGTTGCTTGCACAGTTGGTTTGTAGTGTGCATTAGGGATTGCACTCTAGTTTCTGTACTTGCCGACACCTCCTCAGTTGCAATTGGAAATCTCCTTCAGTAACTGGCTCATAGGTAACAGAGCTCTTGGGACTATGTACTGTGCTTATGGAGACAACAGAGATTAAATGGTGGCCTTGTTCTTGCAAGTCAGGTGCTGTAGGCCACTGAAGTATATTGTAGACCACTATACAATGTATTTTCATACAAATATTTTGAATTGATCTTAAACACAGGACCAAGTAAACAGAACTTGAAGAAAACTAAGGAATTTTCTAGCTTGGCTTTAAGTATGTTATTTATTTATTTATTTATTTATTTGCTTGTTTGTTTGTTCACACCCAGCAGTATTCGGGTTACTCCTGGCTCTGCTCAGAAATCGCTTTTGGCAGGCACGGGGACCTTATGGAATACTGGATTTCAAACCATCGTCTGTCTTGGATTGGCTGTGTGCAAGGCAAACACCCTACCACTGTGCTATCTCACTGGCCCTGTATATGATTTTTATTTAATGCACTTATAAGAGATTCTTGATATATAATATTCTTGGTGATTTGACATGGTATTTACATTTTAGAATTTATATATACTGTGTTGTATTAGTTGCAGGTGATAAAGAGAACAAGCAAGAGATATTTATAGAATTTAATTTTTTTTGTTTTATTTTGGTTTTGGGATAAATGTGTTTATCAAATGCTGTGAGACTTAGTGTATTTGAAAATGGATTTATTTTTTTGGAATTTCAGAATAAATCATTCTATTAGTCAATAGAAAGCTCTCATTCAAAATGTTATGATTTTGCTTTCTTTTTCATTTAAAAGTCCTTTATTTCTGCTTTGTGCCTTTATAAACCTCACTTTTTTGTTTGTTTGTTGGGTGATTTGGGGGCCATACCTAGTGGCTTTCAGGGGTTACTCCTGGCTCTGTGCTCAGATTTACTCCTGTCAGGGTTGGGGGACCATATGACATACTGAGTTTTGAGCCTGGGTCAGCCTCATGCAAGGCAAATTCCCTACCTGTTGTGCTATCACTTTAGCCCTGTTTGTTTGTTTGTTTGTTTGTGGGCCACACCCAGCCGTGCTCAGAGGTTACTCCTGGCTATCTTGCTCAGAGATAGCTCCTGGCAGGCACGGGGGACCATATGGGATACTGGGATTTGAACCAACCACCTTAGGTCCTGCATTGGCTACTTGCAAGGCAAACACCACTGTGCTATCTCTCCGGCCCCTTCAGCCCTGTTTTTATTTTATTATTTTTTTTATATTGATGGACTGGTTTATATAATAAAGTTGGTGGTGTTTGTTGGTTTATTTATTGTGGTAGAGGGTTGGTTTTCAGCCATTCTAAGTGCTGCTCACAGCTTATTTCTTGCTCTGTATTCAAGTATCACTCCTGGCTTGCTTGGGAAAACATATGGGATGCCAGTGATCTAACCCAGGTTGGTTGTGTACAAGACAAGTGCTCTGCTTATTGTACTATCTCTGTGGCCTCAAGTTATTTTTTTTTAGGTGAAATTTTGGGCTAGTAAATTTAATGGGGAGAATTTATTTACTTATTTAGTTTTCGGCCCACACCTGGTGACACTTAGGGGTTACTCCTGGCTATGAACTCAGAAATCGCTCCTGGCTTGGGGGACTGTATGGGATGCTGGGGGATCGAACTGCTGTTTGTTGTAGGTTAGCTTGTGCAAGGCAAACACCCTACTGCTTGCACCACTGCTCTAGCCCCAGAAGAATTTATTTTAATAATTCAAGTCATTGGCATTACTTGATTTCCCTTTACTTAAAATCCCATTAAAGTTTGTGTCTCTACACTTCTCAGATGAATAAATCGAGTCTTAGAAGTTCGAAATGACTTAAAAATATTTTTAGCTACTTAGAAGAAGCATTGAGACAGAAGGCAACTCTTCTGCCCTGTATTCTAGTGTTCTACTATTATAGACTACACCCCTACATTTCACTGGGTATAGGATTACATTTGACAACTGGATGGCATGACCTCTCTCCATGGTGCTAGAAGTGTACAAAATGTACATGCCTTTATATTAGCAGTCTTGATGTACTTATTGCTGTTTCGTTTCTTTCCCTCCTCTAAACTGGAAAATACACACTCTTGTCAACCTTTAGGAAAAATAATGGAAACAATTAGAAAACAAAACCTCAGCATTTCTTTTATTTATAGTGGTTTACTTTCTAGGGAGTTTTCATTCATAAATCTGAGTGTACTGTTTTTTTCCCAGCATCCCTTAAGTTACTAAGGGACTGAAGCTTGTTTATAAATTGTAGTTATGGCAACAACTTATAAGAACTGTACTGGACATTTGACTCAAAAGGTTTTGTATTGGGGAGCTCCCATTTCAATCCCCAGCACTGTATGGTGTTCTGAGCACCACTGAGAATAACTCAAGTACCTTATTGATATGAAAAGTCAAACATACCAATAAAAAAACCCCATTAGAATTATAGATATAACAGCTCAGTTATTCTAGTTAATTATTTTGTACTGTTGGAAGCTATGCTTAAGAATGTTTTCTGGGGCCAGAGAGATAACATGTAGGTGGGGCGTTTGCCTTGCATGCAGAAGGACGGTGGTTCAAATCCTGGCATCGCACATGGTCCCCCGAGCCTGCCAGGAGTGATTTCTGAGCATAGAGCCAGCAGTAGACCCTGAGTGCTGCCAGGTGTGACCCAAAAACTAAAAACCAACCCCCCCCCCAAAAAAAGATGTTTTCCATTACATTTTGGATGCTAAAGTTGGAGAAGTTATTTAAATTAATGTCTAAACTCGTTATTTTACTTTTGAGGAAAATAATAATGACTAAATTGGGTCAGTAAGATAGAATTTCTTATAGGTACATAAACTTCCCTTAATTTTTATTTTGAAATAATTATGCTTTTATAGGAAGATTTTCTTTAATTTTAATGAAAGTTTGACTTTCTTTTTTTCTTTTTTTTTAAATTAATTAATTAATTAATTAATTAACTTTTATTTTTTGGGTCACACCGGCCAGCGCTTGGGTTCCTCCTGGCTCTATGCTCAGAAATCGCTCCTGGCAGGCTCGGGACCATATGGGATGCCAGGATTCGAACCACCGTCCTTCTGCATGCGAGGCAAATGTCCTACCTTCATGTTATCTGTCCGGCCCCAGTTTTAGACTTATTAAAGGCGAGGAGAATAAATTTTTTTTTTTTTTTTTGGGTTTTTGGGCCACACCCGGCAGTCTGCTCAGAAATAGCTCCTGGCAGGCATGAGGGACCATATGGGACACCGGGATTCGAACCAACCACCTTAGGTTCTGGATTGGCTGCTTGCATGGCAAGCACCGCTGTGCTATCTCTCCGGGCCCCTGATGTATTTTTTGCATAGATTTTGAGCCCTTGAGATAGATGCCAAGGAGTGGGATTGCTGGGTTGTATGGAAGCTCAATTCCTAGTTTTAGAGAAGTATCTGTTATTGTTTTCAAAAAAGGTTGAACCAGTTGACATTCCTACCAGCAGTGAATGAAGGATCTCTCTTCCCACATCCATGGCAGCACTGGTTATTTTTGTTTTGTTTTGTTTTGTTTTGTTTTGTTTTGTTTTGTTTTGTTTTGTTTTGTGTGTGTATTTCTCATTGGTATGAGATGATACTGCATTGTTGTTTTGATTCGCATTTGTTTTGTGTGTGTGTGTGTGTGTGTGTGTGTGTGTGTGTGTGTGTGTGTGTATTTCTCATTGGTATGATACTGTATTGTTGTTTTGATTCTCATTTCCCTGATAGTAAATGATACAGAGCATTTTTCATACACCTCTTTGAGCAGATTTTTGTTAATCTCTTTCCCCTTTTACTAAAAAAAAAGTTCTATGACTGCTTTATATATCTGAGATATCAACCCTTTATCTGATGTGTGGTGAGAAAATAACTTCTCCCAGTCTTTATTCTGTTCATATTTTCTCTAGTGGTACAGACACTTCTTAGTTTGATCTGTGTTTCAGTTTGGATGGCCAATGGTTTTTGGTTTTGTGCCATACCTGCTGGCATTGAGGACTTATTCCTGGCCTTGTGCTCAATCCTGCCAAGACTGGGGGACATATGGGCTACTGGGAGTTTAACCCCAGGTTGGCTGCTAGCAAGGTAAACACCCTTCTTGCTGTACTATCGCTCCACCTTGTTTTAAGTCATAGAAGATACTTCATAGTTTCCATGTCATTATATATCTTACTTCTAGTTTTCTAAGTGTAATTCGGGTTTGCTAACATGGTCTTTGATTCATTTTGATTTGGCTTTTGTGCATGATATTAGAAAGGGATCTGAGGGCCCAGAGAGATAGTACAGCGGCGTTTGCCTTGCAAGCAGCCGATCCAGGACCAAAGGTGGTTGGTTCGAATCCCCGTGTCCCATATGGTCCCCCGTGCCTGCCAGGAGCTATTTCTGAGCGGACAGCCAGGAGTAACCCCTGAGCACCGCCGGGTGTGACCCAAAAACAACAACAACAACAACAAAAAAAAAAAAAAAAAAAAAGAAAGGGATCTGAGTTAAAAATTTGTTTTTGCATGTGTTGACCTGTTTTTCCAGCATCATTTATTAAAGAAATCTTTCCTTGTTCCATTTTATAGTTTTTCTTCATTATAGAATATTAATTGCCTCTGGACTTTCAGCTTTATTCCATTGGTCTGAGAACTCCATATTCAGTACCACACTGTTTTAATTACTACCGCTTTATAGTATAATTTAAAATTAGGGAAAAAGCCTCCTATCTTCTATTTTCCTAGGATTGATTTGCTTTTCAGTGGGTTTTATTATTATATATAAAATTTAACAGCATTTGATCTGTGTCTTTTAAAAATGGTATAGGTATTTTTATAGGTGTCCTAATTGTTTTGTGTATTTATTTTTGTTTTGGGGCCATACCTGGCAATGTTCAGGAGTAACTCAGGGGCTATTTCTGGCTCTGCATTTAGGAGTTTCTTCTGGTGGGACACAGGGAATCATTTAGGATGTGTAGGATTGAATCTGGGTTGTTCTTGTCAAGGCATCCCACTATAATATCTCTTCAGCCCTTAGTTTTTTATATTTTAATAGTTTACTCATTTATTTCAGTGTATGGTTCTTTAGACAAATCATATTTATTTTGTATATTGTAGCTTGAGATATATATTGTTTTTGTTCCCCCTCTTTTCTTTTATTTTGGATTTTGGTCCACAACCAGCGTTGGTCAGAGGTTATTTCTGGCTCTGTACTCAGAAATTACTCCTAGCCTTAGGGGATCATATAGGATACTGGGACTGAACTTGGGTGGCTACATGCAAGGGAGTATCTTACTTGCTGTACTATTTGATCAGGACCAGCATAGGGCTTTTTTTTTTTTTTTTTTTTTTTTGCAAGACTTGGGAACACTCAGAGTTACTCCTGGCTCCATGCTTAGGCATTCTGTGCTTAGGCATCACTTCTGGCATGACTCGGGGAACCATATGGGGTGCTGGGGATAGAACCTGGCTCCAGTGAGTGCAAGTCAAATGCCCTACAACTGTACTGACTCTGTCCCCTGTTTTTTTCCTCCTTAATGTAGACAGTTCAATATTCTATTACTAAGTTAGACCATCCTTGCCATATTTACTTGTAATGTCATTTTTATTGCACATTAAATATTAAGAGTTGGGCCGGAGAGATAGCACAGCGGTGTTTGCCTTGCAAACAGCTGATGCAGGACCTAAGGTGGTTGGTTCAAATCCCTGTGTCCTATATGATCCCCTGTGCCTGCCAGGAGCACAGCTGGGTGTGGCCCCCACCAAAAAAAAAAACCAAAAAAGAAATATTAAGAGTTAAAGATCTTAACTGTAATTTTTAGTTTTTGCTCATTATATCTTTATTTTTTATTTTATTTACTAATATCATATTATTTAAATAGTTGGTGCTTTAGGGGTTGGAAAGATAGATAGAACACTTCACAGTATATGTGGCCAAACTGGATTTAATCCTGAGCATCCATATTGTCCTCTGATTCTGCCAGAACTAATCCCTGAGCATTGCCCAATGTGACCCCTCCACCCCAATTGCTGCCACTATGTAGTAGAAAATTATTTGATGGGCAGATTCTCATATGTATTTTAATGATTTTCATATGCTTTATATTAAACTCAATTTGCCAGATAAGTTAAAACATTTTAAAATTAGGAATTAAGTTAATATATTTAACAGAAAATATAGATTTCAGTACTTAGGGGATACCTCAAGAGTGCTTGCTTTGCATTCAGGAACCCCAGGTTGGATCTTCAACAACACATATTTCCCTTCTTGCTGAGCAAGTAACCTCTGAGCTGTTAGCTCAAACAAAGCAAACAAATAAACCAAAAATTGGCTAATCACTTTAGTTTAAATTGGTATATCCATTCTTATTTTTGGGGGGTGATCTGATGGCACACCCAGCAATGTTCAGGGCTTACTCCTGGCTCTGCACTTGGGAATTATTCTTGGTGGGGCTGTGGGGACTACACAGGATGCTGGGGATTGAATCTGGGTCAGCTGCATGTAAGTCAAGCATTCTACATAATGCATTATTGCTCTGGCCCAACATTGGTACATAAATTCTTTAAGTCTTTATAACCTAAAAAGATAAATACTGACGTTTTAGAGTTTGAGCTTTGAACTCTATTTGTTCTCTTCTCCCTTCCTGTTTCTGGGTTGAGTTTTTGTACTATAATCAGAAGAGTATGATGTATTTATTTTCCCAAGAATTGTCTTCCACTTGCTTGTTAGCATGTTCTATGGTGTATTATTCTTCAACAGGTTCCTTGTTAAGAGCTTTTTATTAACATGTAATTGCAGGGCCCGGAGAGATAGCACAGTGGCATTTGCCTTGCAAACAGCTGATCCAGGACCAAAGGTGGTTGGTTCGAATCCTGGTGTCCCATATGGTCCCCCGTGCCTGCCAGGAGCTATTTCTGAGCAGACAGCCAGGAGTAACCCCTGAGCATCACCAGGTGTAGCCCAACAACCCAAAACAAAACAAAACAAAACACAAAAACCCCCCCAAAAAATCCCATGCAATTGCAGATGGCTGAAACCACTTTTTCCAGTGGTTCTGTTGTGTAAATGTTGACACATTTTGGACTACCGTAACACTCTTACGGGGTTGTCTTACGCCTAGGTCAAAGATAAGATAGTTTAGTGTATGTATTAAGTGTATATATATATTATAAGCTGCCGCTTTATGATTTTTCTTACAAATATGTACTAAATTCTTGCTCTATTAGTATTGAATGTTTTTAGTTATTTCCAAAAAGGAGATCTTTCAGTTGTATCAGAATAAATTAGTAATACCATAGTTTTTATTCTGACACATAAAAAATTAAAATGTTATTTTGAAATCTATTCCTAAAATGGTAACAAAAATTGGACTGATTGATTTTGGGGATGGGTGGTTCTTAATTTTTGAAACTGTTGATTTTTTTTTTAAACAAGTAAATGTGTATATTTTTTTTTCTCATACAGGTCTTTGAAGTTCTACATATTCATTCTCAGTGCTGAACTTTTTTCTCCCTTAAATTATTATAAACTTTTGCTGCTGTTTAATAAATGTGAAGATGTCTCGCAGTCCTGATGTGAAGGAAGACCCTGTGGAATGCCCTCTTTGCATGGAGCCCTTGGAGATAGATGATATCAACTTTTTCCCTTGCACCTGTGGCTACCAGATTTGCCGATTTTGTTGGCATCGAATTCGCACTGATGAAAATGGGCTGTGTCCTGCATGTAGAAAGGTAAATACCCCAAAATAATTTGGTATGGTTTCGGGGTTGAGTAAATTAAATTAAAGAATTTCTAAAAACTTCAGATGATAATAATATATTATCACATATAATAATTGTTAAATATAATATCTTGATAATAATGTATATTATTTATATATATATATATCTAAAATGTAATAAAGGAGCTGTCGGATCAGAGTGATAGCACAGCGGATAAGGTGTGGCTGATCCAGGTTCAATTCTCTCCCTGGCATTCTATATGGATTCCCTAGCCTGCCAAGAGTAACACCTGTGTTACTGAGTGTAACCCCAAAACAAAACCAAACAAAATAAAAGGATTTGGAGAGGTAGTGTATGGATGAAGGGGCTTGCCTTGTATGTAGTCCACTCCAGTAAGATCCCTGGCATTGCATAGGTCCTCCAAGAACAGCTAAGAGGAATCCCTGATAACTGACAAATGTGGCTTCCAGATTCCCTTTTAAAACAAAGGTTATAATTAGTGGGAAGAACATCGTCTTGGAAGTCAGAGTCAAAATCTAGGCTTTGTTATTGGTCGACTATCTGATATTGATCAGTTTTTATAGCCTTTCTGAGCTGGTTAAGGGGATTGAGAGTAAAGAAGGACTGAATTTAGTTAGGTTGGATAGTATGAAACTGGGAAAAATAATAGTATTACATGTGGGGCAAAATTCTCTTTAAATTTGTAATAAAAAATAGGAGTGAAATTTTTTTGAACTGGAAGAGGTCAGGGATTAAAGCGACAGAAATCCTGGTTCATAATTTGTTAAAATAGTAATCATAAATCTTGGCTAATGATGCTTTCCTCATTGCATACTTAAGGAAACCTACCTTTAAGAATTTAATTTGTTTTGAGTCATCAGCTAGTGGGTAGATTTGAGCTTCAAAGTCTTTGGCTTCCTTCTAATGCTAAAATGGTGTAATCTTAAAATTTTTGAGGTTTCTTTTTTGATGGCTTATTGATTTATTAAAATTAAAACTAATGTTGATCAAGTTCAGTTTTCTGTCCTCAAGATTCATTTAGATAGATGCCTTTCAAATGGTTCACAGCATAATTGCGCTGAAATATGCCTTTGACATTTCTTCATGGTTAACAGAAAATTAGCTTGTTTTGAAAATAAAGGTTTTCTGGGAAACTTGGTCCTAAAGTTATAGGACCAAATGATTTTATGGACATCTTCTTCATAACAGTTCTTAGGCTAACTAGAGATGCATGATGGCCTGGTATGGTGCTAGAATTAAAATTTAGGGCTCTGGAACATGAAGACTTTAACTCCAGGTTTGAGTTGTCTTGCAGAATTTGTCAGACAGTTTGGTAAGCTATCCTAGTCAGTACAGTAGTGAATTGGCACAAACCCAGTATGGAGCAAAGCTGATTCAGGTTCACTGGTTAAATCCTGTTCTAGATCCAGGAATGTTAATATGTTTGCTGAGACCTTTACTTCTACCTCTCCCAACACTGTATCCAAAAATTAACTCTATTCTGGAGGTTGAATTATGGGTATTCATGGGAAGATGTGGCACATGGCAGCTTTGTTCACATTCACTGTGTGAATCTAAAATTGCTCCACAGGGGCCAATGAGATAGTTCGGAGACAGCTCACTCACTGGGTTACATGCTTTGGAGTTTAGTTTTTGGCAGTGAGGTTTATTTTAATAAGCAGGTACATCCATTAAGTTGTAGTGAATAATGTATTAGAGTGAGTATGATTTTTGCCTTCTGCACTGTCTCCTCTCTTCAGTATAACTGTTGATCCTGATGCCAGGAAGTGTATTAGAGCAGGAGTAGTGCCAGGTCGCTGTGCGTTGTTACTTTTCTTCGGCAGGTCAAAGTTCCTGTTTGTTCTCTCAGAACTTATGGGACACAGCAAAAGCAGTACTGAGAGGAAAATTTATAGCTTTGCAAGCACACATCAGGAAGGAAGAAGGAGCTTACCTGAGTAGCTTAATGACACAGCTAATAGAACTAGAAAATGCTCAACAAAAGGACCCAAGAACAGGAAGACAGAAGGAAATAACAAAGCTGAGAGCAGAAATCAACGAAGTGGAAACTCAAAAAACAATCCGAAAGATCAACGAAAGCAGAAGTTGGTTCTTTGAAAAAATAAACAAGATTGATAGACCACTGGCAAACCTAACAAAGAAAGAGAGAGAGAGAAACTTGATAACTCGTATCAGGAATGAAAAAGGAGAGATCACTACTGATATGACAGAGATTCAAAGGGTAATCAGAAACTACTTTGAAAAACTCTACGCCACTAAAAATGAGAACCTGGAAGAAATGGATAAATTCTTGGACTCTTATAATCTTCCACGGTTGAAGGAAGAGGATGTAGCATATCTAAACACCCCCATCACCATTGATGAAATTAAAACAGTAATCAAATGTCTGCCGAAAAACAAAAGCCCAGGTCCAGATGGATTCACTAATGAATTCTATCAAACTTTCCAAGAGGAACTACTGCCAATCTTGGCAAGACTCTTTCATGAAATTGAACAAACAGAAACACTTCCAAATAGCTTTTATGAAGCCAACATCACCTTGATACCTAAACCAGACAGAGACGCTACCAAAAAAGAAAATTACAGACCAATATCACTGATGAATGCAGATGCAAAGATCCTCAACAAAATCCTGGCAAATAGGATTCAATGCCTCATTAAGAAGATCATCCACTACGATCAAGTAGGTTTCATCCCAGGAATGCAAGGCTGGTTTAACATCCGTAAATCTATCAACATAATACACAACATCAATAACAAGAAAAATAAAAACCACATGATCATATCAATAGATGCAGAGAAAGCATTTGATAAGGTCCAACACCCATTCTTGATCAAAACTCTCAGCAAGATGGGAATGGAGGGAACCTTTCTCAATATAGTGAAGGCCATCTACCACAAGCCAGTGGCAAATATTATCCTCAATGGAGAAAAACTGAAAGCCTTCCCTCTAAATTCTGGCACAAGACAAGGCTGTCCTCTCTCACCACTCCTATTCAACATAGCACTGGAAGTACTTGCTATAGCGATTAGGCAAGAAAAGGATATCAAGGGAATCCAGATAGGAAAGGAAGAAGTCAAGCTCTCACTGTTTGCAGATGACATGATACTCTACTTAGAAAACCCTAAAGACTCTATCAAAAAGCTTCTAGAAACAATAGACTCATATAGCAAGGTGGCAGGCTACAAAATTAACACACAAAAATCAATGGCCTTTCTATACACCAACAGTAATAAAGAAGAAATGGACATTAAGAAAACAACCCCATTCACAATAGTACCACACAAACTCAAATATCTTGGAATCAACTTGACTAAATATGTGAAGGACCTATACAAAGAAAACTATAAAACTCTGCTCCAAGAAATAAGAGAGGACACACGGAAATGGAAACACATACCCTGCTCATGGATTGGCAGGATTAACATCATCAAAATGTCAATACTCCCCAAGGCATTATACAGATTTAATGCCATCCCTCTAAAGATACCCATGACATTCTTCAAAGAAGTGGATCAGACACTTTTGAAATTCATTTGGAACAATAAACACCCTCGAATAGCTAAAGCAATCATTGGGAAAAAGAATATGGGAGGAATTACTTTTCCCAACTTTAAACTGTACTACAAAGCAACAGTTATCAAAACAGCATGGTATTGGAATAAGGATAGGTCCTCAGATCAGTGGAATAGGCTTGAATACTCAGAAAATGTTCCCCAGAGATACAACCATCTAATTTTTGATAAAGGAGCAGGAAATCCTAAATGGAGCAGGGAAAGCCTCTTCAACAAGTGGTGTTGGCACAATTGGATAGCCACTTGCAAAAAATTAAACTTAGACCCCCAGCTAACATCATGTACAAAGGTAAAATCCAAATGGATTAAAGACCTCGATATCAGCCCCAAAACCATAAGATATATAGAACAGCACATAGGCAAAACACTACAGGACATTACAGGCATCTTCAAGGAGGAAACTGCACTCTCCAAGCAAGTGAAAGCAGAGATTAACAGATGGGAATATATTAAGCTGAGAAGCTTCTGCACCTCAAAGGAAATAGTGCCCAGGATACAAGAGCCACCCACTGAGTGGGAGAAACTATTCACCCAATACCCATCAGATAAGGGGCTAATCTCCAAAATATACAAGGCACTGACAGAACTTTACAAGAAAAAAACATCTAACCCCATCAAAAAATGGGGAGAAGAAATGAACAGACACTTTGACAAAGAAGAAATACGCATGGCCAAAAGACACATGAAAAAATGTTCCACATCACTAATCATCAGGGAGATGCAAATCAAAACAACGATGAGATACCACCTCACACCCCAGAGAATGGCACACATCACAAAGAATGAGAATAAACAGTGTTGGCGGGGATGTGGAGAGAAAGGAACTCTTATCCACTGCTGGTGGGAATGCTGTCTAGTTCAACCTTTATGGAAAGCGATATGGAGATTCCTCCAAAAACTGGAAATTGAGCTCCCATACGATCCAGCTATACCACTCCTAGGAATATACCCTAGGAACACAAAAATACAATACAAAAACCCCTTCCTTACACCTATATTCATTGCAGCTCTATTTACCATAGCAAGACTCTGGAAACAACCAAGATGCCCTTCAACAGATGAATGGCTAAAGAAACTGTGGTACATATACACAATGGAATATTATGCAGCTGTCAGGAGAGATGAAGTCATGAAATTTTCCTATACATGGATGTACATGGAATCTATTATGCTGAGTGAAATAAGTCAGAGAGAGAGAGAAAAACGCAGAATGGTCTCACTCATCTATGGGTTTTAAGAAAAATGAAAGACACCCTTGTAATAATAATTTTCAGACACAAAAGAGAAAAGAGCTGGAAGTTCCAGCTCACCTCAGGAAGCTCACCACAAAGAGTGATGAGTTTAGTTAGAGAAATAACTACATTTTGAACTGTCCTAATATTGAGAATGTATGAGGGAAATGTAGAGCCTGTTTAGGGTACAGGCGGGGGTTGGGTGGGGAGGAGGGTGATTTGGGACTTGGGTGATGGGAATGTTGCACTGGTGATGGGTGGTGTTCCTTTTATGACTGAAACCCAAACACAATCATGTATGTAATCAAGGTGTTTAAATAAAAAAAAAAATTAAAAAAAAAAAAAAAAGTTCCTGTTTGTTGATTTGTTCAGTGTCTAAAAACAATTATGCCAGAAGGACTAGTTGTGTTATGGCCAGAAATAAGTGCAAATTCATAAATAGCATTTGCATTTTTGGATATTATAGTTGTTAATAATTACCTAATGAAAATTAGGATTACGGGCATGCATAATTGAACTGGCTGAATAGATATTTGTTATGTATTATGTGATATTACGTTAAATGGAAAAATTAAGAAAACATTAAGGAGCTGGAGGCTAGCTCTAGCCGGCAGGGGGTTGGGGGAGACCCCATGTGGAAGGCCTTCTCCCTAACTTGGGTGCACTGGGAGCCTTGATAGGCCCCCAGCCTTCCCCTCTTCTGCCCCCAGCCTCCAGGCCTTCTGGGGTGGCAGCCCAGGCGGCCAGACAAGGTGGGTGTCTGGGGGTCCCTCCTGGATGGGGTCCCAAGCTTTCCCCGCCCTTCCCTCAGCTCTAGGGAGGGAAGGGCACAGGGTGTAGGGCGGGCAGATCCTGGCTTCCGGCTCTCTCTCGATCCTCTCTTGAGCTGGAGGCTAGCTCTAGCCGGCATGGGGTTGGGGAGACCCCATGTGGAAGGCCTTCTCCCTAACTTGGGTGCACTGGGAGCCTTGATAGGCCCCCAGCCTTCCCCTCTTCTGCCCCCGGCCTCCAGGCCTTCTGGGGTGGCAGCCCAGGCGGCCAGACAAGGTTGGTCCTAACTTGGGGTGTGCTGAGATTTGCTCGGTTGCGCTAAGTTTGTCGCTGGCAATTTCTGACCACTCTGCATATGGAAAACCGTGCGGGGGCACTGCATATATTAAGAGTATTCCTTATCTTTATGTTATGTTTTGCATATCCAGAATGTCCATGTTGTATCCTGCCCTTTTTCACACCCCTTCAAAGCTCATTTTTACTCCTTAACTCTCTCACCCCCCCCAAACATCACTAACCCACATTACTCTTTTTAACTTCAGTATTGCACAATTCTAATCACAGACCAAAGCCGAGCATTGTGTGTAACAACTCCGAACTGTTTCAAAAGACATAAAATGGACACTTTTGTCTTTAGAATATTTTGTGTTTTTCCCTGACAACTATAAGTCTTACTAAATACTTTCTTATACAGTGACGATTCTAACCACTTTTTAACTTCTCTTTATGAGCTGTTCAACAAGGAATTTTGGTGAAAGAGTCCCCCAGTTTAATGCTTATGATTGAACCATGTCATGGGGATTATTGGACTTGTTCTTATGGCCCCCATATGCACCAATAACGCCACGTGGCATTGTTCCTTTTTTGCATAGGCACATTAAAATGAGAAAATACTATACATACAAATAAGATCCTATCTAATAGAGATTGGAATACACAAATCTTGTAGTGCAAAGGGACCTTACACCCTGAACATTGCATAATGACCTGGCACAGGCCTCAGAAGAATGGGCATTCTTCATTCACCCCTGATCTAGAGAAGCCATCCACGAAACATCCAGGTTTGTCTATAACATCACCTGGAAGCAATCCTCTACCACGGAAGACCCTACCACTGCTCAGACATAGACCTGCTCAAGAGACTTCCCTTAACACTGAGAAGACTTAACAACAACAACGACCTGCTTACAGGACAGGGCTCCCTGCATTGCCCTTTGATTGTGAGGTGAAACGAGAGGACGCTCCACATCCTGACTTCTATGTAGGATATGCATATTCCAGGATCTTTAATACAGAAACATGATACCAACAACAGAGACTGTATGAAAAGTGTGTTGGCACTATGGACAATGTCTTGGATTGGACGATCTAACTTGCCTGGAGCCTAGAGTTGGTCTTATGCCAGGAAACTTCAGGGTTAGGGTCTCTTTGTATTTAGGCCAAGGTTATTCCTTTCCATGCCTCTCATATTTTGGTGGGCTTATGCAACCAACAATTGCCACTCTAACACCGTTTTTACTGTGCTCCTTTGACTCTAATTCTTAAAAAAAAAAACACTTAAAATTTGAGGTTAACTTAAGCTAATATGCATGTACAGGGAAATGTAAAAAATACTATGCCTCTAATGTTTAAGAAGTTATGTAAGTTTTATGGCTTTAGATTGCCTTGTGTGCTGTTAAAAAATATTATAATGTGTTACAATCTGGGGACTTGAGGGACAAAGTAATTGTACATGGATTCCATTTTGTTTGTCTTAATGTTCTTTGGCTGAAAGTTCAAAGTTAAGATATCAGCAAGGCAACTTCTTCTGAGAACTATGTTATGGGTGATTGTCCTTCCACTGTAACTTTACCTTGTCCTCTTTGCATCTTTGTTCTCATAATTAAAAATAAAAAAATTATAAAAAAATTAAAAAAAGAAAACATTAAAAGGAAAATTAAAAAGTTTCAAAAAAAAAAGCATGTTCTTTCATGATATGATAGTAAAAGACAAGATCATCTTGAGCAAAAAGGATTATTTCTAATAATCCGGTGTAAGAAGGGGATGGGTTCTTATAGAACTATTAGATTAGGAATATATACATTAAAAATAACAGTGAGCCAGGAGGTAGCTTCAAGGGCTGAAGGGAATGCCTTGCATATTCGAGTGCCTGGCTCCACACAGTCTCCCGGGCATTGTTGATATAGTCCAGGATGCCCTTGAGTTACTGCCACAAAGGTCCTTAGGGAATAGCCTTCGGGTTCCCAAGCTGTGCTCAGTAAATGTAAATGTAAGAAAAAATGACAGTGGGCAAACGCAAGTCATAGGATAGAAAGTAATGTAGGTATTAGCCATAATAAAATTCAAAATCAAACATATTACAAAGGGACATAGAGAAATTTTAGACCGGGGGTATAAGGGCACTGGTGGAGAGTCATCAGCACTTTGGTGACAGTGTTGTGTGTCAACATTGTACAGTGTTGTCATAAATTTAACACTATTGTAACCCTATTATTAAAATTAAAACATTTTTAAAAAATGATTCTTAAAGTCCTGAATCTCTCCCTTCCCTTTCCTTCCCTCTCCTCCCCTCCCCTCCCCTCCCCTCTCTACTCCTTTCCTTTCCCTTCCCCTCTCCTTTTCTTTCCCCTCCCCTCCCTCCTCCTCTCTCCCCTCCCCTCCCCTTGTTTTTTTTTTTTGGGCCACACCTGGCAGCCCTCAGGGGTTACTTCTGGCTCTGTGCTCAGAAATCAATCAACTGGCAGGCATGGGGAACAAAATGGCATGCTGGGATTCGAACCACCATGTCCTGGATCGGCTGTGTGCAAGGCAAACACCCTACCTCTGTGCTATTGCTCTGGCCCCCTCTTTTTTCTTTTTTTCTTTTTTTCTTTTTTTTAATTTTATTTTTACTTTGACCAAAGTGGATTACAAATCTTCACAGTGATTTTTTAGGTACATAGTGACATTGAATTAGGGGCATTCCCACCACCAATGTTGTCCTCCCTTCACCCCTGTTCCCAGCATGCATCACATCCCTCTCCTTTAAAACTCCACCCCCCCCCCCCCGGTTGTTAGTATAAGTGGTCCCCTCTGTGTCTAGCATGTTGTAGATTGAGTGTTGCTTTTATTGTCATTGACTTTGGATTTGGTGTTTAAGTCTGATCATTTTTTATTTCTACTTAATGTTCATATGACTGTCTGGTCTTGGTACCCTCCATTATTTCTCCCTCAATTTGTGAGGCAGAACAAGGTGGTTCAAATTATGTGGTTCTGTTTAAAGGAAAGAAAAAATTATAAAATGGGGCAAAAATAAAGCAAAAATGGGAGGAATTCTTCTAGAGGCTATAAATATCAATTTAAGAGAAAAAAGGGAAAAAGGAAGAAAAACATAACAATATTAAGGCAAATTAAAAAAAAATCAAACAAAAAACTTGAATAGCACCACAGCAATAAAGACACCAACCACACAATAACCACGTTCCTCAACTAAAAAACAAAACAAAGCACAAAAAAGAAAACCCATGGAATAAAACACAAGTAACAAACAATAACAACCCCCCCCCCCACCAAAGTTAATTTGTACTTCTCTCTCTTTTTCTTGCATAGGCACAATAAATATTGGGAAAGTTAGAAAGGAAATTCCCTTGACCTAAGAAATACAGGGTTTCTGTGCCCTTGAAGTATACTGTCATGAGAATAACTACATACATGTTCTTTTACTCTCCCCTTGGTCCTTTGGTGGTGTCTGGAAACTTTCTGCTCCATCGTGGATGATAAAATCCTGCCTCTGTAGCTAGAGATCTTGGTATTTGCACAGGTCAAAGGATGGAGCCTAGGATGGAGTCTTACTTTATGATTCTAGGAGTTCTTTTTCTTCATTGTTGTTTTAATCAGTCTTCTATAGTTGGTGGCCTTGGTTTTTGCCCCCATCGTAGGATGAAGCATAGGATAGAGTCTTTCCTTATGTTTCCAGAAGATCTGCTCGGTTGCAGTTGTCTCATTCAGACCTCTAGAGTTACAGATCTTGGTTGTTGTACAGATCATAGGCCAAGGCCTAGACTAGGGTCTTTTTTTATTGGTGTCAGGATAGGTTCTGCCCAGTCATGGTTATCACAGTCTTCTGTAGATATTGAAGTTGACTTTTGTACCAATCAAAGAATGACATGTCTTCTGAATTCATCTTATTGTTAGGAGATGAGGTAAGACAACCTGCTCTTAGACCAAATTGTTGCCATTTCTTTATTATGAGGATGTCATATCAAAACCGGTGCATCTTGCTGTCAGCAGTATTAAAAATGTCCCAGAGGGAGTTTGGTTCCTGGAGCTGTTGCAGAGAACTGTATTGGTTCTATGTCTGAGATCTATGGTTCAGGGTTGGACGGTCACTCTCTAATCACATGGAATCTAAATTGGGACCACATGACATATGTTCAAGGTGGGAGGTGTCCCTGTATTGTAAAGTATATGAGTTCCTATCCCTAGTAGATAAGAGCTTGTTTCAATACGTAACATTTCCCCCTTTTTAGTATGCCTTTGCAAGGAGAAATGGTGGTCTTTTATATTGCTGGGGCATTTAGGGGTGAGAGTGTCAGGCTCCATCATCTCTGTGCCCTGGTTTTGACCTGAGCTATTATCCCCGGCAAGACTATTTCTTATAGGTTTTTGTATCAAGGAGAACCAGGGGCCGGGAAGGTGGTGCTTACAGGTAAGGTGTCAGTCTTGCAAGCGCTAGTGTAGGATGACCGTGGTTTGATCCCCCGGCATCCCATATGGTCCCCCAAGCCAGGAGCGATTTCTGAGCGCGGAGCCAGGAATAACCCCCGAGCGTCAAACGGGTGTGGCCCAAAAACCAAAAAAAAAAAAAAAGGAGAACCAAAACAGGTGGAGTTAAGGAGGAAGAGAAAACAGAAACAAGACTCTGTGTGTGTGTGTGTGTGTATTTATATGTATATATACACACATATATAAACATGACAATGTCTATATATACACACATATACTTACACACACACACACACACACATATATATATATATAAAGGAAAAAATAAATAAAAATAAGTTTAAAAAATAATATCAAGGGGCTGGTGAGGTGGCGCTAGAGGTAAGGTGTCTGCCTTGCAAGCACTAGCCAAGGAAGGACCGTGGTTCGATCCCCCGGTGTCCCATATGGTCCTCCAAGCCAGGGGCAATTTCTGAGTGCTTAGCCAGGAGTAACCCCTGAGCATCAAATGGGTGTGGCCCGAAAAACCAAAAAATAAAAATCAAGGGAACAAACTGATGCAGGAGACTACCTTACATTTGGGGATAAACAGGTTAAAAGGTAGTATTATATGTCTTAAACTTACAAAGGAAATATCGGCTTCCTCATTGTCTTTTGAGATTTTCTTGTGGGGGGTGGAATTCAGAGCACATTTTCATCACACACCCTGGTCTTGTTGAGATTGAGAAATGATTTGTGGCAGAAAGGGCTTGGGTAGAGTTCTTGTACTAGGTAACCTTCTGGAGCTGAGTTCGGTATCAAACAACAGTCCACATTGGGGGGGGGTGGGTGAGAAGGAGGGCCATAGCAGTGGTGTTGGTTGTAGATTCTTGCCGGGGGATTTTTTTCTTTTTTTCTTTTTGGTTTTTGGGTCACACCCAGCAGCGCTCAGGGGTTATTCCTGGCTCTACACTCAGAAATTGCTCCTGGCAGGCTTGGGGGACCATATGGGATGCCGGTATTTGAACCACTGACCTTCTGCACGCAAGGCAAATGCCTTACCTCCATGCTATTTCTGGCCCCGAATTTTTTTTTTTTTTTTTAAATAATGACCATACCAGTGATTTTAGGACCTAGCACCTGGGGATTTGTGGTGCTGGGAATACAACTCAGGGTGTCCCCTTTAGGTATGAGCTCTATCACTCGAACTGTTTCCTCAGCCCTATAAACTTACACCTTTTTAACAGCAACCTTTTGTTGAAGTATATCAAACAAATACACATGCCAGGGGAAGCTGTGTTCACAATGGAGAGGCTTTAACTTCTTATATTTTAGAGATCGGCAGATAAACAATAAGAAAGTATTGAAGTAGCATAGTGAACAATCATTTTTGTGCTTGTACACATGCACAACTTTGTACAAACTCATTTGCTTAAAACTTTAAAATACAGGTTAAATGGACACAAAATGGTCTCAGGCTCATTGGAAATATCAATCAATTTCAGAATATGTATTATTTTTAATGTATTGTGTTTGGTTTTATAGGACTTTTTGAATCTAACAGGGGTCCTCAAACTTTTTAAACGGGTCCAGTTCACTGTCCTTCAGACTGTTGGAGGGCCAAATTATAGTAAAAACAAAAATTATGAACAAATGTCTATGCACACTGCATATATCTTATTTAGAAGTGAAGAAACAAAATGGGAATAAATACAATATGTGGCCCGCAGGCCGTAGTTTGAGGACCATTGCTATAGAATATTGATTATTATTTTGGTTCTCAAAAAAATCTAAGTTGTTATGTCTTCAGGTTTTTTCTTCCTGAGACTGATGAAATATTTTCACACCTTTTATCATGTCTCTTAAAAGTGTGTGTATCTCTGTGTGTCCCCATCTATTGTCCATCTGTCCATCCATCCTTAATGTACTGTTGGATGTTGTCTTCTAATTTTTCCTCATTTTGTGTGTGTGTGTGTGTGTGTGTGTGTGTGTGTGTGTGTGTGTGTGTGTGTGTGTGGTGTGGTGTGGTGTGGTGTGGTGTGGTGTGGTGTGTGAGACTTAAGGTCCTGCCTGATGCTAATTATATCCATTGAGATTTTCTTCCGCAGTTGAATCACCATGTTACAAAGTTGTTCATGATTGAGTTTGAGGCTTACAATTTTTGGAGCACTCATCTCATCACTGTATACTTTCCACCTTCAATATTCCCCATTTCAGTTTTCCTCCTGCCCAGCCTGCCTCTGTGGCACTTTTTTCATTTTTTCCTTCTAGACACTGTGGTTTGCAAAGCTGTTATTCAGAGGGTTTCATGTATGTCATTTTATCTCCTTTCAGCACCCAGTTCTTACTCAGAGTAATTGCTTCCCACTATCATTGTCATAGCAATCCTGTCTTCCTCTTCATCCTCCCCCACCTTGTGGCAAGCTTCCTATTGTGGACAGGTCTTCCTGGTCCTCATTTCCATGGTTCTTAGGTATTTTTCTCATACCATTTTTTTTATAGCCTGCAAATGAATTTGTTCATTCTGTATTTGTCCCTTTCCCTCTGGTTCCTTCCACTTAGCATGTTACTGCCCATGTGCACCCATGACCTCATTCTTTCTAATGGCTTCATAGTATTCCAATGTGTAGGTGTATCGTAGTTTATTTTCCCCACTCATTTGGGCACTTTTCACTCAAGTTCTTGAGCACTTGTTTGTTTTCAGATTCTGGCTAGAATAGTGCTACAATATAAGAGTGAAGGTGTCTTTTCTTTTTTTTTCTTTTTTTTTTTTTTGAAGGTGTCTTTTCTATATTGTGTTTTTGGGACCCTATGGGTATATTCTCAAAAACAGTATAGCTAGGTTGTATGGAAACCTATTTCCCAGTTTTTTGAAGAATAGCCATGTTGTTTTTCAAAAAGGCTGGACCAGTTGATATTTCTACTAGCATCTACTGAATTCCACCTTTGTATTTACCATTTCTAGAAGTAGTGTTTGCTTCATTTTCATACTTCTTTTTGGTTTTTGGGTCACACCCTGTGGTGCTCAGGGGTTACTCCTGGCTCTGTGCTCAAAAATCGCTCCTGGCAGGCTCAGGGGAGCATATGGGATGCTGGGATTCAAACTGGGGTCCGTCCTTTGTTGGCCGCTTGCAAGGTAAATGCCCTACCGCTGTGCTATTGCTCTGGCCCCCATTTTCATACTTAATGCTACATATAAATATGTATGTATAATACTATATATAAAAATAGCCGGAGTGAGAGCACAGCAGGTAAGGTATTTGCCTTGCTTGTGGCTGACCTGGGTTTGATCCCTAGCATCCATATGGTCCTCTAAGCCTACCAGAAGTGATTTCTGAATGCAGAGCTGGAAGTAACCCTTGAGCACAGCTGGATATCACCCAGTAAGCAAAAAAAATAAATAAAAAATTCGAATGCTGCTGATATTTCTAATTTTGTTAAATACTATTTAAACAATAAAGAATTATTGAATGAAATTCTGTGTCTAGTAGTACCAGTAGCTGAAATCTGGTAAGATATATTTCTGTTGGTGGTTGTTCATGTCCTTTTATCTGTTTATATGCTTAATTCTCTATATCTGCCACTTATTGTTGTCATTGAGAAAGTTATTTGTAGGGCTAGCCAAGACTTCGAGGTTTTCCTCTAGCTAGGCTTTGAATTTGGTCAGTTGGGATTCCTCAAGTGTAAAGGTCTTTTGTCAAGCCAACCTGTTACTGGTTTGGTTGCGATCTTTCTTAATATTGTTTTTCACGACTCTCATTTTCTTCTAAGCCCCCCTCCCCCTTTTTGTTCTGCCTGTCTGTGCTTCTTTTCCAGAAACTGAAATGATCTTTTTGGGGTGATCTTTGTGTCCCTTCATCTCTCCAGATTTCTCTACCTTGTATTGTCCTGGGGCTTTGAATATTGTCCCTCTTCCCATTTACCGTTTCTACTTCTCTCTGTATTTTGACTATAATCAGACTTTGGATTTCCCCACTGCTTGTTATTGTTGATTATAGGTTGCTGGTTAAATGTAAGATTTGTATTATTGTGGGTATTTTTTTGGTCTATGGCAATATTGTTTTACTATTACTGAAAATCTGAAATTCTCAAAATAGTATGATAAAGTTAGATGTTTATTAAAAGCAAGGGATTAAAAGTTACAGCTCTTGGTTAGTCTTGATTTAAAACTAATAAGGTGGAAATTAAAATTATTTTAAATAAATGGTTGAAGCACTGTTTGTAATGTTTGGAACAAGGCCAGAAGTAGATTTAGAGGAAAAACTATAAATGCATTATTACAAAACAGAACAAAATTAAATATAATATTTTTTCCACTTAATGAACTAAGTGAAACATAAGCATTATAACAGTGGAAACAGATGTGAAGTAGGATTTCATTAAATAGAAAAAAATCGCTTTCTATAATGGTTCACTTTTGTGTTCCATGAAAAGACCAGTGTGTAATCAAACTCAGCAAATCTGATCAGAATATAAAGAGAAAGCACATGTGAATACATTACAAATAGAAATAGAATATGACTACACATATGAAGGAAGTTAATATTTATACTAGAGATTATCAGCCATTTTTGTAGTCTGGCATTTTTTAACTGAATTGACTATTACAATAATTTGTATGCTAAAAATGCTCCTCCACAAATGCTCTTACTTATCATGGTTTGGTATGTAATACACAATAGCGCCTTTATTATTATTTTTATTTTTTATTTTTTTTGGGCCACACCTGGTGACACCCAGGGGTTACTCCTGGCTATGCGCTCATAAGTTGCTCCTGGCTTGAGGGACCTTATGGAACGCTGGGTGATCGAACTGTGGTCTGTCTTAGGCTAGCTCGGGCTAAGCAGAAGCTCCACCGCTTGTGCCACCGCTCTGGCCCCCCACAATAGCACCTTTAAAGAAAGAATTTCTGCATGTAAACTTTTTGCTCCTTTATTTCTAGGAAGTTAAGTTTAGCATGTGTGTTTCAGTCAGAAATTAAATCCAGGGCATTTGGCTTAAGAGGGTTTTTAAAATATTATTATTAGCTTTGTGGGTCCCACTCTCTAGTTATTCAAATTCTGGTTCTTCATTTTCCATCATTTTTTTACCTTCATTTCTCATCAGTTAATAATCTATCATTGTACAATAGGTATTTTTAGTGGTGTATATACTAAAATGCTAGTATATAGCGTTCTAATATTTTAGGCTCTTCTAATTTAAGAAACCTTTTACAAATAAAGGCTAGTAAGACTATATTTGCTATTTGTGTTGTTACATGTTTCACGCTATCTAGAAAGTTTAAATTTTTGTAGCAGCAGAGATGCAGTTTCACATACATTGAAATTTAAAAAGTTTATATCAGTTTCCTTTGAGTTACTGAATTCTTTGGAGGTTAAATGATAATTTGCCCCTTTGTTCTCTAGTGTTGGTATCTTTTACATTCTGTGATAGTTCTAGTTTAATTAAATTTACTTTTGAAGCCCAATAGAACTTTTTTGTTTGTTTGTTTTTGGGTTACACCCAGCGGCACTCAGGAATTTTACTCCTGGCTCTGCACTCAGAAATTGCTCCGCAGGCTCCGGGGACCATACAGGATGCCGGGATTTGAACCACGGTCTGGCCTCTGTTGGCCGCGTTCAAGGCAAATGCCTTACTGCTATGCTATGGCTCTGCTCCTCCTCCCAATAGATTGGGGGGGGGGGGTTTGGGATCACACCCACCGGCGCTCAGGATTTACTCCTGGCTCTGCTCAGAAATCACTTTTGGGAGGCACGGGAGACCAGATGGGATGCAGGATTCAAACCACCATCTGTCCTGGATCAGCTGCATGCAAGGCAAATGCCCTACTGCTTTGCTATCGCTCTGGTTCCCAATAGAATATATATATTTTTAAGGAATAATACATCTTAGAGCAAAAGAAAATTAGAATAAACAATGTCTATTACATAATTACAGTGAAACTTGATAATACATTCTTATTTTTGCTATGTCATTTTTCTTTTCTTTTTTTGGGGGGGGGGGTCACACCCGGCAGCGCTCAGGGGCCACTCCTGGCTCTATGCTCAGAAATTGCCCCTGGCAGGCACGGGGGACCATATGGGATGCTGGGATTCGAACCACCGTTCTTCTGGACGCAAGGCAAACGCCTTACCTTCATGCTATCTCTCTGGCCCCCTGCTATGTCATTTTTCATCAATATTTTTGTGTTTCTGCATATCTTAGTTTTATGTTATTTTGCATCTTTATATTGGGATTTTCTTTTTTTTTTTGGTTTTTGGGCCACACCCGTTTGACGCTCAGGGGTTACTCCTGGCAATGTGCTCAGAAATCGCCCCTGGCTTGGGGGGACCATATGGGACGCCGGGGGATCGAACCGCGGTCCGTTCCTTGGCTAGCGCTTGTAAGGCAGACACCTTACCTCTAGCGCCACCTTCCCGGCCCCTGGGATTTTCTTATGTCAGAGAATGTTTGCAAAGAAAATAAGCCTTTAAGTGTTAAGTTTCCCCGTGTTTACAGAAGAATGAGTTCTACAAAAGTTACATCATTGTTTCTCAAATTGTCTATGAGAAAAAACAAATTTGCATGGATACTTCCCACCCTGTGTGACCCGTCTCTTAGGACGGATATGTCTTTTTACTAATGTTTAGTATGCACCTTGTATCACCTCATCAGGCACACTTACATCTTATTCTATAGCATATCCACTGATATGCTAGCATTAAGTTTCTGTAACAGTTCTTAAATATTTATTCTCAGGTTTCATATTTTTCTTGTCTTAAGAGTATTAAAATGCAGGGGATAGCAGTAGTTCATATGCTGCTAGCTCCATGCAGTGGGTGTACTGTCTGTCACATTGCTAGTATTCTCAAGTGATCTGTGCAGCGAGTAGACTATCACAGTGGGTGCCATTGCTTTAAATTAAGGGGGAGAATTTTTTCCTCTTTTCTTTTTTCCTTACTATTTATTTTTTCTTTTTCTTATCTTTTCTATTTTTCTTCTTTTTTATTATTTAAATTTTTTTATTTACTTCTGTTTTCATGCTTATTATATGGTGGTGATTGTTTTTAGTAGCTGGGTGCTTTTTTTGTAGATGCTGGGTTTTTTTCCTTTTAAGTTGATATTTATAAACTGTAGTTTTTTGTTTGTTTTTGTTTTTATTTTTTAATAGAACCACATAGCATGAATCCTCTTGTTCTGCCTCATGAATTGTGTGTGTGTGGGGAAATGGAGGGTACCAGGACCAAGCATTTGTATGAACATTGAGTGGAAATAAAAAATGATCAGACTCACACCAAACCCAAAGTCAGTGACAACAGAATCGATACTCAATCTACAACAAGCTATACACAGAGGGGATCAGTTAACACTGGCAGACCAGGGGACAAGAGAAGGAGATATGGGATGCATCTGGGAATAGGGGTGGAGGGAGGACAGCACTGGTGGTGGGAGTGGCCCGGATTTATTGTCACTATGTACCTTGAATATTACTGTTACTGTGAAAGATTTGAAATTCACTTTGGTCACAGTAAAAATTATTAAAAAACAACAACAACAACAAAAGACACAAGGGTAATGAACCCAATAGAATTTTATCTGACATCTTCTGTTAATTTATCAAAATCTTACATAAATTAATAACTTAGTGATTATAAAAAAAACCAATTAAGGGGAAGAGCTTTCAAATGAACTTAATGATAAATTCTTCAAAAGGAGCTACTGAAAAATTTAGTGGTACAAAATATCTTTTCCACATGCAGTTAAAAAAAGCAATTTTATGAAAAGATTTTAATTGGCTTGTATATAGTTCATTTTATGATCTGCCTTTATAGCTCAAAATAATTATGCAATTAGCATCATCAAAGAACATTAGGACTTGAAATAAAATTATACAAATATAGAAAGGTAGCAGAAAGAGAAAGATTTGAGGGGAAACATTTAGGTAAAAATCTTCAATGGGGGAAGATTATATCTTTGATCAGAGAACTGAACTTATTTTAATAGACCTATAAACCATTTGGTTCCTTGAACTAAAATGCAAGAACGTTTTGAAATAAGCCTTTTTCTTTTGGGGCAGGGGGTTTGGGTCACACCTGACAGCGCTCAGGAGTAACTCCTGGCTCTATGCTCAGAAATCGCTCCTGGCAGGCTCAGGGACCATATTGGATGCCGGGATTTGAACCAATGACCTTTTGCATGAAAGGCAAACAAACACCTTACCTCCATGCTATCTCTCTGGCCCCAAGCCTTTTTCTTTTTAAAAGACAACTAATTGTGCTAAATTCTCGATTCTAGAAAGTAGTTTGTACATTTTCCAAATATTGGATGCTTAACTATGTTTTTCTAACTTTATATTTGATCCTAGACACAGTTCTCAGGTCATGCAAAAGTTAAATTATGGAGTTAAGGGCCCGGAGAGATAGCACATTGGCGTTAGCCTTTGCCAGCAGCCGATCCAGGACCAAAGGTGGTTGGTTCGAATCCCGGTGTCCCATATGGTCCCCCGTGCCTGCCAGGAGCTATTTCTGAGCAGACAGCCAGGAGTAACCCCTGAGCACCGCCCAGTGTGACCCAAAAACCAAAAAATAAATAAATAAATAAAAAATTGTGGAGTTAAGTTTTGTGTGCCTACTGCTAATAAGTTGGCATTGGAGTTTGCTAAACAGGATAGAAGATTAATTTATTTAGCAAGGACATTTAGATATTTAATATGTAAGTGATACTATATAGATACTTAGAACATCCAGGGTTACTAAGAATATTATTAAAATAATATTAAGAGGGGCAGGAGTGACAGCACAGTGGTAAGGCATTTTGCCTTGCATTCAGCCAACACAGGGACAGACTCAGGTTGAATCCTGGCATCTCATATGATTCCCTGAGCCTGCCAGGAGTAACCCTGAACACTACTGGATGCAGTCCCACTTCTCCCCCCGCCAAAATTAAGAGCTGCTGGAGAGAGGTACAGTGTTTGAGGCTTTTGTATGGCATATGGCTGACTCCAGCCAGATCCTTGATATCAAGAATGATACCCTGAGCACCACCAGGGTTCAGATCTGAAAACAGAGCCAGGAACAGACCCTGAGTCATGCTGAATGTGACCCAAACATTCTACACCCAGAAAAAAAAAAAAAAAAGAATAATAAAAGTATTATATACTTAAGAACAGGATTTTTTAACTTAACGTAAGAGAACCGTCACTTAATGACTTGCAGTGTTAAACTATTATTATTATTATTATTATCATTTTACAAAATTTTGGTTTTGTATATAGAAAATAACTATCTTGAAGTAATAAAACATTTTAGATATTAAGAGACTCCTCTGCCCCCCCTTCCTTCTTTATGGCATTTATTTTCCTCCCTCGTTTTTGATGATGTCATTTCTCTTGGTCTCACTTCTGTGCATTGATAGTCACAATCTCAATCATTTCTGGTATCTTATACTATCATTTCATATATGTGTCTAACTGTCCTACTTATATTGGGGGAGTGTCTGGACCACATCCCCAGATGGCTCCCTTCTTTTTGCTTGGGGGACCCTTGGAGGTCAATCCCAAAAAAGGAGTCTCGTTGTAAGAGCAAAGAATCTTCTCAAGTGGAGACTGCTTCGTGGGATTAAGACGAAATTGTCCTGGGGGCATAAGAACCCAAGCTAAAGTTGGATCGGTTGGATCGGTTGGATCGGTTGGTTGGTTGGTTGGTTGGTTGGTTGGTTGGTGGGTGTAGAAGCATTTGATACTAGTGGTTGTGTTGAGGTGATTGCTAGATTTTCCGAACAGCTTTGCTGTAAGATCATGGCCTCCTTCCTACCTGTTTTGTCCTATTAAATCCTTTCACAGAAAAAAATCCTGTCTGGCCAGAGTCATTCCTGTGCTATGACAGGAGAAACATGTTTTTGTTACGGGTGACCTTGTACTCGCTCAGATCAAACCAGGATTGGCTGCTTTTAAGGCAAGTGCCTTACTCCTGTGCTCCTTCTCCAGCCTCTCTTCTATTTCTTGTTAAAGAGTGTTATGCATGGGGTGCAACTTTAATCACTTTCTATATATATATATATATATATATTTTTTTTTTTTTTTTTGGTTTTTGGGCCACACCCGGCGGTGCTCAGGGGTTACTCCTGGCTGTCTGCTCAGAAATAGCTCCTGGGAGGCACGGGGGACCATATGGGACACCGGGATTCGAACCAACCACCTTTGGTCCTGGATCGGCTGCTTGCAAGGCAAACGCCGCTGTGCTATCTCTCCGAGCCCACTTTCTATATTTTTATTTCTTCAGTTCTCAGAGAAACTGAATAAATTACTATGATCCCATTCTATAGAAGAGAAGACTTGAGTTCGAATACATAGCTTAGCCAACGTGTTCTCAGAGAATAGAGTGAGAGTCAAGAGCCAAAGCTAGGCAGTCTTTTTTTAAAGTTATCTTGACACTAATAGTAGGAATAAAAATAATACTATAATGACAAAAATAAAAATGATAACATTTAATTGCTATTATTTATTGAGAGGTTACTGTGTACCAGTGACAGTAATGATTACTTTATGAGAGTTTTTGTTGTTGTTGTTTGTTTTTGGGCCACACCTGGCATCGCTTAGGCGTTACTTCAGGCTCTGTGCTCAGGAATCACTCTTGGCATGGTTAGGAGACAGAAATGCCAGAAAACATCTCAGGTCGACCACATGTAAGGCAAATGCCCTTACGGCTGTGCTATTGCTCCGGCCCTATGAGAGTTATTTAATCTTTATCCCAATTAGTTTCATTTTACATCTGAGACTTCTTAGCCATTGGGTTTAATTAACTTCCAAAGGCTATAGTGATGACACTGAATTAAAACTCTTGAGCCAGAGTATTAGTATTGTTTATATGTTCACCTCTCTGACCCTCTTAGATATATTGAAGGAAATAAATTAAAGGTTAAGTATTATACCCTCATTACTTTTTAAGCAGATAGTTTTTTTTTTCTTTTGGTTTGTTTGTTTTGGGGCCACACCCGGCAGCGCTCAGGGGCTACTCCTGGCTCTGTGCTCAGAAATCACCTCCGTCAGGCTCAGAGGACCATATGGGATACCAGGATTCGAATCATCGTCCTGCATGCAAGGCAAACGCCTTGCCTCCATGCTATCTCTCTGGCCTCAGATAGGTTTTTATTAAATATATAAATATATAAACCCCATACTTAGGACATCTCTCAACCTTGTGCTCTAAAAAACGTTTTAAATTTATTTAAAGAAAGAAGGGGCCGGAGAGATAGCATGGAGGTAAGGTGTTTGCCTTTCATGCAGAAGGTCATCAGTTCGAATCCCGGCTTCCCATATGGTCTCCCGTGCTTGCCAGGAGCAATTTCTGAGCATGGAGCCAGGAATAACCCCTGAGCACTGCCGGGTGTGACCCAAAAACAAAACAAAAAACAAAACAAAAAAAAAAAGAAAGTATATCACATAGTTGACATAGTTGATCATAATACATTTGTTTCCAGATAGGTGAAAGCAAAGTTATTGGGAACAAAAGGAAATAAAAAGGAAAAATAAAAAGGAAGTGAAGAAAAATTAAAAAAAAAGAATGAATATATAAAAGTACAGTAGCAAGTACATTTCTGAAAATTACTGTATCTCCAATGTAGGTTTAGTTATCTCTTGTTAGCTGTTCATGCTGTTAAATTGTTGCGTTCCTATAGGGTTGACAGCATTAAACAAATGAAGTTTTGTCCAGAGATCCACAGCACTATTTTTGATACTATGACTTTTAGGGCCATATATCCAGCTGCCAGGGTTCCTAGAAGAAGAAAGATATGGTTGGGTGAAGTGCCTGCACTCACTCCAAAAAGCTTTGGTAATAACAACTTTAGAATCAGTGTACCTGAAGTTTGGTCAGATTGGTATCCTGAAGGGAATTGTAGAGGGTCATTGGGAAAACTTGCAATTGTGGTGATGGAGACAACAGGCGTTGGCTTCAGCAGGGTAGGGCTTGACCTTCCCTTCTCTTCTCGAAGTGGTCAGCTTTCTGCTGCATGGGCTGGTGTATCAGTGATCTTTGGTGGCTTGGTTTACATCTTATTAAAGGAAAGAGTGTGTCTGTGGAGCTTGCCCAGTTCGAACATAGCCACTGTTTGTGTTTGTGGGTGTGGTTACAGCTGTCAGGCTACCTGGAAGAAGGAAGGGATGGGGGAGGGTGCCCCCACTTGCTCCAAAAATCCCTGATGATTTTAGCCTCAGAACTTCATACCTAAAGTTTGGTAGACTGGTGTCTTCAAAGGGATTGTGAGGGTCAGTGATGAGTCAAGGCCACTGGGAAAAGAGCAGTTGTGGGTTATGAAGGCAGCAGGCGTGGCTTTGGCAGAATGGGGGCTTGGCTGCTCTCTCCTCTGGACATGGTCAGCTTTTTGCTATGTGAGCTGGTGTACCCATGGTCTTTTTATGGCTCAGTTTACATCTTGTTTGTGAAAAGAGGGAGTCTATGGAAATGGCCTAGTTTGAATAGAACCTTGTACTCTTAAAATACCTTTAAGTTAGTTTTCCTGTAACATTACAGAATATACCAAAATTGTTTTTTTGTGCTTTAGAACTTTGGATGATGGTTTATTTTATTTTTGTACTTTAGGTAACATCAATATTAACATTTGTGTTTTTTTTTAACCCCGTCCCCAACATTTGTGGTTTTGATAAAGCTATTGCACCCCCCAAACCACTAACATCCCATTACCCTCCATCAATGTCTTCTATTATTTCTCTTCATTCTCTCTCTCTCTCTCTCTCTCTCTCTCTCTCTCTCTCTCTCTCTCTCTCTCTCTCTCTCTCTCTCTCTCTCTCTCTCTCTTTTTTTTTTTTGTTTTTTTGCGTCACACCCGGCAGTGCTCAGTGGTTACTCCTGGCTCTAAGCTCAGAAATCGCTCCTAGCAGGCTTGAGGGACCATATGGGATGCTGGGATTCAAACCAACGTCCTTTTGCATACAAGGCAAACACCCTACCTCTATGCTATCTCTCCAGCCCCCTTTTCTTTTTCCTTTTTTTTAAAAAGTATATTTTATTTAAACACCTTGATTACATACATGATTGTGTTTGGGTTTCAGTCATGTTAAGAACACCACCCATCACCAGTGCAACGTTCCCATCACCAATGTCCCAAATTTCCCTCCTCCCCACCCGACCCCCGCCTGTACTCTAGACAGGCTTTCCATTTCCCTTATACATTCTCATTATTAGGACAGTTCAAAATGTAGTTATTTCTCTAACTAAACTCATCACTCTTTGTGGTGAGCTTCCTGAGGTGAGCTGGAACTTCCAGCTCTTTTCTCTTTTGTGTCTGAAAATGATTATTGCAAGAATGTCTTTTATTTTTCTTAAACTGATAGATGAGTGAGACCATTCTGCGTTTCTCTCTCTCTCTCTCTCTCTCTCTCTCTCTCTCTCTCTCTGACTTATTTCACTCAGCATAATAGATTCTGTGTACATCCATGTATAGGAAAATTTCATGACTTCATCTCTCCTGACAGCTGCATAATATTCCATTGTGTATATGTACCACAGTTTCTTTAGCCATTCATCTGTTGAAGGGCATCTTGATTGTTTCCAGAGTCTTGCTATGGTAAATAGTGCTGCAATGAATATAGGTGTAAGGAAGGGGTTTTTGTATTGTATTTTTGTGTTCCTAGGGTATATTCCTAGGAGTGGTATAGCTGGATCGTATGGGAGCTTCATTTCCAGTTTTTGGAGGAATCTCCATATCGCTTTCCATAAAGGTTGAACTAGACGGCATTCCCACCAGCAGTGGATAAGAGTTCCTTTCTCTCCACATCCCCGCCAATATTGTTTATTCTTATTGTTTGTGATGTGTGCCATTCTCTGTGGTGTGAGGTGGTACCTCATAGTTGTTTTGATTTGCATCTCCCTGATGATTAGTGATGTGGAGCATTTTCTCATGTGTCTTTTGGGCATTTGTATTTCTTCTTTGTCAAAGTGTCTGTCCATTTCTTCTCCCCATTTTTTGATGGGATTAGATGTTTTTTTCTTGTAAATTTCTGTCAGTGCCTTGTATATTCTGGAGATTAGCCCCTTATCTGATGGATATTGGGTGAATAGTTTCTCCCACTCAGTGGGTGGCTCTTCCAGCCCCCTTTTCATTTTCTCTTATACCCTAAACAACTGCTAGGTAATCTCCATTTTGTAGTCTAAGGCCAAGGGGTTAACATCATTCAATATTTTGTATTCTTTTCAAATGAGTAAGATCACCTGACATTTCTGCTTTTCCTTCTTAGTTTGCTTAACATACTGCCTTCCAGTTCCTCCTTGCAAATCTTGCAAACAGCAAGATTTAATTTTTTCTTAACACATAGTATTCTTGTATTGTGTAGACATGCCACAGCCGCTATACTCATTCACCTACTAATGAACAGTTGATTATTTCCATATGCTTGCTATTGAGCTAAGTTCTACAGTGAATGGGGACATGCAGGTACTTTTTTGAGTGTTTTCGTATTGGGGTCTGATGAAAAAGTGGAATTGCTGGATTATATGGGAGCTCTATTGTTTTTTGTTTTTTGTTGTTGTTTTTTTTTTTTTTTGAGAACTCTCCCTACAATTTTTTATAGATGCTGAACCAGACAACATTCCCATGAACAGTGGAAGAGGGAGGGTTACTTTGTTCACATCCTTGCCAATACTGCTTGCTTCCAGTCTTGTGTACATATGCATTCTCACGGATGTGAGATAAAATTTCATTGTCATTTGATTTGCATTTCCCTACTAATAAATGATTAATGCCTTTTAATATGCTCACTAGCCATTTATATCTTTTTCTGGGAAGCATCTATTCATCTTCTCTCTCATTTTTGGGTGGGGTTATTTTATTGTTGAATTTTGTATTTTACATCTCTTGAATATTAGTTTAATTTGATGTATGGTGTATGAATATTTTCTTTCTTTAGTTAGGGTGTTGTATGTTGGTTTGGTTTGGTTTTTAGATAGTACCCACTGTGTTATATGTTCCTTGGTTATTTTCTTGTTCTGAGTTTCTTTTGCCCTTTCAATCGGATAGTCACATCAGTCTGTCTTGCTGTCTGTCTTTGCCATTGGAGTCAAATGATTGAAAATACCTCTGAGGTCTAGATCTTAGAGTTTCGCCCTTTTTTCTCCCTCATTATATTTTGTGGTTTCCAGTCTTATATTAAGATCTTTAATCCTTTTGAATATATTTAGTGTATGGTGTGAGATAGAAATTTAGCTCCAGTTTTTGCATGTGGCCATTCAGCACTGTTTGATGAAAAGGTCTCCCTTGTTTTACTTTATTCATCCATTTCCTTTGTTATCAACTAGATACTGAGAATCTGCCTTTTTTTTTTTTTTTTATTGTGACCGATGTGAATTACAAGTCTTTCACAGTTACATTTAAGGTACATAGTGACAGTGAATTAGGGCCATTCCCACCACCAGTGTCGTCCTCCCTCTATCATAGTTCCCATCATGCATCCCATACCTCCTCCCTTTGTCCCCTGGACTGGTCTCCTTTGTATATAGCTTGTTGTAGATTGGGTATCTTGGAGAATTTGTCTCGTTTGAGGACTACGTAGTTTTGATTTTTTATAGCTTATATAGTGTACTTTTTATTGTTGTTGTTTTTGGTCCACACCTGCTTGTGCTTAGGGAATCACACCTGATGGGCTTGGGGACTTATGGGATGCCATGCATTGATCCTGTGTGCAAAGCACGTGCCCTACCCACTATATTGTTACTCATGTCCAATGTAATATACACTTTAAACTCAGAAAATGATACTTTCTATCTGTTTTTCTTTGGTGGTTTTTAGTTTCAGCGTAACAATAAACTATAATAAGTGCCCCCAGTTTTTTTTTTTTTAATTTGGGGGTCATACTGAGTGGTGCTCAGGGCTTAATCCTGACTCTGCTTATAAATCACTCATGATTCCTTGAGGGACCATATACAGTGTCATGACCAAAAATGTTTTGAAAAACTAATGTGTTTACCATTTAACTTTTGTTAAATAAACCATTTTAAGCAATTGAATGATTCGCAAAGGGGGATATAGCATATTACCATATAGCCATAATATGAAATTTAGTGGTGATTATATGTACACAGTTATTCAATGCTAACTTTTATGTTTATATTTTATGCTTAAAGCCATATCCAGAAGACCCAGCAGTTTATAAACCACTCTCCCAGGAAGAACTGCAAAGGATAAAGAATGAGAAAAAGCAGAAACAAAATGAAAGAAAACAGAAAATATCAGAAAATCGCAAACATTTGGCTAGTGTACGTGTTGTGCAAAAAAACCTCGTCTTTGTTGTAGGTCTGTCTCAGCGCCTCGCAGACCCAGAAGTAAGACATCTTTTTTTCCCTCAACTTTACATATTTCTCTACTTGTTAATCTTATTTGGAAATAACAGCTTTCTTTGCCCAACCACCGAATTCCTTTTAAAATACTAAAAATTAGTGAGAATATGATAAAAATGAGCTCTTAATAATTGCTGAGAAACCAGAGACCTGTTTTGATCTTAGGCAGGTGTCTTAATCTTCTTTGGCCTCATTTTCTTTAGTTATAAAACTAGACAGTTGAACTAGATTTTTGGAGTCCTCTTTAGAACTAATACATGGAAAATTGTATAATGGTTCTATTTTGCTAATGTGTGATATGATCACTCTGTTTTCCTCCCCATCCACTAGTTTATAAAGAGTTGATGTTGCAGTTATAGGAATTCACTAGAAATTTAATTTGTATTTTTACAGAATTTTGTCCAATTTTTTTATAGAGCAGTTACAGAGCTATTGTGGTGCATCGTTTTCATTTAAGCCAATTTGAGAGAATGCTTGAGAATTTAGAATTTAATGAAGTGAAAGATGGACCAGGTTCTTTGTCATTCATTTGAGGCAGGGGTGTCTTAACCTTTTTATTACTCTTTGCTCTCTGGCACTATTTATTTTAAAATAGTTTTGAGCTCATTGCCTTCCTGGATGCTGTGGGATGCACAGTTACTGACTATCAATTCATTTTTAAAACTTTGGGGCCACACCCAGAGAATGCTTAATGCTTATTTCTGGTTTTGCACTCAGAAATTACTTCTGGCTGGCTAGCAAAACCATATGCAACGCCAGAGATCAAACACAGGTTATCTGTGTGTAAGGTAAACATCCTACCTTTTGTACTATTACTCTGACCCAGATAGCTGCTGATTTTTAATTTCTAATATCAGGAGAAAGTGATGATGTTTATGGGAAAGCAGATAGAAAATCAAGGCAGATAGTGATTAACAAGAGTGTTTATAGTAGTAGGAGAGAGCTAGAATTGGGACTCTGTATTGAGGTCTTGAAGTGTAGAGCTTATTATGGTATGTGTCAGAGGGAATATTAGAGTGAATATGATTAGGTAGGTGGGACTCTTTGTAGTGGATTAAGTGAACTAAAGGCCCTATAAAGAGAAAATTAAATAATCTAAAAGTAAAAAGTTATGTGAAAGTTAATTCAGGAGAATTAAAAATTTCTATTGATAACGAGTTTAATACATATTGAAGCTATGAAAAACGCCAAGAACAAGGGAGAAGAAAGTCAGGGAGATCCCACCAAGAAGCCTCTGTCATTGGCAGTAAACATGGAGGTAACTCAAGATGTAACCAAAATATTGGTCCAGTGATATTGGTTTTAGTGTTTTACATATTCTTTTTTGTTTGTTTTTGGGTCACACCCAGCAGTGCTCAGGGGTTACTCCTGGCTCTATTCTCAGAAATCGCTCCTGGCAGGCTCAGGGGACCATATGGGATGCCGGGTTTCGAACCTCTGTCCTTCTATATGCAAGGCAAACACCCTACCTCTATGCTATCTCTCTGGCCCCGTGTTTTATATATTCTTTAAAAGTCCATGTTCTTTCCAAAAGCCAATAAGGATGTGTATAGAATTTATACAAGATCTCATCAGAAAGATTTTAAGGAAAGGGGCTGGAGTGATATAGCATAGCAATTAGGGCATACAGCCAACCCAGATTTGATCCCTGAAATCCCATATGTTCCCCTGAGCCTAGAGCTGGGCATGACACCAAACCAAACAAGGATTTTAAGAAGTCTGGAGCAATAATAAAATGGATAAAGGTTTTGACTTGACACAACTTACCTGAATTGAAGCCTCAGCACCCTTTATGGTTCCCTGAACTTGTGAAGAGTGACCCCTGATTGCTTACCCAGGAAGGATTAAGCCTTGAGCACAGCCAGATGTGACCCCAAAAGCAAAAAAATACAAATTAGGTGTGTGTGGGATGGGTTCGGGTTGGGAATCACTAGATACTCACTTTGTACCTGAGAGATGATATAGCAGGTCAAGCTCTTTTCTTGCATGTGACCAACCTGAGTTGGATCTTTGTACTCATATAGTCCCTTGAGCCCACCGAAGTGATCCCATAGCTTCTCTAGGTGTGGCCCCAAAGCAAAACTCATAGAAACAAAAACAGAAACAAAATAGATTTTTAAGGAAAGAGTTCATTTTAGCCTTTACTTAACCTCAGTACGTTTTTCCTTTCTCGAAAGCTCCCAGGCACTCAAAATCCCAATAACTCCATTATCATTTCCTAAAAAAACTTGCACTAACTAATCTTTCAGCTTTAGCTTTTTTCTTATGAAAATTAGAGGGGGGCGGAGAGGGGAGAGAGAGACACACACAGAGAGAGAACTTCTTGCCATTGGAAGAGTTTGATAGCTGAATAATTGGTTATTTTATATTGGTTACTTTTTTGTGGTGGGGGGGGATTTGGGCTACACCTGGTGGTGCTCAGGGGTTACTCCTGGCTCTGCACTCAGAAATCACTCCTGGCAGGCTTGGGGGACCTTATGGGATGCCAGGAACTGAATCCCGGTCTGTCCTGTGCAAGGCAAATGCCCTACTGCTATGCTCTCTCTCTGACCCAATACATTGCTTACTTTTTAAAGTAATCTGAATCATATTGCTCCTGCTAATCTTAATGATTTTTATTTATGAAACTACTAGTCCAGGAAAAATATTAAGTATTTCATAATTTTGTTTCTACTCTTTTTTTGTTTATTTGTTTTTGGGCTACACTCCCAGCTTTGCTTGAGTGCCAATCCTGCCTCTGTGCCAGGGGTTGTTCCTATTGATGCCTAGGCATCCTGAACCTGGAACTGAATCCAGGTCTCCTACCTACAATGTGAACTTTCTTCAGCCTCTTAATTTGTGTATATATCTCTGATATACAAAATAATTTTCATATGTCAGGCCAATATAGAATGTCAGTATATTGGAAGATAAACTAATCATAAATAATTATTATAGATACTGATCACTTTTTAAGTTCAAAGTTTCTGTCATAGATACTGACCACTTCTAAGTAACCTAATGTATTCCTTCTATAAGTTAACTCTTGAATACTGACCTTGTTTTGACTGCTTTGTTGTTGGAGAGCAGTGTAGCCACTACCCTTCATAGGCTTGTAGACTAATGAGAAAGAGTTTAAGCATTTCTTATCATTTTAAATAAGAAACGGAGGCACAAAGAACTTGAATCTCTTGCTTATGTTCATTCAGCTAATCATAGCTGAGCTAGGACTAGAAAAAAAATTCAGGTTTTGAAACCCCTCTTTCAGTGTATTTTGTATACTGTTATTATTAGACTATTTATCATTTATCTTTCATCTCCTTACCAAGTTCTTGTTTTTCTCTGTAGTATCCATACACACTTGACTGTTCTCAAAGAAAATAGAAATTTGGGCCCGGAGAGATAGCACAGTGGCGTTTGCCTTGCAAGCAGCCGACCCAGGACCAAAGGTGGTTGGTTCGAATCCCGGTGTCCCATATGGTCCCCCGTGCCTGCCAGGAGCTATTTCTGAGCAGACAGCCAGGAGTAAACTCCTGAGCACCGCCGGATGTGGCCCAAAATCCAAAAAAAAAAAAAAAAAAAATTTTTTTTTTATATATTAGATCTGCTATTAGAGATTACTGGTTTTCTATATTAATTAATTTCTATATTAATATTTAATACTGGTTCACTGTATTATAAATGAATGGGATTAAATTTTACAGATCAGGTAGTAATGGACAGAATGTTCTGCTTATGCTTCATATTTTTACTAGAGTACTATATGCTAGTTGACTTACATTTAGACAGAATTTGTCGTATTTAGCTGTAGACAGTTTGATTTTTTTCTGTACCTGATGGACCATTTCTTACCAATTTCAGTTTATTAATACATTGAGGCCCACCATATTTAATATCCATGCAGTTGGTGCTCACTTAAACTTTATATTAAGCATTTATTAGCACTATATGTAACACTAAGCATACAGCAATGAACAAAGAACAGTCTGTTTATTTACATACATGTTTATATGAGAAGTATACTCTAAAGACAGCATTTGTCCTTGTTAAGGCGAGGGAGGGAGGGTTATGAGTCCTCTGTTACCTTTGGGGTACTGTGCTTTGGCATAGGAACTATATAGATGTTCTGAAAGAATGAGATTGGTTTGCAAGTTATTTGCATGGCTGGAAGATTAGAACGCATTGATGAGAGATGATGGTAAGGTAAGTGGCCACAGATCATTCAGGCTTCAAAACTGTACTAAGGCTGGCACTTCATCTTAAAGGTAGTGGAAATCTATTGAGTTTTCTTAAGAACAGAGTGACATGGCTAGAATTTGTGATTTGCAAATACAGTTCTGGCAGCAATGTGACAAGTCAGCCTAATTATAGAAACCCACATTGCTTTGAAAGTGGTGTACCACGTAGTAGCTAGACTTACTTTCTTTTTTTCTTCGGTTTTGGGGCCACACCTGGCTGTGTACAGGTGCTACTCCTGACAGGCTCAGGGGACCATATGGAATGCCAGGGATTGAACCTGGGTCCATCCCAGTTCCAGAGTGTACAAGGCAAAAGCTCTGCCACTGTGCTATCACTTGGCCCCGGCCAGAAATTTTTTTTTTTGGAGAAAAAGTGTGAAACATTTTACTTCATATTATACACACATTTTACAAAAAAGGCAGAAATATTTCAGGTAACACTGCATGATATGAAAGAGCCTTGGTCTGGAGGACCCTGAAAAATCAATGCTCAGCTGCCTTCATGTGGTCTTCTTCATGGCAGCTTGTGTCATGCTGAAGAGATAAGCTTCATAGATTATATTTAAGAAGTTGTCGTCGTTCTGAATGAGGTACAGCAGAGCTTCTTGAAGTTGGCACTTGGTAAGGGAGCTGCTGCTGGGGACTGGGCTCTGCAGAGGCAGCAGGAGGCCGATGGGAGCAGCCATTGGTTCATCACTCCCCAGGGGCAAGAGCCTATTGTGTCTCTTCTTCAGGGGAATGGAGGTGGTCTGTGTGAACACCAGGGGGGACATGAGCAGTGGAGCTGCTGCCGAAGCAGGGATGCACTGGGGTGAAATGACTTGCATGCGACAGGGAGAGGGGAAAATTATTTCTATAAGCTATCACCAGCCTTATCAGGACAGTACCCATTTAAAAAACCCTGCTATTTTAGGGTTGGAAGGAGTATAGAGGTCAACATGCTTACCTTGTATGTGATTTACCTGGATTCAACCCCCAGCACCACTTATGGTCCCTGAGCACCACCGAGTATGGAAAAAAAGCAACGAAAAGCCATTAATATTACAACCCTTTGACTACTACTACTACTACTACTACTACTACTACTACTACTACTACTACTACTACTACTACTTCTTCTTCTTCTTCTTCTTCTTCTTCTTCTTCTTCTTCTTCTTCTTCTTCTTCTTCTTCTTCTTCTTCTTCTTCTTCTTCTTCTTCTTCCTCTTCCTCTTCCTCCTCTTCCTCCTCTTCCTCCTCTTCCTCCTCCTCCTCCTCCTCCTCCTCCTCCTCCTCCTCCTCCTCCTCCTCCTCCTTCCTTTTTTTTTTTTTTTTTTTGTTTTTGTTTTTTCGGTCACACCCGGCAGTGCTCGGGGGTTACTCCTGGCTCTATGCTCAGAAATGGCTCCCGGCAGGCTCGGGGGACCATATGTGATGCTGGGATTCGAACCGCCATCCTTCTACGTGCAAGGCAAACACCTTACTTCATGCTGTCTCCCCAACCCCATGAAGTTACGTCTTAATATAATCTGTCTACTTATATAATTTGCAAGTGAGGTGATATAAAAGGAAAGTGTGCAGGGGCCGGAGTGATAGCACAACAGTAGAGCATTTGCCTTGTATGTGGCCTATCCAGGACAGGCCCAGGTTCAATTCCCAGCATCCTCTATGGTACCCCGAGCCTGCCAGGAGTAGTTTCGGAATGCAGGAATAACCCCAGAGCGCCACTGGGTATGGCCCAAAAACAAAAATAAAAGCGAAGTACGCAAAGCTTTTTTCTACATGCAGAAGTTTTGATTTTGCTGCTCAAGATATAAATGACTACAGGCCGTTAGCATTATTATTACTTGAAAGCTTATTCAACTTTTAGGCTTGAGTCATCAATTGGATCAAAATCTGTATTTTTCAGTAGATCTTCTGGTGATTTGCTTTCACACCTGAGTTTGTAGAGCATTGTTTTTTCACTAAATGGGATGCTTTTTTTTTTTTTCAGTGAGAAGCTGTCATTTTACAAATACAGATTGTTACAGGTGTATCTGTTGCCGATTTGGGTAACATGAAATACCAATGCCGTTACTTTTTTGTAACGACACTTAGTAAAATTTTAAACAACAGACTTGTAGACTTCCTTAATTACATATTGTTTGCTTTTCTGTGAATTCTGTATATTTTAGAACTGTGGAAAAATTTATGTGTTTATATATAATATGAAGTTTGTTTCTGGGACCACCTGTTTCTAAGCAGGCTTCCCAGCCACATGAAGTTCTCCTTAGATATTTGAAAGCTATACAGGATGAGTCTCAGGTGTGCAGGGCTAACCTGAGCTTTGTAAGATCTTCAGTTCCTTCCTCTAATTAAAGCTCAAAAGTTCCCCCACAATACTCTTGTTTTTAGTGGGAGAAGGAGAGGAAGCCACACCCAATTATATGTAGGGCTTGCTTCTGGCTCTGTGTTCAGGGATCTCTTGGCTGGTGCCAGGATTGATCCTAGGTCAGCTGCATTCAAGGCAGGTATATTGCTCCAAGTCTCCAAATGCTTTTTTTGAACAGTTTTTATTGGGAACTATTGCCTTGACTCATGTCATTTGAGATGCTGACACAGCATAATCTCTACCTTTAAGCAGTTCTTTTGGCTTTGAGGCTCTTTTCTGAGTTGATAAGGATCCAAGTAGGAACAAGCTTTCTGGACAAAACGTTTTGTATAAAATGTATCGGTCAGATTAGTCCATACTAATGTAAATTTTACTGTAGGCGATGCTAAATTAATGCTTACAGTGATAATAAAGTAAAGTAGCTGACACATTGTGAAGGGAAATAACCACCAAGAAGTAGCTAGATAGAAGAAGAAGAATAGATAATCTGTTTCTAAAGTGTTTTGTTTTTTCTCTTATCTCACATGATTATTATAAGAAAAAGATGAGGGGGGACGGAGAGATAGGATGGAGGTAAGGCATTTGCCTTGCCTGCAGAAAGCTTGTGGGTCGAATCCCAGCATCCCATATGGTCCCCTGAGCCTGCCACGAGCTATTTCTGAGCGTAGAGCTAGGAGTAACCCCTGAGCGTTGCCGGGTGTGACCCAAAAACCAAAACCAAAACCAAAAAAAAAAAAAGATGAGGGAGTTGGGAGAAACACAATAGCAGGCAACTGAGAAATGGCAAAATTGACATAAAGAAACTGTGTGTGGGGTGTGGCATGGATGTGTGCACGTGTTTGCATAAATACTAATGAATCATAAGACATCGACAATTGAGAGGCACTTTATTGTAGTTGAGTATAACAATTTTAATGTCAAGTGTACATATAGTAGATTAATAATTATTTTTACTTATGTCTATTCTTTAGTTTGATTCTTGTCTTTAGTATAATTTCACATTGTTTTGGAATAATTTTCTTATATGCATCATTGATAATAAAAATATGGTCAAGCTCTTTGATCTGGGGCCAGAGCGATAGCAAAGTGGATAGGGCATTTAATTTGCACTTAGCCAACCCAGATTCAATCCTCAGCATCCTTTATGGTCCTCCAAGTCTGCCAGGAAATAATTTCTGAGTACAGAGCCAGGAGTAACCTCTGAGCACTGCTGGGTATGGCCCCAAAAACAAAAATAAAAATAAAGCAAACTTTTTTATTTGTTTTGTATTTAACAGGGAAAGGTCCCAAAGATTATTGGTGCATAGTATATAATTACAAACTTAGTGAGTTTCTTTTCTGTTCAATGAGTTAATAAGGATAGTTTTAAAACTTCTGATCATTTCCCATAGGTTAATCATAGAAATTGTAATTAGGGAGCAGTCATATATTTAGAAGCTTAAAAAAATTACAATTATTCTTTCACTAAAAAGGGTTGTAAATGTTCCCATTATAAGAACAAAGTTGATGAAAATGGGGACAGTTTATACCTTATTTCTTCTTCTCTTATAGGTTTTAAAACGACCAGAATATTTTGGGAAGTTTGGTAAAATACATAAAGTTGTCATCAATAATAGCACATCATATGCAGGCTCACAGGTAACTAATTTTAGGGATTTTTGCCTTTCCTGTTACGGTCTGGCCTTGATCTGGGCTGTTCAAAAGGAAGACTTGCTTTCTCTGAGAAAGCTTGAGGGTTTAATATTTAAACAGTGTAGCGACCCCTGTTGGTGGGATGGGGGGAATTTTGGTGCTCTTTGGACCCCTTCAGTACTTAATTTTAGTATTATTTGATATTGTTAATTAATTAATATTGTTAATATTAATAATGAGGGAGATTGTAAAATAGATTTAGTGATGTTTGAAAGGAGGGGGGGAGTTTACTATATTATCAGACAATATAATAGATAATTTACAAGTATTTTCAGGTGTTGGAAACATAGTTCAGCATTTTTATTACATTGATCATTACTGGTAGAATACTTTTACATGTTTCATTTATTTTTGATAAAGCATAACTTGACACCATGGTGTCTTCAGACCTTGGTATTTTTTTTTAAATCTAACTTCTAAAGTTTTATTTATTTATTTATTTATTTATTTATTTATTTATTTATTTATTTATTTATTTATTTATTTATTTATTTAGGAACCTCAATGAGCCTGTTCAGATAACTTAAAACATTTAGTCTTACTTAAAATAAGAAAATTCACTGAGCATGATTTTTTTTAAATGAGCTACTAAAAGGTTTACTCAAGATTACTACTGACAATTATAACTGTTATTATTATTGTAGTAGTAAAGACCTTTATACTTCCCTAGGCAAATTGCAAGAGAGTCTTTTTAAAGTTTTTGCTTAATTTGGAACTAATGACAGTGGGTTTTCACTTTAGGGTCCAAGTGCCAGTGCTTATGTAACCTATATCCGGTCAGAAGATGCTCTCAGAGCCATACAGTGTGTCAACAATGTGGTGGTAGATGGCAGAACACTTAAGGTAATATGGACCTCTTAATTTTTGTGAATTGGGGAGGGATAAGATGCAGTAGGTAGAGAGAGGGCCTAGCATATACATACTATCCTTGAAGGGAGGCTACTTGAAGATTGTCACTTAGGCAGCCATCCTTCCTATAACAGATTGTTTATTGCTGATCTATGGAAGACCCTACTTTACAGCTGGGAACAAACACAAGATTAGGGAAAGTCTTTTAAAATCTTCAGTACCATTGATGCTACTCTTTAGCAAGCAATAATGGTCCTGATTTTTTCTTAAATGTTCAAACATTGGCCAATTCAGATTTGAGTAAAGGATCCCACCAGTAGCTATTTTATGTAAAATAAAAGGATGACATAATTACAAAGAGGAAAATTTGCCTTGTAATATGTTTGAATACTTAGAACATGGAACAGATTTTATATAACTGTGTTCTGTTCTCTAGGGCAGAAGATTTTGATGTTCAAATTCTAGAAACTACAGACAGATCTTTAGTTTTTTCGAATGAGCATCATCTTGTACAAATCCTCTTACTCTACTAGTTTAGGTCTATAGCATTCACAGCCATACTTCCTGTTTTCTTATGTCTATGCCTCATTTTTAGGTGAAGTAAAAAACACTAAACATGGAAATTCTTACTGTGTCCATTCACATTTTGGTATCCCCCCCTCCTTCTTCTTCCTGCAGGCTTCTTTAGGTACAACAAAATATTGCAGTTACTTTTTAAAGAATATGCAGTGTCCAAAACCTGACTGCATGTATCTACATGAATTGGGGGACGAGGCGGCCAGCTTCACAAAAGAGGAAATGCAGGTAGTAAAGTGATGTCAATTACCATGTTTTCAGAAAAGGGAGTAATTTATCTGTAAAATTTTAAATTGCAGAAGCAAAATAGGGTTAAAACCCCCCCACACACACACACTCACACACACACGTGTCACAAGTATCATTTTCTGTATAGTGTTCCCTATTAAGATCATGCCTTAAGTTAGAAAATGCTTGGTTAATGATGGTAAATAGATTTCTTTTCTACAGAACTTCTGAAAAGGGGCCTGAGTAGTGGTGTAGCAGTATAGCATTTGCCTTACACGCTGCTGACCTTGGACAGACCTCAGTTCGATCCCCGAAGTCCCATGTGGTCCTCCAAGCCCGGAAGGATGTTGCCCCCCACCAAAAAAAAAAAACTTCTGAAATGCTTTATGTTTTTTTTATTTTTGGGTCACACCCGGCAGTGCTTGGGTTACTCCTGGCTCTGTGCTCAGAAATTGCTTCTGGCAGGCTCGGGGGACCATATGGGATGCCGGAATTTGAAGCACCGTCTTTCTGCATGCAAGGCAAACGCCCTACCTCCACACCATCTCTCTGGCCCCTGAAATGCTTTTAATTAACTAAAGGAAGCATTTTTTGGAAATGATACTTTAAGGGGGAATGTCAGCAAAAATGAAAGCTAAGTGGGATACTGTAATTATGACTTCCTCTCACCCCTGGCTCCATCTCTACTCTTTACAGAACATACTAGAAAATAATTGTTCTATTAGATATTGCTGATAAGCTAACATGATTTTTTTTTTTTTTTTTTTTTTGGTTTTCGGGTTACATTCGGCAGTGCTTAGGGGTTACTCCTGGCTCTATGCTCAGAAATCGTTCCTGGCAGACTCGGGGGACCATATGGGACGCGGGAATTTGAACAACTGTCCTGCATGCAAGGCAAATGCCTTATTACCTCCATGCTATCTCTCTGGTCCCAACATGATTTTTGATAAGATTTCCTTATGAGTGTTTGAGTCAGCATCCTGTAAAGAGTGTATTGAAAACTTAAAGTTCTGTGTTTGTTTTTACATTTCCTCTTCTGCCTCCTTTTAATTTGTAGTATAAACATGCTTTTACAAGTAAAAGTATTTACCATATGGCATATTAAAGGCGATAATACCAAAGCACAATGGTGCACTTCCCTGTTCTAGGTGAAGACTTCAGATCGTTGCTGTGGGCTTTTGCAGGAATACTTCTCATTTAGAAGGTGGGGGTGGCATTGACTGCTACCTTTCATTCTCCAGGTCAAACTGGAGTTTAGTTAGGGCTCCTTTTAAGAGTAAGTTCTTAAATGACAGGAAATACCACCCTTTTTAAATAAAAACTTGGAGTTACTGTAGGGTAAATCCCATCATATTTCATATTAGAATTTTTTGACTTATGTCTTTATGATGTATTAAAATAAAAATTTTTTTTTTTTGGTTTTTGGGCCACACCCGGTGGTGCTCAGGGGTCACTCCTGGCTGTCTGCTCAGAAATAGCTCCTGGCAGGCATGGGGGACCATATGGACACCGGGATTCGAACCAACCACCTTTGGTCCTGGATCAGCTGCTTGCAAGGCAAACACTGCTGTGCTATCTCTCCGGGCCCAAAATTAAATTATTTTAAGAGGGTGGATGACTTTTTACTTTCCCAGTAAATGTTCTTGATTCCCCCCCCCCCATTATTTTAGATGAAAATTTTATGTATAAAATGTAAGGTTGAACCATTTCAGGTGGTATTTGTTTTTGTTGTTGTTTTTGAACCACACTCGGTGATGTTCAGGGCTTACTTCTAGTTCTACACCCAGAAATTGCTGCTGGAGGACTGGGGGATCATATGGAATGCTGGGTATCTAACCCAGATCAGTTGTGTGGCAAGGCAAGCACCCTACTTGCTATGCTATCACTCCAACTCCCTTCCAAATGAATTTTGAATATTGAAGCTATTTGTACTTTACTCACAAATATAATTGCAGTTTAAGTCCTGAACCCTAGTTAATCTCATATTTAGATATTAGTGAGCCATAACAGAAAAATGTTCCTTGGAACTTATATGTAATGGAGTTTATCCTGCCTTATTAACTGTCTCTGTAGAATCTTTTAACTATTAGCTGACCTTTGGTGGCTAAGGAAAGCCGTACTATGTTCTCAACTATGGATGGAAGAAAGAAGTTTTAAAAATGTTTCTGAGATAAAATTCACACAAAATATAAAACTAATTTTAAATTAAAAGTAAATAGAAATAAACTCACAGTCAACCTGTGTTTTCTTAATATATTAATATTTCATATAGTTGTCTTGAATTTATCTTACTCTTGAGTATAAAATTAGTGCTCAAAGGGGTTGACGAGGCAGTTCTATCCCCTGGCGTCCCATATGGTCCCCCCAAGCCATGGGCAATTTCTGAGTGCTTAGACAGGAGTAACCCCTGAACATCAAACGGGTGTGGCCCAAAAAACCAAAAAAAAAAAAAAATTTACTGCTCAAAGGGCTTTTCTCACTTTAGAAGGAATTTGAACAGCTTACATGGTAAAAATCACATCTTTGTAACTGCATACCTCAAAATTTTGTCTCATGAAATATTTACAGATCTTGTTTAAACAGGCAAGAGATCTGTCAGAACAGGGAACACTGTTATCAGGCAGTATATATTATACAATAGAGCTTTATTAAATAGTAGTATTCTTTCTTTCTATTATTTTTTATTTTGGTTTCCTTATAGACCCTATTTAGCATATTTCTTTAAAGTATTTAGCAGTTTTGAAGGTAAGTTAAAAATCTTATAGTCATGATATATATGAGCCAATAGTATAAAAATGATTTCTGAAGGGGCCAGAGCGGTGGCGCTAAGCCATAAGGCGTCTGCCATGCAAGTGCTAACCTAGGATGGATCGTGGTTCGATCCCCCGGAGTCCCATATGGTCCCCTGAGCCAAGAGCTATTTCTGAGCTCATAGCCAGAAGTAAGCCCTGAGCATCACAAGGTGTGGTCTGAAAACAAAAACAAAACAAAACAAAAAAAATGATTTCTGAGCTGAGGAGATGAATAAAAGGATTCTAGCACATACTTTGCATATGGAAGTCTTTTTCTTTTTTTGGGGGGGGAGGTCACAGCCAGCTCAGAAATCGCCCCTGGCAGGCACAGGGGACCATATGGGATGCTGGGATTCGAACCACCGTCCTTCTGCATGAAAGGCAAACGCCTTACCTCCATGCTATCTCTCTGACCCTGCATATGGAAGTCTTATGTCTGCCCCATGATCCTACATGATCCATTTGTGCCTTCATCCATCCCCAGGGCCTTCCCAAATGAAGATTCAGCATACTTTCACTGTAATTTATTTGTATATGACTAATTTTTTAGTGTTTGCTTAATTTCTCCCATATCATAGATGGCACAGATGAATAACTGCCCAGCTGCAGAGTTCTTTTAATATACAGAAGAAGGGATTGGTAGGCTTTTTCTGTAAAAGACCAGTTAGCAAATGTTTTGGCTTTCTGGGTCATACGGTCTCTGTATGCTACTCAGCTGTTCTTGTAACACAAAAGCAGCCACGGGCAGCATGTGAATGAATGAACAGGCTGTCCCAATAATATACTAAAAACAGCTGACTGCTCATTGCCATCCTCTGGTTTAGAATTTTAAATATATTAATTCTTTTGGTAAAAAAAGGCAATGGAATTTTAACTTAATATCAAGATAAGAACAAACAATATTTTCTTCATGTGTGTCTTTCATTCATTTATCTTTTTTAAAAACAGATTTATATTCAGAAAATTGAAAGATAGCACATAGTAAACAATTCTTGGGACCTAAGAGATAGTACCGCAGTCCTTTGCCTTGGACGTGGCTGACTTGGATTTGATCCCCAATTCCCCATAAGGTCTCCTGTACACACTACAAAGCAGCGCCCCAAGCCCATCAACTGATTCTTACATAAAAGGTGCAGAATTACATTTGATGTGTTCCCTCTAGTTTTTGAGCTACTGAAAAAGTTATTTCAGTGTGTTTTTCTATACATGATAAAGGAGATTCTGAGATACTTTTTTTTTTTTTTTTTTTTTGGCTTTGGTTTTGGGGCCACAACCAGTGGTGCTTAGGACCTACTTCTGGTTCTGCGTTCTAGGAATTAACTCCTGAGGGACCATATGGGACACAAGGGATTGAACCTAGATCAGCTGAGTTCAAGGCAAGCTACTTACTCACTCTACCATTGTTCTGCCCCCTGAAGCACCTTTCTAACATATAAATAGTTTTATTGGAAGAACTGTCTTTGATACAGAAAAAATTATGACATTATTTTCTCAGGTTTCTCAGATCCACAAAAACCCTCACATGTTGTTTTAGGATACTAGTAAAAATTCAGAAAGTAACTCAGTATTTAAGTCAACCATTTTATGAACCCTATTGCAGTTTTAATTTCTTCTTTTAATAGGCGGGTAAACACCAAGAATATGAACAGAAGTTACTTCAAGAATTATATAAATTAAACCCCAATTTTCTTCAATTATCTACGGGTTCAGTTGATAAGAATAAGAACAAAGTAACCCCACTACAGAGGTATGATACGTAAGTACCTGTATTAGAATTATCAAGTCTTATCTTTATATCTGTCTCTTTCCTTTTTTTAATTATTCATGTTTTTCAGGTAGAATCCTTCTTGACATTGTCTGTCATTTCTGCAGAATTGTTCTATAAAGGAAATGTTGAGTCACAATTTCTGGGTCTGAGTTTTTGCTGCTGCTGTTCCCTGGTAATACTTCAGATGAGACTATTTATGGCTTTCTTTTTGCCGGGATTTGCACACTACATGACCCCTTAGATCATCCTTATTGCTGAGAAGGAAATAAAGAAATAATGGTTATTAAGAGACTGATCACCTAACTGAGGTTCCCATTCTAATATAATTAGGAGTGGGGAATACTTTGAAAGAGAAAGTATAGGAATTATCTGAAACATTGTGTTGGGGACTTACATATTCAAGATTAACTAATCTCAGTATCACAAGCATTGTATCCATGTGATACAATAGGAAGTGATTCCACATTCAGAATCTTACTCATTTAGTGGTCAACTTTTTTTTTTGCATATAAAACAGCATGTGTGTCTGTTCAAACAAATTTAGTCTTAAGTACAGTTCTCATCAGATGATGATGATCATCTCTTGAATTGTATTCAGGTATGACTCATCAGAAAATGATGTGATTAATTGAAAAGTAATTTGGAGATTGATTCTTATTATTCCTTAAGTTGGCTGTGTTAGGCATAGTTTATTTTTAATTTGGTAAATTAAATTTTTATTAAACGAAATTATTTAAACAGCTACACTTATTTTATATGGGTTCATATCTTTTCTTAAAAACATGTATTCCTGTTTGTGATATTTTAAAAGTTTGGATGTTACATTCTGTTGTCCAGTGTCTGTTTAGCACTAAAATTTATGGATCATAATATAATGCCTAAATAAGTTATTATAGACCTTTAAAGATTTATTTCAGAATAGTGTTTTCCAAAATATATCTTTTGTATTTATATTCTTTTGTGGGGGTGTTTTGTTTTGGGCCACTCTCAGAAGTAAGCCCTACGAACAACTTTAAAGTAAATGATGCACTCGGAACATTTCTGCTGGCGTGCCAGGCATTGAACCTGAGTTAGCAGCATGCAAGGCAAGTATTCTGCCCTCTGCATTTTATCTCCAGCCTCTTGTATCTAAGTTCTTGATAATTTTTTTTTGTTTTGAAAATAAAGAATATAAAGTCTTTATTTGGGGGGGAGGGGACATACCTGGTGATGCTCAGGGCTTACTCTTGGCTATGCTCTCAGAAATCGCTCCTGGCTTGGGGGACCATATGGGACGCCAGGGGATTGAACCACAGTCGTCCTAGGCAGCACGGGCAAAGCAGATGCCTTACTGCTTGCACCACTGCTTTGGCCCTTATCAAGTCTTTTCAGTTTTAAATATCTCCTGTCAACAGGAGTAGTAAAATCTCTATGAACTCTGAGAAATTTGTTAGTATCAAAGCTAAAATAAAGCCAAGTCCAAAGAAATATGTAGGAATTGATGAACTTTGATCCTTTTCATTGATTTTTTTGTACTTAGTTTTTTTTTAACCCCTGATTGTTATTTTAATAGAAGTTACAGATATGATTATTTACTTCATGGGTTCCCACTTTTGTAATTATTCTTTTTTTTTTCTTTTTTTTTGTGGTTTTTGGGTCACACCCGGCAGTGTTCAGGAGTTATTCCTGGCTCCAGACTCAGAAATTGCTCCTGGCAGGTACGGGGGACCATATGGGACACCGGGATTCGAACTGATGACCTTCTGCATGAAAGGCAAACGCCTTACCTCCATGCTATCTCTCTGGCCCGTATTCTTTATTTTTTGTTGTGGAGCCCTCCCCAGGTGTGCTATGGACCGCAGTGGCTTCTACTAGCAGTCCCATGGAATCTATGTAGCGACAAGGATTAAACTCAAGGCACTATGTATGTTACATGTGTATTTCTCCAGCCCAGCGCACCTTTAGTTTATTCTTTTAGTGTCGTTTTTTTTTTTTTTTTTTTTAAATTTTGGGCCACACCTGGTGGTGCACAGGGGTTACTCCTGGTTATGCGCTCAGGAATCATTCCTGGTGGGCTGAGGGGGACCACCTGGGATCCAAGGGATTGAACCTGGGTCAGTGAACTTGGGTTGGCCGCATGCAAGGCAAATGCCATACCCATTGTGCTATGGCTTTGGCCCCTGTTTTAGTGTCTTGTGTGTGATGTTAGGGAATGAACTCCAGGCCTCTTATGCAAGATGAGCACATCTGAACTATTATCCACGCCACTGCTAGAATAGGATTATTTTAATTACAATAAATAAAAAAACATTTTTTTTTGTTTGTTTTCGGCCATATCTGGGGCCACTCAGGTTACTCCTGGCTCTGTACTCAGAAATCGCTTCTGGCAGGCATGGGGAACCATATGGGATGCTGGGATTTGAACCACTGTTGGTCCTGTGACTGTTGCTTGCAATGCAAATGCCCTATCGCTGTGTTATCTCTCTGGCCCCAAGTCAAAAGTATTTTAATTGTATTTATGGACCTACCAAACAGTGCACTGGAGACCACTCCAGGTGATAGTCAGCTAATCAACATTGACATTTCAGTGCTAAGAACCAGTGAGAGCGTTGCTTGGACCCAGTGGTACAAAGGGCGATATCAGGACTATACCATTTGGTGTTGGGGGGGGGGGGCATATGGTGCCAGGTATTGAACTTGGGGCTTTGTTGAGCTATCTCCCCAGTCTAAGATTATTGTAATAAAAATCTGCTTCATGTGTTTTTAGCATTTATATATGTTGCTTACATTTAAAAAATGCCATTCTAGGGCCCAGAGAGATAGCACAGCGGCGTTTGCCTTGCAAGCAGCCGATCCAGGACCAAAGGTGTTTGGTTCGAATCCTGGTGTCCCATATGGTCCCCCGTGCCTGCCAGGAGCTATTTCTGAGCAGACAGCCAGGAGTAACCCCTGAGCACTGCCGGGTGTGGCTCAAAAACTAAAAAAAAAAAAAAGCCATTCTAACTGAAGTTATATCCTAAGTATAGCCACTAGAAAATTAGAGCAGAAATAGAGAATTTAGGTGGTCCTGAGTATAGAAGTTACATATTTATATTGAAGAATTTGGAAAAATACACATAAGAAAATAAATCATATATATGGTCTTGGTTTTCAAACCTTTTCACTGAAAATGATGTATTTTCTTTGAATGTATTTCTTTAGTTTTTTTCTTCTTTGGATGATGGGTGGGAGGAAGGAGCATGGCAGCATACCCAGCAGTACTGAAGGTTACTCCTGGCTCTGCACTCAGACTGATGTCTGATGGTATATGGGGATATAGGATGCTGGGGATTGCACCTGGGTGAGCCACATATAAGGCAAGTGCCCTACTTGCTGTACTTTGCTCTATCCCTATTTTTATATTTGTTACATTTAAAATTTTTTTGTTACATTTTAAAAATTCTCATTTTTATAAATGTTTCACCATGACTAAATAATTGACTAAATTTCAAAATTCTTGTTCGTTTTGAATCAACTTTGGAAGAGTTTATCTTCTATATCTTTTGTATGTCAGGAAGTTTTTGTGTGGTTTTGTTGTTTTATATTTAATTTTCAGGAGTACATTAGTGTCAGTTTGATGAGGAGAACCCATGTTTAACTGTCCTTAGGACTTATTCCTGTCTGTGTTTAGTGACCATTCCTATCAGGGCTCAGGGAACCATGTGGGGTACTAGGGATTAAACTGGGAATGGCTGCATGTAAGAAAAGTACCTTAACCCCTGAACCATCTTTTGGGGTCTTCATTTTCCTTTTTATGGTATTGATCTCTTACTACTATTTTTCTTGTTTGAGAATCACTAAACTAAAAGTTAAAAGTATAAGAAAGTTAGTAGTCCTTTAGTTTTTAAGGGATAGCTCCTGTGTTTGGTTATGACCATTTATTTGAGAAAAGTTGGGTTTTTGTATGTTTGTTTGTTTGTTTTGGTTTTTGGGCCACACCCAGTAACGCTCAGGAGTTACTCCTGGCTATGCGCTCAGAAGTTGCTCCTGGCTTGGGGGACCATATGGGACACCGGGGGATCGAACCGCGGTCCGTCCAAGGCTAGCGCTGGCAAGGCAGGCACCTTACCTTTAGCGCCACCGCCCGGCCCCTGTTTGTTTGTTTTGATTTTTGGGCCATACCCAGTGATGCTCAGGGGTTACTCCTGGCTTTGGGCTCAGAAATTGCTCCTGGCTTGGGGTGGTATGCTGGGATTCAAACCATCGTCCATCTTGGATTGGCTGCGTGCAAGACAAATGCCCTGCCACTTTGCTATTGCTCTGGCCCCAAAAGTTGGTTTGTTTTTTAAGTAAAAACAGGCTTTATTTAAAAGTAGTAAGGAAATGGGATAAGAAAGAGGAAGTATAACACACTCAAGAGAGGGCACAGGCTTCTCCAGAGGCAGAGCCCTCTTACACAACCCAGCATGAAAGTAGGAAAGTTGACATCTTAAGGGGGAGATGCAGGCAACGTGTGTGGAGGTACCATATGCATGGGCCCAGGGAGCTCAAGTGCCAAGACAAGTACTTTTTCTTTTTTTTTTTTGGGGTTTTTGGGCCACACCCGTTTGACGCTCAGGGGTTACTCCTGGCAATGTGCTCAGAAATCGCCCCTGGCTTGGGGGGACCATATGGGACGCTGGGGGATTGAACCGCGGTCCGTTCCTTGGCAAGCGCTTGTAAGGCAGACACCTTATCTCTAGCGCCACCTTCCCGGCCCAAGACAAGTACTTTTAATCACAATATGAATATATCTTATTTCTGATTTGCCTTTTTATTGGGAGATTGGGGATGGAACCCAGGGTCTGACACATATTGCAATGCTAGTGCTCAAATTGATGAGCTAATATTTTTGGCCTTATTGCAATATTTTCTTTAAATTGGTAGTGAAAAATTAGTATCTTTTTGGCATTGATAACAAGTATATAACTTAAAGTTTTTCTGCTTATCAGTTATTTGTAGATTTATCAACTATAAATTTTATTAACTTTTTTTTCTTATATAGTTACAGAACATTTATAACTTTCATTAGTAGTCAAGAAGTGTATTAGTCATTCATGATGCTCAGGGGTTACTCCTGGCTATGCGCTCAGAAATGGCTCCTGGTTTGGGGGACCATATGGAATTCCTGGGAATCGAACTGCGGTCCAGCCTAGGCTAGCTTGCGCCATGGCTCTGGCCCCAGTGATACTAAATCTTAGTTGGTATCAGAATCCAACTTGTGTGGTTTTCTATGCTTTTCATAAGTATCTTGATTTGTTTTTCCTTCCCTGAGGAAGAATTAGTGATTGTTTGTTTAATACAACACCTTCCCCTTCCCCAATTTAACCTTCCCCAATTCACTAAGGACAATTGAGGACCCAAGTTATAGTTGGCTTTTTTGGGATCATAGAGTCAGTTATTCCTGTGACTTGCCAGCTCCAGCAGGATAGTAACTTTTAACTATTAGTGATGCTGAAGTTGCTATTGGTCCCTAATTTCTATGTTACCACCACAAAGGGTAGGGTCACTGTGAATTAGCAGTAAGAGATGACAACGACTTTGTAAATAATCCATTCTCTTCCTTTCCCATAATGAAGGCTTGTCCACTTGGTATGGTGAGCAATGTAACCTTTCTTTCTTTCTTTCTTTCTTTCTTTCTTTCTTTCTTTCTTTCTTTCTTTCTTTCTTTCTTTCTTTCTTTCTTTCTTTCTTTCTTTCTTTCTTTCTTTCTTTCTTTCTTTCTTTCTTTCTTTCTTTCTTTCTTTCTTTCTTTCTTTCTTTCTTCTTTCTTTCTTTCTTTCTTTCTTTCTTTCTTTCTTTCTTTCTTTCTTTCTTTCTTTCTTTCTTTCTTTCTTTCTTTCTTTCTTTCTTTCTTTCTTTCTTTCTTTCTTTCTTTCTTTCTTTCTTTCTTTCTTTCTTTCTTTCTTTCTTTCTTTCTTTCTTTCTTTCTTTCTTTCTTTCTTTCTTTCTTTCTTTCTTTCTTTCTTTCTTTTTTTTTTTTTTTTTTTTTTGGTTTTTGGGCCACACCCTGTGAGGCTCAGGGGGTTACTCCTGGCTATGCGCTCAGAAGTTGCTCCTGGCTTCTTGGGGGACCATATGGGACGCCGGGGGATCGAACCGCGGTCCGTCCTAGGCTAGCGCAGGCAAGGCAGGCACCTTACCTCCAGCGCCACCAGCCCGGCCCCCTCTTTCTTTCTTTCTTTCTTTCTTTCTTTCTTTCTTTCTTTCTTTCTTTCTTTCTTTCTTTCTTTCTTTCTTTCTTTCTTGCTTGCTTGCTTGCTTGCTTGCTTGCTTGCTTGCTTGCTTGCTTGCTTGCTTGCTTTCTCTCTCTTTCTTTCTTTCTCTTTCTTTCTCTCTCTTTCTCTCTCTCCCTCCCTCTCCTTCCTTCCCTCTCCTTCCTTCCCTCTCCTTCCCTCCCTCCCTCCCTCCCTCCCTCCCTCCCTCCCTCCCTCCCTCCCTCCCTCCCTCCCTCCCTCCGTCCCTCCTTCCTTCCTTCCTTCCTTCCTTCCTTCCTTCCTTCCTTCCTTCCTTCCTTCCTTCCTTCCTTCCTTCCTTCCTTCCTTCCTTCCTTCCTTCCCTCCCTCCCTCCCTCCCTCCCTCCCTCCCTCCCTCCCTCCCTCCTTCCTTCCTTCTTTCCTTCCTTCCTTCCTTCCTTCCTTCCTTCCTTCCTTCCTTCCTTCCTTCCTTCCTTCCTTCCTTCCTTCCTTCCTTCCTTCCTTCCTTCCTTCCTTCCTTCCTTCCTTCCTTCCCTCTCTCTCCCTTCCTTCCCCCCTCCCTCTCCCTCTCCCTCTCCCTCCCCCCTTTTCTTTTTTGGGTCACACCCAGCTGCACTCAGGTTACTCCTGGCAGGCTCAGGGGGACCATATGGGATGCCGGGATTCGAACCACTGTCCTTCTGCATGCTGTCTCTCCAGCCTCACAATGTAACTTTCTATGTGCTTACCAAGAGATTCATTTTCTTATTCAAGATGAGTTGAGAACTAAGCTGTCTATAAGAGCAAAGTAAAAGTATGGTTTTCTTCTCCTTATTTCTTGGCATTTCCATATAGAGTAGTTTACTGAATATTATTTATTTATTGAACTTTCTTGAACATTACAGGAAAGGGAAAACGGGAACTTTACATTGACACAAAGCTTGAAGTTTTGTTTTTTTCTTTTTGGGGGGGGTGAGAGTCACACCCGGCAGCGCTCAGGGGTTACTCCTGGCTCTACGCTCAGAAATCGCTCCTGGCAGGCTCAGGAGATCATATGGGATGCCGGGATTCGAACTACTGACCTCCTGCATGCAAGGCAACGCCTTATCTCTATGCTATCTCTTCGATCCCTCTTTTTTGTTTGTTTGCTTGATTTTAGGCCACACCTGGCGTTACTCCTGGCTCTACACTCAGAAATCGCTCCTGGCAGATTCGGGGGACCATATGGGATGTTCCTATTCAAACCACCCTGCATGCAAGGCAAATGCTCTACCTCCATGCTATCTCTCCGGCCCCACACTTGAAGTTTTTATATCTTCTTAAGCCAAAGTTCAAATGTTAAAATTATTATTAATCCCCTCTAAATCCTTATATGGCTAACTACTACATCTGTTAGTCAGTTTTTCTGTCTTATTCCTGTCTCACTTGAATGAACAACACATTATATAGTCATTTGCTCTTTATCGCCTTATCATCATCATCATCATCATTTTGGTTCTTGGGCCACACCTGGCGACGCTCAAGGGTTACTACTGGTTCTGCGCTCAGAAATTGCTCCTGGCAGTCTCAGGGGACCAATGGGATGCTGGGCTCAAACCAGATTAGTCCTGGGTCGGCAGTATGCAAGGCAAATGCCCTACCACTGTGCTATTGCTCTGGCCCCTATCACCTTTTTATTGTGTTGAGATTTTCATCAGGTTGTATATTAAAGACAAGCATGCTGTTTTTCTATTTTAATAAGTTAATTTGAAATGTTGACTATAGAAGATAAGAATGGAGAGTCAGGGCCAGAGTGATAGCATGGCTAGTAGTGATCCAGGTTCAATACCTGGTATCCCATATGGTCCCCTAAGCACTACCAGGAATGACCCCTGAGTACCATGACAATAGCCCCAAAAACAAACAAACAAAAACCAAAAATACAAAAAAGAATGGAGAGATGGAGTCACGAGCCATGCAGTAGTGATGTTTAAGGATTGGCTATTTTATTTTGTTTAATGTTTTGAAATACCTGAAAAGAATGATAACTGTCAGGGCACTGTGTGTAAGTGTCCTTTGAGGTCATGTAGAGTACTCAAGGAATTTACTTATGGCTAGATACTCTGTCTCAGTTTAAAAGGCCACAGTTGATGGCCACAGTTTTAGACTTAAGAGTTTTGAACACAAATTAGATGTCTGTGTGTTCATTTAATTTCCTTTATAGTCTTATTGGTAGATTTGTCATCTTATTACTTAAAACTAAGTCCTAGAAAATGTAAATAATATAATATAAATAACACACCAGTTCCTGCACAAATCAATGAGATACCATAGTCTGACAGAAGTATCTGCTCAAATGCCTTCCTCCACTATACTATAGCTTAGTTTAAAAGTAGTAAAAATCTGGATATTCATACTATGAATCTAATTAATTAATTAAATCGAATGGAAGTATGCTGCAACTATGTTCTTTTACCCAAGGATTTCCGGTATTGAAACTGACTTTAAATGTAGCTTGATTTATGAAGTAGTAAATTTCAAAGAATTGATATTTTAAGCAAAACACCTTGAATCACAGGATAGTAGAGGATAAGCTAAAGAAATAGCATTGGAAAGTTTCTGTAGAAAATTGTTTGCTGGGGCCAGAGAGATAGCACAGCGGCCTTTGCCTTTCAAGCAGCTGACCCAGGACCTAGGTGGTTGGTTCGAATCCCGGCATCTCATATGGTCCCCCGTGCCTGCTAGGAGCTATTTCTGAGAGCCGCCGGGTGTGGCCCAAAAACCAAAAAAAAAAAAAAAAAAAAAAAAAGAAAGAAAAGAAAAGAAAAGAAAATTGTTTGCTGGGGCCTGGAGAGATAGCATGGAGGTGGGGTGCTTGCATTGCATGCAGAAGAACGGTGGTTCGAATCCCGGCATCCCATATAGTCCCTCGAGCTGCCAGGAGTGATTTCTGAGCATAGAGCCAGGAGTAACCCCTGAGCACTGCCGGATGTGACCCCCCAAAAAAACAAAACAAAACAAAACAAAGAAAGAAAGAAAATTGTTTGCTATTACACTTTAATTAATTGAAAGTAAGTGTAATTTTATTTTTAAAAAGGGGGTGTGTTTTCCTTACTGAAATCAAATATAAACTCTGACAGACTGAAGGAACAGGCAAATTCCACAGAAAGTGTGAGGTAAGAATCCTCTTCTACCTTGGCTTTATTTGGTTAACCTGAGTTTCTTGAAAGCCTTTGGTGGGGGATTGAGGGAGTGGAAGGGAACACACCCAGCAGTACCTAGACTTATTCCTAAATCTGTGTACTGGGTTCACACTTGGTGATGCTCAGGGCACCATATCTGGTACCTGGGGATCAAACCCACGTTGTCAGTATTTAAGGCAAGTGCCTTATTCATTGTACTATTGCTCCTTCCCCAGTTTTGAAACTTAGAAAAGGCTTGTTTGATAGAGATGTGAACTCTCCAAAATTTTATTATGTACAATTGTTCGTTGTACACACACAATTTTTTTTTATATATTTTATTTAAACACCTTGATTACATACATGATTGTGTTTGGGCTTCAGTCATGTAAAGAACACCACCCATCACCCATCAGTGCAACATTCCCATCACCAATGTCCCAAATCTCCCTCCTCCCCACCCAACCCCCGCCTGTACTCTAGACATGCTTTCTATAAACCCTCATACATTCTCCTTATTAGGGTAGTTCAAAATGTAGTTATTTCTCTAACTAAACTCATCCCTGTTTGTGGTGAGCTTCATGAGGTGAGCTATAAGTTCCAGCCCCTTCTTCCTTTTGTGTCTGAAAATAATTATTGCAAGAATGTCTTTCATTTTTCTTAAAACCCATAGATGAGTGAGACCATTCTGCATTTTTCTCTCTTTCTCTGACTTATTTCACTCAGCATAATAGATTCCATGTACGTCCATGTATAGGAAAATTTCATGACTTCATCTCTCCTGACAGCTGCATAATATTCCATTGTGTATATGTACCACAGTTTCTTTAGCCATTCGTCTGTTGAAGGGCATCTTGGTTGTTTCCAGAGTCTTGCTATGGTAAATAGTGCTGCAATGAATATAGGTGTAAGGAAGGGATTTTTGTATTGTATTTTTGTGTTCCTAGGGTATATTCCTAGGAGTGTTATAACTGGATTGTATGGGAGGAATCTCCATATCTCCATATCTCTGTATCGCTTTCCATAAAGGTTGAACTAGACGGCATTCCCACCAGCAGTGGATAAGAGTTCCTTTCTCTCCACATCCCCGCCAACACTGTTTGTTCTCATTCTTTGTGATGTGTGCCAATCTCACACACAATTTTTTGAGGGAGAATTTATAACCTAAAAATAGTCATGCATTGCAAATATAGAGGGCACTCATTTCTGAATCTAAAGAATAATAGAGGATATCAGGAATGATAGGAAGTGGTAATTTTAGAAGAAGAACAAGCGGCATGAAAGGTGGCATTAGTGTTTTGGTAAATGGATTCTTTTTTTTTTTTTTTTTTGGTTTTTGGGTCACACCTGGCAATGCTCAGGGGTTACTCCTGGCTCTGCACTCAGAAATCGCCCTGGCAGCACGGGGGACCATATGGAATGCTGGGATTCGAACCACTGACCTTCTGAATGAAAGGCAAACACCTTACCTCCATGTTATCTCTCTGGCTTTCGGTAAATGGATTCTTAGTAAGGCACTTTCTTTTTTATAGTGAAATGAGCTGCAAATCTATTTATTTTTTTACAGAAAACTAAGGACTGAGTAGATGAGTGTGTAATGTTGGTTTAAATTGTGTATCTACATTAAACTGAATTATAATTTTTTCTGAATTTATTTCTCAGACTGAGTTCTCTAAATACTTTTTTTTTATCACATACTGTGTTTGGATCTATATAGTTATTGCATTGTTTATATACATACTAAAAATAGTAAAGCAAACTGAAGTGCATGTACCATCTAAATAGAATTTATTAAAAAGTTATAGCAGAGCCGGGTCTGGGCGGTGGTGCTAAAGGTAAGGTGCCTGCCTTGCCTGCGCTAGCCTTGGACGGACCACGGTTCGATCCCCCGGCATCCCATATGGTCCCCCAAGCCAGGAGCAACTTCTGAGCACATAGCCAGGAGTAACTCCTGTGCATTACCGGGTGTGGCCCAAAAACCAAAAAAAAAAAAAAAAAAGTTATAGCAGAGCCACTAGAGGTAAGGTGTGTCTGTCTGCCTTGCGCTAGCCTAGGACTGACTGTGGTTCGATCCTCCGGCGTCCCATATGACCGGTTTCCCCAAGCCAGGAGCAATTTCTGAGTGCATAGCCAGGAGTAACCCTGAGTGTCAACAGATGTGGCCCCAAAACAAAAACAAACAAAAGTCATAGAGAGGGACTGGAGAAGTAGCATAGCAGAGGGCTTTTGCCTTGTACACAGCCAACCCAGAGGGACCACAGTTCATATGGTCCCCCAAGCCTGTCCGTATCAAGTTGCAGGGTATGACACAAGAACCAATAAATAAATAGATTTACATTAAAACAACAAATACTTTGGATTGGATTCAAAAAGTGATCTCTTTGGGCCACAGAGATAGTACAGTGGGTATGGTGTTTGCCTTATTTGTGTGTGACTCAAGTTGGATTCTGAGCATCCCGTCTGGTCCCCCAAATCCTACTAGGGTAATTTCTGAGTGCAGAGCCTAAAAACCAAATAAATAAATTTAAAAGATACTGAAATACAAAAATGAAAATTAAAAAAGGAGACTTTTTTTAAACTTTTTAAAAGTTTTTTTAATTTAATACAAATTAAAAAACCGCAGGTTTATAGAGTTGGTAATAATAGTCATTTTTGGCATTCAGTGTTCGAGCACCAATACATACTATCAATACTGCCAATATACCAGTATAACATTCCCTCTACCATTGCCTCTACTTTTTCACCTTTCACCGAGTCTGTCCTTAGCAGGTACAAATAATTTACTTAATACTGCTTGTTGAAACTAAATGGTGATAGAATTATTAGATGAAAACAAACTTTATTAAAATGGGGCGGGGCGGTGGCGCTGAAGGTAAGGTGCCTGCCTTGCCTGCGCTAGCCTTGGACGGACCGCAGTTCGATCCCCAGGTGTCCCATATGGTCCCCCAAGCCAGGAGCAACTTCTGACCACATAGCCAGGAGTAACCCCTGAGCGTTACCGGGTGTGGCCCAAAAACCCAAAAAAAAAAATGTAAAAATTTTTTTTAATTTTTAATTTTTTTAAAATTTTTAAAAAAATTTTTTATTTTTAATTATGAGAACAAAGATGCAAAGAAAGAGAACAAGGTAAAGTTACAGTGGAAGGACAGTCACCCATAAACAGAATTCTCAGTAGTCCTATTGCTGATATTTGAACTTTTTTTTTTGTTTTTTTGATATTTGAACTTTCAGCCAAAGAACATTAAGAAAAATAAAACAGAACCCATGTACAATTACTTTGTCCCTTAAGTCCCCAGATTGTAGTACATAATATTTCTTAGCAGCACACAAAGCAATCTAAAGACATAAATTTATGTAACTCCTTAAACATTGAAGGCAAAGTACTTTTTTACATTTCCATGCACATGCATATTAGTTTAAGTTAACCTCAAAAGTTTAAGTGGGTTGTTTTTCTTAAGGATTAGAGTCAAAGGAGCAAAGTAAAAATGGTGTTAGAGTGGCAATTATTATTTGCATAGGCCTACCAAAATATGAGGGACATAGAAAGGAAAAGCCTTGGCCTAAATACAAGGAGACCCTACCCCTGAAGTTTCCTGGCAAAAGACCAACTCTAGGCTTCAGGCAAACTAGTTTGTCCAATCCAGGTCATTGTCTGTAGTGCCAATATACTTTTATTTTTCACACAGTCTCTGTTGTTGGTATTATGTCTATGTATTAAAGATCCTGGAATCTGGGCCTGGTAGATGGCACAGCGGCGTTTGCCTTGCAAGCAGCCGATCCAGGACCTAAGGTGGCTGGTTCGAATCCGGTCCCCTGTGCCTGCCAGGAGCTATTTCTGAGCAGACAGCCAGGAGTAACCCCTGAGCATCGCCGGGTGTGGCCCAACCCCCCCCCCCCCCAAAAAAAAGATCCTGGAATCTGCATATCCCATACTGCAGTCAGGATGGTGCAGAGTGTCTTCTTGTTTCACCTCACAATTAAAGGACAGTGCAGAGAACCCTGTCCTTTAAGCAGGTCATTGTTGTTGTCAAGTCTTCTGAGTGTTAAGGGAAGTCTCTTTGAGCAGGTTGATGTGAGATCCATGGTAGTGTCTCCCCTGGTAGAGGACTGCTTCCAGGTGTTGTTATAAAAAACTTTGGATGTTTCGTAGATAGCTTCCCTGGTTCAGGGGTGAATGGAGGATGCCCATTCTTCTGAGGCCTGTGCCAGGTCATTATATCAAAGTTCAGGGTTTAAGGTCCCATTGCACTATAAGATTAGTGTGTTCCAATCTCTATTAAATAAGAACTTATTTGTATGTATAGTATTTTTCCATTTTAATGTGCCTATGCAATCCAGGAACAATGCCACGTGGCGTTATCACACATATGGGGGCCATAAGAACAAGTCCAACAATCCCCATGACATGGTTCAATCATAAGCATTAAACTGAGGGACTCTTCCACCAAAATTCCTTATTGAACAGCTCACAAAGAGAAGACAAGATAAACAGTGGGTAGAATCGTCACGGTAGAAAGAGTTATAGCTGTTAAAGAAAATACACATAAAATATTCAAAAGACATATGGGTCCATTTTATGTCTTTTGAAATAGTTGGGGGTTGTTAAATCCAATGCACGACTTTGGTCTGTGATTAGAACTGTGTAGTACTGAAGTTAAAAAGGGTAAATGTGGGCCGGAGAGATAGCACAGCAGATAGCACAGAGGTGTTTGCCTTGAAAGCAGCTGATCCAGGACCAAAGGTGGTTGGTTCGAATCCCATGGTCCCCGTGCCTACCAGGAGCTATTTCTGAGCAGACAGCCAGGAGTAACCCCTGAGCACCGCAGGGTGTGGCCCAAAAACCTAAAAACCCAAACAAACAAAAAAAAAGGTAAATGTGAGGTACTTATGATTGTGGGTGGGAGAGTTAGGGAGTAATAATGAGCTTTGTAGGGGTGTGTGAAAGGGCAGAATCTGTTGGGGCAGGAGGTCGGTCTTGGTGCTTAACAAATTAAAGAACTGAGGGTAAAGAGGGTTCATTAAGGGGAAGATAACAAATCCGGATAGGGAGATGAGGGGAGTAGGAGGGGATCTGTGTGGAGGAGGGGAAATATATCAGAGGGGATATATACATTGTATAGATGAATTGTTTATGGATTAGGCTTGGTAGTCAGAGAGGACCACCATATAGGAAGTCACGTCTACATATACACTGATTTTAGAGACCTATTTGAATATTATACTCCAGATCTAGGGAATTCCATTTTCTTTCCTAAAAACAGTTGAGAATTAAGAATTATTTTGGGTGTTGTTAAAAAGTATATATGTCTTGCGCCCGTGCACTTTTGAAAATGAATAATAGTAAGAAGAGAACTCCTGAATGGGGGTCCTATGGTTAGCTGTCCTGCCCAGAGCCCCCAACATACCAGTCGAAGAGAAACAGAAGTCCTGGCATGTTGAGTCTTCTGAACCCAGCCCCTGCCTCTTTAGTTTGTGTATGCATAGGGGAGGGATTTCTCTCCCCCACCCTCCCTCCAGGGCCCAATTGACCAGGTGTGGCCCTGAAGACCCACCTGGCGTGGGGGGATCTCTATCTCCTGGTCAGCCCAGGGGGCCTATGGCTAGCTGTCCTGCCCAGAGCCCCCAACATATCAACTGAAGAGAAACAAGAACTGGCATGTGGAGTCTTCCGGGTGTAGCCCTGCCTCTGTAGTTTGTGGATGCATAGGGAGGAATTTCTCCCTCCCTTCCCCCAGGGCCTGATTAACCAGGCGTGGCCCTGAATACCCCCCCTGGCGTGGGGGGGGATCTCAGTCCCCTGGACTAAGTGGTCAGCCCAGGGGGCCTATGGCTAGCTGTCCTGCCCAGAGCCCCCAACATACCAGTCGAAGACACCCAGAAGTCCTGGCATGTTGAGTCTTCTGAGCCCAGCCCCTGCCTCCGTAAAAATTTTTATATATAAAAATATTTTCCCCTGTGCCTTTGTCCGTCCTTCCAGAAGGCCCATCAGCCACCCATGATTCAGAAAGGTTTTTTATTTTTTTTAAACAATTACATTTCATAATAGTTTAGAATGGTGGACTCCATTCTTAATATTAAGATGATTACTGCTATTAATGAAAGTTATTTTTATTCATGTTAGATAGGTCCTGGATTTAAGAAAAAAAATCCAGTTAAAATTATATTTGCTAGAGGGCCAGAGAGATAGCATGGAGGTAAGGCGTTTGCCTTTCATGCAGAAGGTTGGTGATTCGAATACGGGCATCCCACATGGTCCCCTGAGCCTGCCAGGAACAATTTATGAGCATAGAGCCAGGAGTAACCCCTCAGCACTGCCAGGTGTGACTCCAAAACCAAAAACCAAAAAAAAAAAGTCATATTTGCTATAATTCAATCTGCCCAGGTTTGTTTGACACTAATTCTGGTTGTATCATATTATTTCATACTTGGCCATATTTTAATAGTAAAGCTATACTTTATGTTAATATATTTAAATCTTTTTCCAAAGAAGATATACACTCTAAAAGCAAGATACCTGTCTAAGTTTATATTTTTAGTAGTATATTTTACAAACATGAAAAAATTAAAGTGAATTATTGTAAATATATTTTGAGATAATTAACTTGGGAGCAACACAAGTGCATATTTGTATAGAAAAGTAACAAGACAGATTGTGGCCGGAGAGATAGCACAGTGGTAGGGTTTTTGCCTTGCATGCAGCAGACCCAGGATGGACGGTGGTTCAAATCCTGGTATTCCATATGATCCCCCAAGCCTGCCAGGAGTGATTTCTGAGTGCAGAGCTAGGAGTAACCTGGATGTAGCCCCAAAACAAAACAGAACAAAACAAACCAACAACAACAACAAAAAAGAAAAGTAACAAGAACAAGATAGAGACATTTGGATCTTCTGTTTGCTGCTTCACCACTCTAGGTGAGGCTTGCTTCCCGCTGAATCTCTGGGCCTAATTTAGAACAGGAGGCAGATCCTGTTTCTTTCAGCTATGTTTCTTCCCAGAAGCCTCCACACCCAACCACCCATAAGAGGCCCCATCACAGCTCCTGAAGCAACAGATCTACTGCTTACAGTGTTTCCTGTCATTGAGAGAGATAGGGAAGAAGAGATCAACCACCAGCCTAATTCCTCACATTTTTCAGGAGGTATAACTGTAGATACTGGACCCCTACCCACCCACCGCAACAAGAGCACTAGAAAACCAAGGGAGGAGAACAAAACATAAAAACCCACCAAGTGTAATCAGCAAAAATAGTGTTGCCAGATCCCTAAATAACACCAGCCAACTCAGTAAATCCTCCAGCATTGACTTTAGTGACACAATGATGAGGATGTTTAATGAACTCAAAAGAAACAATGGCATAGTCAACAAAGCATAAGTTTGAGTGGAAGTGAAAATACTACAGTCAGAAATGAAGAGTTTAGTAGGTTATACAAAAATCTCAATAGAAGTTGTAAGTAGGGTGTGGAGAGGTGGCACAAGTGGTAGGGCATTTACCTTGCAGGTGCTAGCCTAGGATAGATTTCAGTTTAATTCCCTGCCGTCCCATATGGTTCCCAAGCCAGGAGCTATTTCTGAGTTCATAGCCAGGAGTAACCCTTGAGTGTCACTGCGTGTGGCCCAAAAAGCAAAAAAAAAAAAAAAAAAAAGTTGTAAGTAGCAGAATAATAGCACCTGGGCAAAAGATCAAGAAAAGAAGAAGACATGGGGCCAGAGAGGTGTCTGCCTTGCCCGAGCTGACCGCAGTTAGATCCCCCGGTGTCCCATATGGTCCCCAAGCCAGGGGCGATTTTTGAGCGTATAGCCAGGAGTAAGCCCTAAGCATCACCGGGTGTGTCCCAAAAACAAAACCAAACAAACAAAAAAAAAGATGATGACTTTTCCTCTAGGAAACAGGAGATGGTGGAAAACGGGAAAGGGAGGAGGAGAGAAAGAGTGAGTGAGGGAAGGAAGGGAGGGAGGGCGGGAGGAAAGGAAGTAAGGAGAGAAGGAAAGAGTGAAGGAGAGAAACATTCATGTCCCAAGGTTCTATGAAAAAAAGCGGGAGCTTCTATCTAGAAGATATAAACAAAATAAAATTTTAAAAAAGGAGGTGGTTGTGGCAGGTTTTTTAATAGGTGCAGTAAAGATTGGAAAAGTCAAAAAGGAAATACCCCCTTGGCCTTAAAAATAGGGTGTCTCTACTCATGAAGCATATTGTCATAAGACCGACTACAGGCTCCAGCCATACTGATTGTCCAACCCCAACTTCTTTCTTCATGGACCCAGGAAAAGTTCTATCCAGTTGCAGTTGTAATAGTCAGGATTCTATAACTAGAGATATTGCTTTACCTCACATTTCTACATCTTTCTACAAATTAAGAAAAAAGAATAAGTGTATGGGGCCAAGGGCCAAGTGGTCTTAGGTGCATTGGGTGGGGAATAAAATGGCCAGGCTAAATACCCAAGCCAAAGTCAGCGACAGTGGAATCAAGAGACCCAAACTAGAAGCTAAATACAAAATGGACCTGTTACACTGGTAGACCCAATGCTAAGGGTGGAGGTATGGGATGCATGCTGGGAATTCTGGTGGAGGGAGGTCAACACTGTTGCTGGAAATGGTCCTAATGTCACTATATACCTGAAATACAACTATGAAGGACTTGTTATTCACAATGTTCTCAATAAAATTTTTAAAAAAGAGGGAGGGAGGAAGGAGCTAAAGCTACATTCCAAATAAATGCAACTAAAATTGGGGTAGGCTGGGGACAAGGGACACCCCTCTTCCACCCAGTTGCCATTCAAGGAAAAGAGCTCCAAGCCAGAGAGATAGCATGGAGGTGTGGGGTGTTTGCCTTGCATGCAGAAGGATAGTGGTTTGAATCCTGGCATCCCATATGGTTCCCTGAGCCTGTCAAGAGCGATTTCTGAGCATAGAGCAGGGGTGTCAAACTCGCCGGCCATTTGCGGCCCTCCGTACAACATTTTGTGGCCCGCGGCCAGCCTTCAAATATCACAGTATTCGCGATTATTTGTTTACCGAATAATCGCAATAAAAATAGCAATTGTAAGAAAAAAAATTGCATTAAACATTTGCATACCCCGAGCAGTTTCGATCGGGGTATGCAAATGTTTAATGCGATTTTTTTATTGTAAATATTCAGTAAGCGAAATCCCGTATGCGGCCCTGCTTCACCCCGACTTTGCCTCCTGCGGCCCCCAGGTAAATTGAGTTTGAGACCCCTGGCATAGAGCCAGGAGTAATCCCTGAGCACTGCTGGGTGTGACCCAAAAACAAACAAACAAACAAACAAACAAACAAAAAGCCCCAGCATTGTTGCTGCAAATTATAAACTGAAACGTAGATGGTCCCAGCCTCAAGTCTTGTCTTTTCTAGTTTGGCAATTCTTCCTTACAAGACCTGAAGCTGGGGCCAGAGTTTTGATCTTTTTTTTACAGCAATACCTAGGAAAAGTCTGTTGAAACTTTGAGATCTTTCCATAGGGCCCAACCCAATTGAGAGGATCTTTAGATCTGGTTTGGGTCCAAAGGACTCAGACCCCTTATAGCACCTGTATGGAGGGCTAGCAGCCCGAGATAGAATTCTGAATCTTAGGGTGGATTTATGATGAAAAAATGGTGAAATAATCAGCCACCTGAAGGGCCTGCAAGATGTCTTCTGCTTTTTACATGAGATCTCAGGATATATACCAGCTTGGAATCTTCTAAGCCCAGATAGGAGCAGAAAACTGTCAGTAAACTGGATTAAAGAGAAAGAATGTCATGAATACCTTGCAATCAATGCAGACCAGTGACCCCAATCTGTTGACTGCTACCCAAAATGAATGGGAAGTCTAATAGTAAAATGCCTATAGTGGAGCTTTCTTGAAACATGGATTGAACAGCTGGTGAAATGGGTCACAGCTAGGATAAAATTGCAATTGTGTCATTATTAATGCAATTGAATAGTCTGAGTCAGTTAGCTATCAGGACAACCCTGTGAACAAAGGAATTCAGAAGTACAGAAGGCCTAGAAGATAGAGCTGATGTATTCCACAAAGCCTTTGTTGTAGCAATTCTACCCTGTATATCCCATACTCTTCTCTGAATTCCACGTCCTCAAGAATACAGTCAAATTCCCTGGACAAGATTGCAAATAAGACTCTAGGAAGACAGTGAATCATAGACCACAGCATCATGGTCATTCCATTTTATTGACAGGAATCCTCCCCAGAAGGTTTTAGATGTTCAGCATTGTACATTCAAATTGGAAAATTTTGACCCCCAAAAGGGGGCAAAGTCAGGGCTTTATTTTGTTTTGAAATTTTTTATATGTTTTTTTCTAAAAGTTATTTTGGATTTTGGGGCCACACCCAGAGGTGCATAGATGCCAGGAATTTAACCTGGGTAGGCTACATGCAAGGCAAACACCCTCCCTGTTGTGCTATCACTCTGGCCCAAGTCTTTTTTTTTTTTTTTTTTTTTTTTTTAAATTTTAGCTATACTTGACTCTTTGAAGAGAAGTATTTCACTCAGTTGTGGAAAGGAGAACAATAAGGAACTGCTAGGTATGGCAGTAACTGCATAGTAACAGACTGTGATTAGAAAGATGCACCTGCCAGGGTCACCTCAGTGGAAGCCAAAAACTGAGAGCCATCATGTAGAGATTATTTCTAACATGATCCTTCAGTTCTCAAAGTCAGCAGCTCCCAAAGTTAGCAGTTCTTGTCCAGCCCCTATTTTAGCACCTTTGGAGCTTGTTAGACACTGCTTTCAGTTGGTATCTCCCCAGTCTGTTGTCTAATACCTCAAACTAAAGGATGGAAGAGTGCTGGGAGTGCTAGAAGACAGCTGTTAAGATTTAGGTGAATCACTAGGATTTAGTGAATGACTTCACTGAGTGAGTGAGCCCTTTCCCAACCCCCTTTCTGAAGTAGTCTTCAGATATGACTACACAAAAATTTTAACCCTGATATATGACTACCTGGAGGATCTCCAGTTATGGATGTAACATGGACTCTGAACTGGAGCCAGGAGTGTTAGTTGTTGAAGACCATCTTTGGTTGCCTTCTTATAGTCTTAAGGCTAGCATTAGAAAGGAGCATTACCAGTTTGGGCAAAAAGCAGGATGATGGTAAACTACACCAAGGAGGGATTACAGGTGTTTACATTACCCAAAGTAACCATCAACATCTGCTCACTTAAAAAAACACCTGGAAGACCTTGGAAGCCACTTTCCTTTGCATCTCTGATATAAAATACTGGGACACCACTACAGGAAATTAAGCTTCTGAAGCAGAGAAGATACCTGAAATAGATTCATTGTGGTCTCTAGCAACTGATCTCTAACAGTTTCTAACTGTTGAAGCTTAAACTAGAGCTAGAACTGGAAATAAAACCAAGTTGGGGCTGAAGTTAGAACCACTAAAGACTTAGTGAGGCAGGTATGGAACTGGGGCCACATTGATACTATCCACTGGTCTAGGTGTAATATCACAGACAGTATCAAAACCAAATCTAGACCAGAACTGTAGCTGGAGTCTTCCATTTGCAAGGAACCCCAGAAGACAGCTGTTTTAAGATATATTTCTTGTGTAACATGAGGTACAAATGAAAGGAATCCCTTTTTGGGAGCACAGTATTGTTCATGAAGAAGCCTTCCCAAGAAGTGACTTATAAACTTTGTATTGACCAAGGGATGAAGTGTGTGCAGGGGAAAGCCTGTAAATGTTTTGTTTTGTTTTGTTTTTTAATTATTTTTTTTATCTAGTTTAGCATACCCAACTGTCTTGTATTTATTTTCATTAGGACTTAATAGTTCTTAATTATTTTTTTTTAACAAGGCTATTCCTGGCCTTGTGTTCAGGATTGACTGTTGGCCATCTGCATTGCTGAGGCTCCTATGGATTGGTCACATGTAAGGCAAGTGCCTTACCCTCTGTACTATCTCTCTGGCCTCTGTACTCTCTCTGACCAAAAATATTATATATTTCATAAAGTAAGTTTCTTTAGTAAATGTGGTATTATTCAATGTTTGTTTTTCTCTTTTTTGTTTTTTGGGCCACACCTGGCGGTGCTCAGGGGTTACTCCTTGTTTTTCTTTTTTAACTTTGGTGTGATGATGGATGTTTGAGTAGAAATGAAAATAAAAACAAATTTGCTTAAGCAAAGAACTTTATGAGGAAGGAAACTTTAGTACCTAATGACAGAAGGGTTGTAAGAATTCTTGCTTATTTGTGTACTATTGTTTGGAGACCCAATAGGATCACATTTATCAAAATTAAATTTATAGGAACCGTTTTCTTTCTATTGGAGTTGCACTAGGTATTAGTTCATTTTTGTCATCGCTTCTTGGCCTTTTGGCTAAGATCAAGTGTAGTATTCCATATTTCCCCAACCATCTTTTCTGGGGTATTTGTATTTGTTCAATTCTGGCATTTTTGTAGCCTACATAGGAAATAAAACGATTTTAGTTATATTTTTATTCTTAAATCTTTTATTTATTACTCATTGAGTATTCTCGGATAATTGAAAAATCAAAATCGGGGAGAAAATTAAAAAGTAGCAAGAGAAGCTGATAATCACAGATGAGTGACCCCCAAAATAAAAATTCTTATTAGATACATTGTCCCTTTTTGTTCTTCCACACCCTCATTTTTATAACACCATGATTTGATTTATAAGTTTTCATAATATGATCTTTTTTTTTTTTTTTTTTTTTTTTTTTGGTTTTTGGTTTTTGGGCCACACCCTGTGACGCTCAGGGGTTACTCCTGGCTATGCGCTCAGAAGTTGCTCCTGGCTTCTTGGGGGACCATATGGGACGCCGGGGGATCGAACCGCGGTCCGTCCTAGGCTAGCGCAGGTAAGGCAGGCACCTTACCTCCAGCGCCACCGCCCGGCCCAATATGATCATTTTTAGCATTAAATGTTCAAACACCAATCCCACCACCACTGTGACCTTTCCTTCACCAGTGTCTCTAATCTTTCACCCACCACCATAGCCTCCCTCCTTGCAGACACAAGCACAAGACAATTTACTTCATTACTTACAATACAAAGGCAAATGAAAATTTCAAAACTTAGATCAATATAGGTCAATTTGAAATGATAATTATATCTCTCTGGTGTTAGTGACTAAGGGTTCAGTAGGCTGTGGTTAGTGCTTATTGAGCCCTCTGAGTTGCTGTTTATTCTCACTGAGGTTGGTAGATTACTGTGTGACTCTCTTATCTGATTTCCTGTGATACTTCTGGACTGCCACTGCTATAAGATATTGAGGTGACCGCACAGTCCGGGAGTTATAGATATAAAACAAATTTGGTGGCTTGGATGTTTGATGAGTTGGGTTGCAGAGCTGAGTCATTCTGCCAGATGGTATAGGAGGGTAGTGTTGAACTTTTGTAATTCATGCAGAAAGGTGAATTTGTGCCCCCCACCCTTTTCTGAGAATGCCACAGAGATATCACCTGGAATTGGGTTACCTGGGAGTATCAGTGGCTATTAACTTTCTTTTGGAACTATTCACCCCCCTCCTCTTTTTTTTTTTTTTTTTTAAACCAGGACGATGGTAGTGGTAGATAAGGTTTCCTTGTTTCTTCTTTTCTTTTTTTGGGAGGTGGGTTGGGGTACATGAACTGGCCCCCTGTTTAAAAAGTTTGAGGACCCCTGCTAGAGGACTTTCTCTTTTCATTTCTCTTCTCTTTCTTCCACTTTAATCTTTTTCTGTGTGGGGGGGGCACACCCAGCCGTGTTCTCAGGGGTTACTCCTGGCTCTGAACTCAGAAATCACTCCTGCCAGGCTCAAGGGACCCTATGGGATGCCAGGAATCAAACCCAGGTCTGTCCCGGGTCAGCAGCATGCAAGGCAAATGCCCTACTGCTGTGCCATCATTCCAGCCTTGGACTTTAATCTTAAAGTTATTTGTATTACCCATTCTACTAACACTATATTTTAATTGCTATTTATATTGAATTCTGACCATTGTCAAATTTTTTAGAGGAAGTAAATATATGAGTTAAGTCAACTGCTTGTAAGGTACTTTGAATATAGATTTGAGAAGTTTGGAATCTTGAAATTGCTTTTTTTGCTATAATACAAATAATTAATACCTGGGTATTCTTTGGTTCATATGCTGTATTAAAGTTATGTAAGTTCTTTGCTAGGTTAGTGTTGTTAATGTTTGTAAATCAGATTTTGCTTTTAAGTCTGATGAATTGGACTTGAAGTTATAATTCTGTTATTCTACTGAACTATATTTTCTTTATATGGAAGTTTGATGGTTCTTTAAGCATCAATAATTCACATAAAGCTTGTTTATTTTCATCTTATATGTGTATATATACACATATGCATGTCTTCTCTGGGGTTATAAAAAGAAATTCAATAACTCTGTGCCAAACTGAAACCTAGAAAAACAGGGGTAGGTATTATTTCAGGAATTTTAATGGGACTGTTTTCACCTATAGGAAACTATATATGAATTAAAATTTTGTTCTATTAATTAGAGTAATACCACTTTAAATAGTACCTTTTCTTCATAGGACATTATTTCACCCTCTCCTCTTTTTTTTTTTTTTTCCCTTATTTTGTTTCTTTTGGTGCTGCTGAACACCAAATCTCAGATCTCATACAAGGAAGGCACACACACTATTACTGAGCTGTAGCCTTAACCCTTCTAGAGAAGTTAATGTGAATGAAACTGTCTCAAAGATAGGAACCTCATATTTCTTTGTGTACTCAGCATCTAACCTAATGTTATCATAATGCTTCAAGAAATTTAAGATGATAAATATTTTTCTGACTTCTGGGGAATTTGTTTTTATTGTGGGAGGGAATGGCTTTACTCTGATTTTATTCGATTTTTGTTTTGTTTTGTTTTGTTTGTTTTTTTACAGCCCCATTGATAAACCTTCAGATTCTCTCAGTATAGGGAATGGTGATAATTCCCAGCAGGTAAGATTTTGATACCTTATCACTTTATCTGCCATCTACCCCCCTACTCCCAAGGTAATTTATGCTAGTGAATTTTATAGATAGTAAAAGATATTTTAAATACTAAAACAATTAAAAAACATTTTTAGGGCTGGGGAGATAGTTCAAGTAATAGAATGCATACCTAGTATGTGTAAGGCCTTGAGTTTGATCCCCTGCATCAGATGCATATTCCATCCCCCAGCATTGTCGGGTATGGCCCAGGTGCTCCCTGACCACCACTGGACAATGAAACACTGGTGTGGCCCCTGTTTTTATAAAGTTCAAATTTAAAAAATGGATAGACTGAAAAAGTAAATGGTCTAGTGAACATCTTTTTAAAATATTTTATAAATAACTTTCCTTTTCTCTAACAATTACAGAGCATAAATGTAACCCTTTCTTGATAAATACCATTATGACCACATGTTATTGCACTAAGTGGCAATACATCACTGTCCTTAGAATGTGTTGATACCGATCTTTTTGATCCTAAACAAAATGTTCAGACAAGCGTGCTTTCTCTGTTCTTAATTTTAAGTTACTTTTCTGCTTGTCCCTTGCTATCTAATGTTCTATTTCTGTCAATATAATTCCACCACCACCATCTTTTTTCCCCCTGACCCCCAGTGACTATGGACTTTAAAATAAAAGTTAATTTGAACATCGCAAGCATAATGATATACAGTAAGCTTCTGGTCTTTAGTGCCTACTTTATATCATCTTGCTTACTGCTTGTTTTTTACTGCTTAAACTTCTGTACCTCTTTTACATTATTCTTTTTTTTTTTTCGGGGGGAGGGGATCACACCTGGTGTCGCTCAGGGTTTACTCCTGGCTATGCGCTCAGAAATCGCTCCTGGCTTGGGGGACTATACAAGATACCAGAAGATCGAACCACGGTTCGTCCTAGGCTAGCAGCGGCAAGGCAGATGCCTTACCACTTGTGCCACTACTCTGGTTCCTCTTTTAAATTATTTTTTTAAAATACAGTTCTGTAGTCTTCTCATAAAATATCCAGTTCCCCACAGTGCTTGTGAGAATTTTTTTGTTTTTTTTTTTGGCCACACCCATTGACTCTCAGGGGTTACTCCTGACTATGCGCTCAGAAATTGCTCCTGACTTGGGGACCATATGGGATGCTGGGGGATCGAACCGCAGAACATCCTAGGTTAGTGTGTGCAAGGCAAATGTTCTACCTCTGTGCTATCGCTCCGGCCCCTGTTTGTGAGACTCTTAAGAGATCAGTTATGCAATGCTTTTTCTTAACTCTTCTCACAAATTACATTAAAAAATATAAAGAATCTTAATAACATGGCCTTTGTGCAAGGTTGATACACAAATTCATATAGCATTCCATATTTTTTAAGAAGTATGAAATATTTATCTTCTTGCATATTATATTAACAGTGAAGATTTTTAGTAAGTTATAAAATAGTTATCAATTAAAATTATCTACTAAAGATACAATTTCCAGCATAGAGTAAATAACTGCTTTTAAAATTAAATGCACAGTACTTTTAATTAATAAAAATTTAAATATAAGAATGTTTTTTACTCTCATTTTAAAAATATTTCTTCTTTAACAGTCAGAAATTTTACATTATTTTTTTACTTTTAAGTTTATTTTTCTATTTTCACCATCATTGCAGAATTTTTTTTAATGCAATATATTTTATGCTTGACAGCATGAACTTCTCAAATGAAAAGGCATAAATTTTGAATCAAAACCAGATATTTATGCTGATACTGAGCTTTAAAGTTTTTTCTGAAATTTTATTTGTAGTATTGATTTTATCAGAATAACTTTAAATATAACATTTTATTTAAAGTATAGGTTTTCATAAATCATTAATAAATACTAAAAGTGCATTGGAAATTTATCTCCAGTGAACTTATCAAGCCATATAAAAATAAGTTTTCATATATCCTTGATGACTATTTTATTTAGGAGATAATCTTCCTTGTGATTTTAGCATCAATCCTATTCATACTTTGATTTTTTAAAAATGTATATTCAAGGATCTTGTACATATAAATAATTTATGGAGGAAGGAATGATCTTAGTATTATTTATACTTGTGAACTTCCTCTGATTCTAAATGCCTAGGAGTCATAGAAAAGTTTATCATTACAATTATTTATTTGAACTCCAGAGATTTGTTCAGAGGACTTAGAGGCCACTCCCCTAATAACTCAACCCTGCTGTGCTAGGCTAATGGTTCAGTCTTGGACCAATAGTTATGGGACCACTAGGACTATACTCGGCAGTGTTTGGGGGACCATGCTGTGCCGGGGATCGAACTTGGGCTATTTTGATTGAATTGACCCTACATTTATCTTTAATAAAATGTTTGGAAGTAATTTGATAAGATTTTCTTTCCATTTTGCTCAAAATTGAAGCTTTGGGCAATGCCTAGTTTGTAAAAGAATCTAGGCCTTCGAGTCAATCTTTTACCACCTACCTATCTGAGTGTTTCCAGTAAATTCTTATTTGGCTCCGAGAAAGGCTTCACTCTTGAGCAAAGCATTATAGTTATATCTTAGAGTGTGTGAAATACTCTTTGAAAATGAGAGAAATTAGATTATAAAAGAAGCTCTTTTACTGTTTAGTAAAAGAGCACATGAATTTTTCATAAATTCATGCTTATAAAATATATCACATTCTACATTTAGTTGCAAGCTCTGTAATTGTGACATATTAAAAATGCGTAAACTTATTACTTTTCTTCTTATTTCATTTAGATACCTAATAGTGATACGCCTTCACCACCACCTGGTTTATCAAAATCCAATCCAGTCATCCCCATCAGTTCATCCAATCACAGTGCACGGTCTCCTTTTGAAGGAGCAGTGACTGAGTCACAGTCGTTATTTTCGGACAACTTTCGCCATCCCAACCCCATCCCAAGTGGGCTTCCTCCTTTCCCCAGCTCCCCACAGACATCCAGTGACTGGCCTACAGCACCAGAGCCACAGAGCCTCTTCACATCAGGTACAAACAGCACAACCTCATGTCAGTCGTCACCCTTGAGCTAACAGAAGATCCTTTGGGGATATGTTTTTTACAAAACGCCCCCATTCTTTTTTTTTAAAGTGAAAATTTAAACATTTAAATTGCACAGAACTGAATGCTGAGATAAATTACTGTTCGACTTGAATGTAACAGTATTTAAAGATTTTTTTTCTGGGGCCGGAGAGATGGCATGGAGGTAAGGTGTTTGCCTTTCATGCAAAAGGTCATCAGTTCGAATCCCGGCGTCCCATATGGTCCCCCGTGCTTGCCAGGAGCAATTTCTGAGCATGGAGCCAGGAGTAACCCCTGAGCACTGCCAGGTGAGACCCAAAAACCAAAAAAAAAAAAAAAAAAAGATTTTTTTTTTTCTGAAATCAAAGATTAGATCATTTTCCTGATAATGAAAGACCTCCTTTAGAAAGTATTAAAGACTTACATTTTTTTTTTACATTATTTGTGTTGGTACATTTAAAGTTGGGATTTCTCCCTCTTTCCCCACAAATTATCAAAGGTATGTATGTATTTTGGCATTTTTGAGCTATTCTGTTTTTATGCATTTTCTTAGTTTTCTTATTAACATAAGGGCAGCATAAAACTAATAGTACAACCTATGGAGGAAGAAGTTTTACAAATCTATAGAGATTAAATGGATTATTTTTTCATAAAGCATATTTTTAAAATTATATTTTGTCTTTAATAACTACCCTTTTTTGGGGGGGAGGGGTCACACCTGGCAGCACTTAGGGGTTACTCCTGGCTCTATGCTCAGAAATCACTCCTGGCAGACTCGGGGGGCCATATGGGTGCTGGGATTCGAGCCGATGACCTTCAGCATGAAAGGAAAATGCCTTACCTCCATGCTATCTCTTCAGCCACTAATAACTACCTTTTAAGAATAAACTTTATGGAATTTTAGATAGGCTTATTTAGGGGGTTTTTGGTTTTCATTTTTTTTGTTTTGTTTTGTTTTGTTTTGTTTTGTTTTGTTTTGTTTTGTTTGAGTCACACCGGCATTGCTCTGGGGTTACTCCTGACTCTGTGCTTAGAAATCGCTCCTTTGGGCCTGAGAGATAGCATGGACTTAGGGTGTTTGCCTTGCATGCAGATAGGAGCGATTTCTGAGCATAGAGCCAGCAGTAACCCCTGAGTGCTGCCGGGTGTGATCCAAAAACCATTTAAAAAAAAGAAAGGAAGGAAGGAAGGAGGGAGGGAGGGAAGGAGGGAGGGAGGGAGGAAAGGAGGGGAGAGAGGGGGGGAAGAAGGAGGGAGGGAAGAAGGAAGGAAGGAAAGAAGGAAGGAAGGAAGGAAATAAAGAAATAAATCAGTCCTGGCAGGCTCAGGAGACCATATGGGATGCCGGGATTCGAACTACCATCTATCCTGGATCAGCTGCATGCAAGACAAATGCCCTACCACTATGCTATCTCTGACCCTGTTGAGGGTTTTTTTTGTAATAAATCAGAGTATAATTTGAATATCAAGCACTTTTTTGATTCACAGAAATAAGTTTTTATCATTTAGTTGAAGTTAACAATACGAATTAAATCTTTTTTTTTTTTTTTTTTTTGGTTTTTGGGCCACACCCGGTAACGCTCAGGGGTTACTCCTGGCTATGCGCTCAGAAGTTGCTCCTGGCTTGGGGGACCATATGGGACACCGGGGGATCGAACCGCGGTCCGTCCAAGGCTACCGCAGGCAAGGCAGGCGCACCTTACCTTTAGCGCCACCGCCCGGCCCCACGAATTAAATCTTAAGCTGAGAAAGCTTCTAATTTTTTTTTGACATATTTGACACTGTTTTAATATGACACTAATTTCCTTATTGTTTTTGTTTTTTGGGCCACACCTGGTAACGCTCAGGGGTTACTCCTGGCTATGCACTCAGAAATCACTCCTGGTTTGGGGGACCATATGGGACACCAGGGATTGAAACCAGGGTCAGCCGTGTGCAAGGCAAACGCCCTACCGATGTGCTATCCAGCCCCAATTAACTTCTATTTAAGTGTGAGAGTAAGCTCTGTACTTGAAGCTTACCACTGATTTTCTCTCCAACAGAAACAATTCCAGTATCATCCTCCACAGACTGGCAAGCAGCTTTTGGCTTTGGTTCTTCAAAACAACCAGAGGATGACTTGGGTTTTGATCCCTTTGATGTCACTCGAAAAGCCTTAGCAGACCTGATTGAAAAAGAACTGTCAGTCCAAGACCAGCCTTCCCTTTCACCCACATCTCTTCAGAACTCCACCACTTCACACACTACAACGGCCAAAGGTCCAGGCTCTGGATTCCTGCATCCTGCTGCACCTACAAATGCCAATTCTCTCAATAGTACCTTTTCAGTCTTGCCACAGAGGTTCCCTCAATTTCAACAGCACCGGGCGGTTTATAACTCATTCAGTTTTCCAGGCCAGGCAACTCGCTATCCTTGGATGGCCTTTCCACGCAATAGCATCATGCACTTGAACCACACAGCAAACCCCACCTCAAATAGTAATTTCTTGGACTTGAATCTCCCGCCACAGCACAACACAGGTCTGGGAGGGATTCCTATAGCAGGTAGGTTCATTTATAGCCTTTGAGAACTTGTGAATATGCCTTCAGGTTGGTGGGTGGTTGGGGAGGCAGCTTTCGAACAACTTAAAGAACTTATTATTAGTCTCTGAAATTTTTATGGAAAAAAAATCAAAGTCCCTATCATAATTAATTTTTAACTGGATGGATGCCTTGTAATATTGAGCTTTATAAGGATGGTGGAGTATTATACCTAGCTATGGCTTGGAAGCATTTTACTTAATAGTACAGTCACCAAACTTTAATGTGACATAGAAATGCAAAAAGACAAAAAAAAAAAAAAAAAAAAAAAGGTGGTGGGAGCAGAGGGAGGCTTTGAAATTACAGTTCTGAAGTCCAACACCATGGTGAAATTTCTGATTTTACATTCTAGAAGTAAACTGGTTAAAAAAATTTTGAAAGATGGTTATTAGTGAGAGCACGAGGGATAAAGCCACTGCATAACTATTTTTGGAAATTTTGGCTAAGGCACTCATGTACACACACATGTCGGAATTGTGCTACATATTAATAATTTAGTGCTATGGTTATTAATGTTACACAGACGAATATGCGCACAAATTATCTGTGAAGAAAGATTGTTCAAGGATAGATATTTAGCCCCTTTTAGTCTGTCACTTCTTATTTTGGGGGAGATGTTAGGATTCTAAAGTGTTGCCAGAATACTTCTGGCAACTTCTGTTACCCCTTGAAGTTTTCAGAACTTTGGGGACATAAGGTCCATTATTTTTTAGATCAAGTTATTTTCCTATCTAAAGTAATAACTTTTATTAATAAATTTTTATTTAATTTGGCTTTAAGATGACTGATAAATGGTTTTGATTTTTTCTGAGTTTTTTCAAATAGCATGGAATGTTCCTATGTCATTACATAATAGGCAGAAATTAATTTTTACCCTTTGTCATGACCTTTAAGATATGGCATGGCACATCATTATTGTAATGATATATTACAGTTTCTTTTTCTTTTTTTTTAAGTTTGATCATTTTTTTATTAAATATATTTTTTTATTTAAGTAACATGATCATATTTGGGTTACAGTCATAACCAGAAGATATATTACAGTTTCTTAGCAAGGTGTTTGTACTCTTGTATTGAGCAAAACTGGTAGATGAATTTACAAAGATCCATCAAAAATTTTTCCCGGGGCCGGTGAGGTGGCGCTAGAGGTAAGGTGTCTGCCTTGCAAGCGCTAGCCAAGGAAGGACCATGGTTTGATCCCCCGGTGTCCCATACGGCCCCACCAAGCCATGGGCAATTTCTGAGCGCTTAGCCAGGAGTAACCCCTGAGCATCAAACGGGTGTGGCCTGAAAAATAAAAAAAAAAAATTTTTTTTTCCCCTCCATTCCTTTGTGACCAACACTATTTCATTTTCAAGACAACTAGGTGGGTGAAGAAAGCACGGTTTGTGGTTATTGACAGAGTGAAAGTTCATGGTTAATACAGTGAAGTTAGCTTTCGTAAGCTTGACACATATAATGTAGTGGTTTACACATTGATGGGTGCATGCTTATTTGGTCATTTAGAGGTAAGCAGAGTGACATATATGCAGTCCTCTCCTATATAATACATATTTGGAAACATTGAATGTTCAGTTCTTTCTTTCTTCCATCTATGTCAGCATAGTTGAGTGTCTTTTTGTCCTGTTTGGATTTGTTTGATTAAACAAACCAGAAATGTTAGCAGCATATGTCATACTGGATATAATATTAAAATTTAATGTTTCCCTAGATATTCTAAACTTTTAAAAATAAAATATTAGAACAATTATAGGGGCCGGCGAGGTGGCGCTAGAGGTAAGGTGTTGCCTTGCAAGCGCTAGCCAAGGAAGGACCGCGGTTCGATCCCCCAGTGTCCCATATGGTCCCCTCACACCAGGGGCAATTTCTGAGTGCCTAGCCAGGAGTAACCCCTGAGCATCAAATGGATGTGGCCCGGAAAAAAAAAAAACACAAACAATTATAATAAATATCTGGGTCCTATCCCAACATTGAACTAGGCCACGTGGGTAATACAAAAGAAGTGTAAAATGTGGATATTGGTTTCAGATCTTTTATAGTGAGATTAAAGAAAATTCAGATTATATCTGAGAGTAATAACTGGAATACTGGAATCTAAGAGATACCAGTGGAGCCTGTAATTTTTGGGAGGCTTCAAAGGTGAAGTAGAAATTGATTTATACTACGGTGTCTTGAATTTGTCTAGCAGGCAGGACAGAGAAAGGCATTTCATGTTGATGAAGACCTAGTGAAAGGTGCAGAAACAAAAATAAGTATGTGATTCATTGCATTCAGCAGCAGAACTGCCTTTTATAACAGGAGGTCCTTTTTCTATATTGTTGAGATAGGATGGATGAGAAGATGGGCTGCTCCAAGTGTGAGGCAGTAGAGCCTGCTGGCCTTAATAGAAAGGAGTATGTCTAGTGGAAGTTAATAGCTGACTTCCTACCTAGTTTTTGTGTGTGTTTTTGTTTTTTTTTTTAACTTGTGTTTGACTTATTACATGATGATCTCCCATGAATTTCCTATTCTTTCAAATTTATAGTTGTATTCTCATTAGCACAAAAGAAGCAGCCAATATGTAGATAATCTGGAAATGCCACAATGCTAATGAATAGCAGCGGATTTGTGAGTGTAGGTGTCCTCCCATTAGTCATTTGACATCTTCCTCTAAATTAAGAGGAAAAAAAGAAGTGGCATTAAGTTTTATATGATACTCAGTTTGTGGTTTTCTTTGGTTGATTTGTTTGTTTTTCTCTCTGTACATTTACTTAACCATAGAATGTTACTTTCTCAGATATCCTAAGAATGAAGTCACCATCTATAGGTTTTAAATTCTATTTTGTGGAGATAGGGGGAATTTGTTTTTTCAAATTTCATTTTCTTCTAACACAGGTATTTAAATGGTGACTGGTATTAAATTTATAGATTATTTTTAAGGTTAGGACAACTAAAGAAATTTTAATTTAAATGTACCAAAATAATTAAAATTGTTATCAGGGGTCACACAGAATGATCTAATTAGGCTAGTACTTGGGGAAGCTGAAAGTACTAGGCTTCAAAATAGAATAGTTGTATTAGCTTACCCCCATGATTTATGATTTTCAGAAACAATTAAAAATGGCAAAATAAAATTCTGGAAAACTTAAGTATTTCTAAACTATGCTTAATTTAATGCCTAGCCAGTATCTGCCTCTCTCCCCTAGAAATAACTCTTTTACTTGAGGTTGAACTATTGACTTAGGTTCAACTTTGTATTATCCACTGATTATTAAGATTTCTTAGAAAGGACAGATGTTACATGCTTCGTAGTGAAAAGCATATAGTGTTTCAGGGAAATCTGACACTTTAAGATAGTGATTATTTAATATTTCACCCTAGAAAAGACACATCTGTTTATTTTTCAAATGTTCTCAGCGAGTAGGGTCCCCGACTTTCAGGAGCAAATAATGAAAGATGTCTGTTGCATATATAACTCACTGATATTATTTCTATATTTGTATTTTAAAATTTTTAGCTGTAGTTTGTTTCAATAAATTATTAAAGATTGATACAGGTGAAACTTGTCATGGAAAAGACAGTTGCCAGAGGTTTGACAGCAGTGTGGCTTCCATTTTCTTTGCATAGTTTAAAATATTTTTGTATGTATAATTAGTTATTTACTTAATTAGTGAAATCTTTTTAGCAGCATTTTCTTGGCTACACATCTAGATTGCTAAATTGAGGAGTTTTAAAATTAAGCATTCTTAGGGAAAATTGGATTAATGGGCAGTTATAGTTAAGTCCATTTAGATATTCTTTTCTTGTTTAATTACTGGACTCTGCTTTGTTTTGAAAACGTGACTTACTTGTTCAATTCATTTTGGGAATGGCAAGGGTGAGAGGTTAAAATTCACACATTTAATTAAAAGTGTAGCTAAGAACCCAGATCACACATTGTATAACTGAGAGGTTTTAGATACAACACTGATGCTGTTTCTCATATAGGAAGATCGCAGGATTGTTCTTTAACTTGGCTTTCTTCCCCATGTAATTGATTTTTGCTCTCACACATTTGTAGATCCTTTTATTTCAATAGTATCTTTTCAGTAGACATTTGGGCCTGGTCAGGTATATAGCCATCTATTTTTTATAGTAGTTTATTGACTCTGAAAATGAATCTCTTGTATAGTCCTAAGTATGTTCTCACCAACAACTCTAGTCTAAAATATTCTTTATGTAGCCTCCTTTCTATATTCTTGGGGTTTAAGAGAATCTTTGCCAATTTTCTGAAAAAAAAAAAAAAAAAAAATCTGTCTAAGAACTGAATGTCTTTTTCTTCATGGTGTCAGTTAAACACTCTTTCCAAATGTAATATTGCAAATTTGTTTTTTCAAAGAACTCTGCCATGGTGTTTTTTATTCCATAATGCTAAAAATTAATTATCTGGAGAACAAAAATAGTAAGTCAAAGTCTGTAAGCCTTGTTTTAAAATACACTTAGACAAATATTTGAAACTGTTTAGGCTTGGGTATTTTTCATGGTTTTGTTAATTCAAATTTTACATACAACAGGACTTTTTCTTAAAATTCTCTTTGTTTCTGAATTAGCTATTTTAACAGTGACTTGATTGAATTTTGTGTCATGTGAAATAAGTCACTTGTAATAAAGTAATTATCAGTTATAATTAGGAGAACTGAACTAATTTCATGTGTTGTTCTCTGACCTAAAAGTAGTCATCTCACTTTCAGTCAATTGGATCATTGTACTCTTAGCATTTTACTATTTTCCAGTCACTTCAAAAGCATATACTTAATTTTCCGATACTGTTAGTTTTCTAAGTGAATACTTATGTAATTTTTATTTTTACTAAGCACAGTTTCAGCATTTATAAGCTTGTCATTTTTCTCTTAAAATTTACATGTTCACTTTGTATGAATTGTTTTTAGTTTTACTTAAAAATGTAAAACAAAATACTGCTTGCCATAAAGAGTATCTAAATTAATAAGGGGTCCAATTGACTTGGAGAAGAATGGCTTTCCTGGTCTTTTTTTTTCTTTTGTTTACTTATAATCTTAAATCTATTATATTTGTTCTTGTCTCTGATAATTAAATTGAAGGGTGTGTATCCAGTAGAACTACTTTCTAATTATTTGATACTTTTATATTTTTAAGATTCATGGCATTTCACACCCAGATTCCAACCATTAAGCATGTATTTTGTATATGTATCAATATTCCAAATATTGAAATCATTTTAAAGGGACTGTTAACAAATCTAGTCACCCATAACTAGACCATGACTGACTTTTCCACAGGGGAAGAAGAGGTGAAGGTTTCGACTATGCCACTGTCAGCCTCTTCCCATTCATTACAACAAGGACAGCAGCCTACAAGTCTCCACACTACTGTGGCCTGACAACAGAACTGAGAGGAGAGGATTAGACTCTGGGGTGCTTGCATGGGCAACCGGATTTTTGCATGATTCCTTTCTGATTTTGCATTTAATGTATACACCCAAAAGAGCCAATATAAACGTTCCTCATGCCTACAACTAGTGTGTTACCTCATAGTTGCTAAAATATTTCTTCATTAGGCCTTTAACACCATTTATTAGCATAATTTTGGCATTGTTTCTCATGAGTGATAACTTCTTAACTCATACAAATAAACTTGTAGTTCTAATTAAGATCCCAGATGAGATTAGCTAGAATTGTTCTTATTTTGGCTCTATTATTGAAAATATACAAAGGTAATGGTAGTTCTGTTTTTTGATTTGTGCAAAAGGTAATATCCTAATATACTCATGAAAAATGAAAATTAAGAAGATAATGTCTATTGCATTCTTTGAATACCTGAGAAGAATACATATAAAACAAAATTGGTGGTGTCATTTAATGCTCAGAGGATGTTGTCAACTATTGTTTTTAGTTGTATGGATTTATATCCTATATTATGCATTACATGTTTAGAAACTGTTTTGTTCTCTTATTTGCACATTTGCACTTTCTTTTTGAATGGTTGTTAATTATACATAGACAGTTAACAGATAATTATTATAGACTACATGCAATATACTATCTTTTCTAATGCACTGCCTAGTATACCAGGAAATGCCTCAGAAACAGAATTTTAACTTAGTCGATTTATTAGAAACTTGAATATGGGGTACATATTGTGTGTGAGAAACAGCTATAGTAGTATGATATTTTTATTGAACAAACCATAGTTCTGTGGGGTATGTTTGGAAATTTCACTGTTTAATACTTTAAAATGTGATAATAAAACTGTATCACAAGTACTTGACCAGAATGAGGCTTGAGATGAAAGAGAAGTTGGGATCCTTGTGATGTTGTTATAGATCATTTTAGTTCATCTTAGAGAACAGTGGACTACTTTATTGGGATGCAATGTGAAGCAATGTTTTTGGATAATACTAAATATTTTTAAATGATTTAAAAAGTGATAATGAAAGAAAATAAAACTACTCAAATCTGAGTAGTGAATAAAAGATGATCTGAAGGCATGCTATAGTCTTCCTAAATTCAGCTCTGGGAAGCAAAAGGAAAGTCAGATTTCTTACGAATTTATGGGGCGGAAAAAAGAAAAAATGTTGTGATAAAATATATGCCTAATTAAAAATAAAAGGTAACTCAAATACCAAAAAGGGGAAAGACTGGAGATTCAAAATAATAAATTTGATGAGGAGATGATACTTAAAAATCATGGTGGAATTGGAGTTCTTGATGTTATCTCTCTAGAAAATAGTTACTCTAGGTACTAGAGAAACTAGATAGAATGCAGCAGATGAAATGTCTTTTTCCAAGGTAAAGCGGAACAAACTAAAATGTAAGCTCCCATCCCATTTGATTAACTGAAGTTATAGAAAGAGCTATTTGTGTGGTCATTTAAATTATTTTATAAATTTCCACATAAATGACTTAATCTATTTTTGGAAATGACTTTAGGTTAGATATGATTATAAGTTGTAGAAACTATGAGTAAAATATGGGAGGCTTATAGAAAGAAGCTTTTTATCATGGGTTATATATAATGGGTAATGATGGTTACAGTTTCTGCTCTTAAGAAGTCAAGAAGTCTTTCTGTTGTCTCCTCTGGTGCTATGGCTCCTGGACTCTGTTAACACATTTGGTTCCCTGTAATGAAGCGTCCTAGTGTGTAGCCTTCTCCAGTCTTCATTACAAGCCTCTCGTCGCCTGGATCTTCTTACAAAGTGCTCCGAGATGGTTTGCTCCTATTTACTCACTTCTTTTGGGTTTGAGATAAACCTGGGGTAGCTTGCCCTTTTACACAATTTTCCCTTCTCTGTCTGTCTATGTCTCCCACCCCTTCCTAACTCTCTCACACTCACACATTTTAATTCTTGCCAGACCCTTAAATAGTCCCAGAACTTTTTCCTTAACATGCATGCATCTTTTCCCTTCTCCCTTCCACATACCTCATACATTGCAAAAGTAATATTGACCAATTAGACTTAAGTTATATGTTTTCACAAAGAATGTTTAAAAGATATATCTCGCTTGGTAAATTGCAAATTCTTGCAAGCCTATGAATAATAAGCTTACTCCCACACTAGCTCCACAAGGTAGTTTCACCCTCCTCAAAATAAATAAAGCTTACTTATTTTAGGCTTAATATAGTTAATATAGTTTTTTTTAATGAGTTCTTTAAGTCATGGTCATAATTATAGTAAAGCACAGAAGAAATTCCACAATCAATGCAGGCAAAAAGTACTACTTCATATAGCAAGTCAATTGGTAAGATCAAATTATTGTAAAGTATGAGTAATTTTTTGAAAGCTTTAAATTGATTTTTGATTAAATCCTCTATGATCTGATACACAGGGAAGCTTTATAAGCTTTTATAACCTTAATTTTAAAAAGTGACACAAAACTTATTCTTTAAATCAGGAATTTTTAACCTGAATTTTAAAACTCTGAAAAGTAGATGCAAAGTTACATTTTGTGTGTATGTACATGTGTCCAGTTTTTCTCAGAAAAGATTCATAGTTACTAGATTTATAAAGTGTCTGCAGACTCCCCAAGAAAGAAAAAAATTAACCATTGCCATGAAACATCTTTAGTGCCACTGTGGGAAATAGAGACAGAATTGAGTGGTTCGAGTTATATGGTGAATGTGAAGTGCCTCTTTATTTTCTTGACAAATCCCATAGAAACTATTTCTGATTGGTAATACTTTCTTTTTCATTCTACTATTGCATTTTGTTTTTCCAGGTGGTGCTTTTGTATACTGTTCCCTTATTTCAACAAAGCATTTATTAAGTATTTGAGTGCCTGTTCTGTGTAGTAATCTGAGCTAGGTCTTGAGGGATACAAGGTTGAATAAAGTATAAACCCTGTAATCAAGGATAACATCTAGTGACAGTTTTATTTCTAATAAAGTGGCTTTGTCTCGTGGTATAGAGGGGGTAAGCTAATATCTATTCTTAACTATTCCATTTGGTTAGCTGAAATTTTGTGTCAGACTCATTTCTTTGAGCTTAGTTTGATATATTTGAGACACAGGTATAGCCATAGCACAGCAGGTTCAACTTCGTGATTTATCAGTCTGACAGTGGCAATAAGAGAAATTGAATGCTGAAGCCTGCAATTAAGATTTTTCTATTTAAAGGGAGTAAAAAACCTAATAGGGAGATATAAAGTGAATTTTATATATATACATATATATGTATATATATTTGAGGGCCACACCCAGTGATGCTCAGGGGTTACTCCTGGTTCTCTGCTTACTCCTGGTTCTGTGCTTAGGAACCACTCCTGGTGTTGCTGGGGGACCATATGGGATGCCTGGTATGGAACCCATGTCAGCCTCATGCAAGACAGATAGATACCTTACCTATGTTATCACATCAGCCCTGAAATTAAATATTTTCATCAAGTATTTCTCAGTCGTGTGTGTGTGTGTGTGTAAGCATTTTGCTTTACACATAACCAACCCAAGTTTGATCCCTAGTATCTCCTCTATATGTCCCCAAGCCTGCCAGCAGTAATTTTTTTTGGGGGGGAGTGGTTACACCCGTCAGCGCTCAGCACTTACTCATGGCTCTGTGCTCAGAAATTGCTCCTGTCAGGCTTGGGGGACCATATGGGATGCCAGGATTCGAACCACCGTCCTTCTGCGTTTAAGGCAAACGCCTTACCGCTGTGCTATCTTTCTGGCCCCTAGCAGTAATTTTTGAATGCAGAGCCTGGAGGAACCCCTGAAAGCTGCCAAATGTGACATCGTCTCGATACTTTGTTTAGATAGTACAAAAAATTAGAAGTGGACAAAGCTAATACTGGAAATTTGATTAGGGCAGGAGCTATAGCAGAGCAGATAGGGTGTTTGCCTTGCACACTGCCAACCAGGATTCAATCCCGGCATCTCATATGTCCCTTAGCCTGCCAGGAGGATTTCTGAGAGCAGAGCCAGGAGTAGCCCCTGAGTGCTGTAAGGAAACAAACATCACTGGGTGTGGCCCAAAAATTTAAAAAAAAGGACATTTAATTAGACAGTGGAGGAAAAGACATGAGTGTCCAAGAAAACACCATTGAAATGCCTTTTCTTGTGGCCAAAAGTCCATTGGTTTTATTGAAAGGAAAAAAAAGTGATATGTAGATTCTGATGAAGACTAAAAATCAGGAATTTATTAAGGAATATGCTTGTGGTCAGTATGATGACCACCCACCTAGTACTGAATGATGAATAAAAGCACAAAAGGGTGGTGTGGAGATACCAAGCACCATGGTTGGAGATCAAAAATGTTAGCATTTGTAACCCAGTGCTGTTTCTCAACCTCCTTTTTCTCTAGCCCTTTCTTTCTTTTTTAAATATATTTTTTATTTAAGTAACATGATCATAGTTGGGTTACAGTCATAACCAGAACACCCCCCCCTTCACCAGTGTAACATTAACCCCTCCCCCTTCTCATCCCCTGCCTGTATTCAAGACAGGCATTCTACTACAGTTATTTTTTAAGTTCAGTAAGTTGTATTTTTTTTTCCTTAAAGGATAAGAGTAAAAAAATATAGTAAAGGTTTGATAGTGGCAATTGCCGTTGTTTGCATAGGTCCAGAAAAATGAGGAAAATGGAAAAAAATCCTTGACCTGATTACAAAAAGGCCTCACCACAGAAGTTTATTGGCATAAGACCAACTCTGGGTTCCAGGCATACCAGTCCATCCAACTTGAGTCATTCTCAAGGTCCCGGTGAAACTTTTTCACACTTTAGCTATTATTGGTATCAGATTCTTATATTTAAAGACTCTGGATTCTGTGCATTTCTTTCATCGATGTCAGGCTGATGTGGAGCATCCTCTAGTTTCAGCATACCATTCAATGTGGAGCGATCTGCCCTGCATGCAGACTGTTGCTGAGTTGTCTGGGTGTTGGGAGCACTCTTTGGAGTAAGTCAATGCCAAAGCAGTGGTAGGTCTTCCCTGGTAGAGGCTTGGATCCTGGTAATGTTATAGACAGTTGTGGTTGTTTCCATAGATGGTATCCATTGTTCAGGTGTGTGTGGGCGATGCCCATTCTTCTGAGGCCTGAGCCAAATCATTATGCCAATGTTCAGGGTAAAAGGCCTAATTACATTATCAAATTTGTGTTCCCATCTCTATTAGATAAGAACTTGTTTTCATATGTATTATTTTCCCATTTTAATGTGCCTATGCAAAAGAGAAGCAATGCCACGAGATATTGTTGATGCATCTGGGGGTCGACGAATTAAGTCCAACATTCCCCGTAACTTGGTACATACATGAAATCTATACAGAGATATTCTTCTACCAGTATTGCTTATAAAACAGATCTCAAAGGGTGAAAATCAAACAATCAAATAACAAATCCAGTAGGCAAAATTGCCACTATATGAGGATATTTGAAAAGAGTTATAGATGTTATGGGAATACATCTGAGATATACAAAGGAGATACACGTGACCCTTTTATGTTTTAAAAATAGTCAAGAGGTAGGGGGGTGTTTCTGAGGAACCACTTTGGTCTGTGATTTGGACAAGCGAAGAGAGCATGGAGCCATGTCCTCCCCTTGTTGCCTGCTGAAGCTTCTGACCTCTAGCCCTTTCTTAAGAGTAGAAAGACTGAGACTGAATGAGAGAGAATTCTAAGAAGCATGGGGTTGCCTTTGTCAGATTTCCTGTAAATTGAAGATGATTCAAAAGAAAGCTTTCCACAGCATTACCTAGGAGGATATGGAAACAATGCAGGAAGGAGCTGGGAGAATCCATAGATAATATTGGGTAGGTGTTGTTAAGCCCAGATGAAAGTAAGGTATTGGTAGGCATGTTTCTTGAAAAATGAAGGATCAGGCAGAGTGTATAAGTATGGCATATAAGTGATAGTTGAGGATTTCACATCACTATGGGCTATTTCTTCGAAGTTCACATACAAACTGGAATCAGCTTTCTACCTACTTTGGGAAAGTATCTCTTCCTTAGTTGGAGTGGATCATTCTGCTTTAATTTAAGTTGAATTAAAAAGATATAGATTAGTAAAGGGTAGAAAAGCAAAATTAAGACTTTCATCATATTTCTTCATGAAACATTTGAGAATCAGGATAGTACAAAGATGTTCACATGTTTTGCATGCAGGAGACAGATACTGATCTTCAGCACCACATTGCTACCCTGTGCACCACTGGAAATGACCCCTGGGCATCCCTGTTGTTCCCCCTACCTCCCAATGTAAGCCAACAAGTATTTTGAAGTTAGAACGATTTTAAACACATACTAGGTTCTATAGTTTGTATAGGGAAATTTAGACATGCCAAAACTGTGTTAAGGTAGGGATAAAATTAGAGAAGTAGATAAAATCATAGATATATTAACATGTCTCCTTACTCAGTAGCAACTTTGCCTAGGTAGAAGTTACCTTTAAGATATTCTTTAGAGGGGGCCAGAGAGATAATATGGACATAGAGTGTTTACCTTGCATGCAAAAGGACGGTAGTTTGAATCCTGCTTCCCACATGGTCCCCTGAGTCTGCCACGAGTGATTTCTGAGCGTAGAGCCAGGAGTAACCCCTGAGCACTGCCAGGTGTGACCCAAAAACCAAAAAACATAAAAATAAAAAAATAATTTTTAGAGAGGGCACAGCAGGTAGGGCATTTGCCTTTCATGTGGCTGATCTGAGTTTGATCCTTGACACCCCATATGGTTCCCAAGCCTGCTAGGAGTGATCCCTGAACACAGGAGTAACCCCTGAGTGCCGCTGGGGCTGGTCCTAAAACAAACAAACAAAAAAACAAATATATATATAGGGTCAGAGCAATAGTAGTGTGGGTAAGGTGCTTGCCTTGCACATGGCCAACTCGGATTCGTTTCTTGCCATCCCATATTGTCCCCTAAACCATTCAAAATGAGCACAGAGCCAGGAGTAAGCCCTATGCTTACAATGCTGGTTGTAGCCCCAAATAAAAACAAATGCTTTAAACCTACTGTACTTATTTTCTTTATGTCAGTTGATGTGTCAGTGAAATTTATAAATGATAATGCTTCAAGAGCACAGATTATTGCTCAGGAAAACTTAGTGAAACTATGCTAATGGAACCAGAAGCCACTGTGCCTTGGCTCTCTTTAATGTCCTGTAATCTGCATCCATCAGGAACAACTTTTGCATCTTTTAATCAGGAATGTTTACAAAGAATGACTTTAGAGCAGTCAATTCAATATGAAAAATTGCTCCATTCCAAAGTGTTTAGTCTTTTCATGGTTTGGTTTGTACAAAAATATAGTTAAAACGGTTTATTTCTTTTTTTTTTTTTTTTGGGGGGGGGCCACACCCGCTGACGCTCAGGGGTTACTCCTGGCTATGCGCTCAGAAGTCGCTCCTGGCTTGGGGGACCATATGGGACGCCGGGGGATCGAACCGCGGTCCGTCTCCTAGGCTAGTGCAGGTAAGGCAGGCACCTTACCTCGAGCGCCACCGCCCGGCCCCTCTTTTTTTTTAATATATTTTTTATTTAAGTAACATGATCATAGTTGGGTTACAGTCACAAACAGAACACCCCTTTCACCAGTTTAACATTCCCTCTCCCCTTTCCCATCCCCTGCCTGTATTCGAGACAAGCATTCTACTACAGTTATTTAAAATGGTTTATTTCTAAGCAATAAAGTCACTTGAGAGTTGAATTCAAGTACCTAGAACTTCTATCAAATTACTGGAAATTATTGGACTAGAAAACCAATCCATTTTCTCCAGGTTCCTTTAGTCCTTGTGTTCTAAGGATAACGATTGACTTTGTTCACACATTCTGATTAATTTAAAGTTCCTGGAAGCACTAGGCTGATGAAACAGCATACTGTGCTCAGAACAGTTTTGTTTCACCTCTTGTTTTTTATTCGGACTCTAAAACAACACCCCATACACTTTCGTTCCATATAACAGCTTATAAAATGCCCCCAAAGTACCTTTTTTAAATTGAGTAAAATTTATGTAACATAAAATTAATGTAAATTCAGTGGTACAGACACAAATGAAGTCAGTCATTAAAATATTATGTTAATTTATTAATATTTATAATGTTAGAATATATGATTCACTTTATTGTATAATGTTGGGTCTATTCTCTGTTGGGGACTCTGTGATAAGCGCTGCATTTAAACTCCTTTATTCAATAGACTAAAAGGCAAATGTTAAACCTTAAAGTATCCCATTGTTGGACATCAAGAAGCTGTAGGCAAGATAATTTTAAAATTATTGCTCTCTTCATACAAATACTGGTGAAGCCACTATTTGAATAGTTTGAAATGGCAACAGTAACTCTTCCTGACATTTAACTAGGCATCATGTAAGAAAAGGAATGCATCTTTAAGCCTACCTCTCTGTATGGATACCAGGTTGAAAATGAGAGTGTGTGTGGGCATAGATGTTGATTTATATATAATAATTTTCATTTTAATCCTTGTAGAAGAGAGGAAAGTGTCTGGCCCTCTATGTGATTTTTTTTTTATGTTTATTCCTAAGTCATTCTGATTCATTTTTGTTCAGGATATATAGTATATTTAGATTTTTTTCTAGTGTTTTTGTTTGCTTTTAGGAAATAGATCCTAATTTAAATGCACTGAAGATACAATACTGGTGCCCACTTCACCCCAGTCAAAACATTTTATCTATTTTTGTTTTTCTTTTTTCATTAGGTTTTACTCCTACTTCTAATCTACACACCTTCCTTTTAAAAATTTAAGGAAAGGGCCAGAGTAATTGATAGCACAGTAGTAGGATGTTTGCCTTGTTTGCTTCCGACCCACGATGGACCCAGATTCAATCCCCGGTCAGGAGTAACCCCAGAGCACCACTGGGTGGGCCCAACCCCCCCCCAAAAAAAAAAAACTTAGGGAAAGAATGATAAAGAAAAAAGATGCTGAAGTACTTCCATTTCATAGCTATAAATGATGTAATAGTTTTGAACAGTTTTCCTTTTGAAGATCTGATAATAAATAAGGCTTACCGGATTATGATTTTTCCATAGCTACATCATAAACTACAATTTAAAGTTCTATTTGGGGCCCGGAGAGATAGCACAGCGGCGTTTGCCTTGCAAGCAGCCGACCCAGGACCTAAGGTGGGTGGTTCGAATCCCGGTGTCCCATATGGTCCCCCGTGCCTGCCAGGAGCTATTTCTGAGCAGACAGCCAGGAGTAACCCCTGAGCACCGCCGGGTGTGTCCCAAAAACCAAAAAATTTAATAAATAAATAAAGTTCTATTTGTCCTCATTATCTAAATTAGCTTTTATAATGTAACTAACAAGACAAAAAGGACAAGATTTAAAACACATCTTTTCCTTTATTGTGTCTTTCAATTTATTATAATATTTAGCACTAGTCTACCATTTTCAACCTTGTATATCAGCAGAAATCCAGCTGCTCTAACTTTTCAAAGCAGTCTTGTACTAAATGTGACCCAAAGTTCTTGGAGTGAAGTAACTTTGGGTTGATATGGTAGTAGGGAAAGGCTGGTATTGTGTGTGTGTGTGTGTATACAAAGTCAATCGTTATCCTTGGAACACAAGGATTAAAACGAACCTGGAGAAAATGGATTGATTTTCTAGTCCAATAATTGTGTGTGTGTGTGTGATTGGTTTTCTAGTCCAATAACTGTGTGTGTGTGTGTGTGTGTGTGTGTGTGTGTGTGTGTGTGTGTGTGTGTGTACGTACGTACAAAGTCAATCGTTATCCTTGGAACACAAGGACTAAAACGAACCTGGAGAAAATGGATTGGTTTTCTAGTCCAATAATTGGGTTGATATGGTAGTAGGGAAAGGCTGGTATTTTGTGTGTGTGTGTGTGCGCGCGCGCGCGCGCGTTTGAGGCAGTCTTAACATAATCTGCAAAGAATTGCCAATGTCAGACCATAATAAGGAGCAAAACAGGTGGATTCAATTTAACCCAGGATTTTTCTACAGTGCCAAAGAGCCTTTATGCGCACCAACATGCATCACAAGAATGGTGGCATCTCTAATATTACCAAATGAAAAAAAAAATCTTAGAGAATGGCACCAAGATGTTCTGCACCCACATCTTAAGTGTGAAACTCACACTTAACCTTTGAAGAGCTACAATATGCTACACCATGTAAAATGAAAGCATATCTACTCATCTTCTTTTCGATCAAGGAGATGGTGGTTTTCGGCTCAATGAAACTGAGGGAAAGCTCCACAAGGATTTAAAGATGATAATTCATCACCATCTTCAAGAGGATATGCAGGAAAACTGACTGCAATCAACATTCATAGACTAGTGCTTTTTCCTAATATGGTGAGATCTTATCCCAAGAACTATACTAGTGGTGACACTGTTAACAGTCTTGCAAATTCAAATAATGTGCCTCCAGAACAGAACATAGTGACCTGGAACATTGCTGAAATGGGACTAAACATTTTCATTTTGTATGTTGGCAAGAAGTCTGACTCCCTGGAGCTGGTTTTTTTTTTTTTTTTTTCTTTTCCTTTATTGCTTTTTATTAAGTGTCCAGCTAAAGAAAGGATGCCCTGGGCTAATGACTTCATCAACTTTTTCACCGAGCTTAAGCTATGTACGGGTTTACATACCATTCATTGTTCCGCCTATGTTTTCTCAACTAAAAAAATATAAGTTCTTATTAAAAATTATTATGGATTATTGATACATGTTTACTGTCCCCTCCCCATTTAGGGTAAGATTTGCTACAAGGTATGTTTCTTTTTTACTTCTAAACTGTTAACATTCAAATCAATTTAACCATAGCCTCCTCCAATTAAAAATAGATATGTTGTACATATCTTGAACATTAGTAGTCATTGCTGCTAGGTATAAAATCCCAAGACCTCACCTATGTTTTAAATGGGAGGTGATTAGAAGGAAATGTATTACAGAGAGAGATCTTATGTAATCTCCAAATAAATGCCAAGTCTTTCTGTCTTTGCTTTAGAACATGCTTTCTAGGTTGTAATTCTTGGCTAGCATGTATCCTATTCTAACTGCTTGTTCCCACTTTTCTGTCGGGTTTCTTTTTCTTTCCTCAAAGGATCCAGTTCTTCCAATGACTTACAACTATGAAAGAGGGGATTCTTGATTAGACCTTAATCACCACTACCTCTGATTCCTCTACAGAATCCATGACGAGTTGAATTTTCCTTTTTCAAAAGAGAAAGATCCCTATTAGACTGCTGAGTGTTTTTTCAGAGTGCTTTGTTTGTTCTCCAATAAGAAATCTATTAATAGCTTTCAAAAGAGTGTTTGTATTTTAACTTATCATATATATGTTTCTTTTATATCAAAATGCATTTTCTTCAAACTGCATTTTAAGTACTGTAACTGCACTTATAAATACCAAAATTGGTTTTTAAAATTTTGACCGTATAAGATTAGTGTGGCTCATTTTCCCCCATTTCTGGTTATTCTACCTAGGACAGTGAGTAAGGAATTTGCCTTGCACATAGCTGACCCCTGTGTAATCCCTGGCCCCTATGTTGTCCCCATGCCCTTAAAGTACAAAGCCAAAAGTAAGCAAGCACTGAGTACAACCAAGTGTGGCACAAAAATAACACATCTACTCCCCTACCCCACAAAACACCTATTTTGGACATTTCTAAAGACTTCTGTGACAAAATTCAGCATACTAAAAAATGTGTGATTTTAATAGAAGATTTTTGTTGACTATAATTGATCAACTGCTAGTGTAAAGCTCCAGGGTATGGTGAATTATGGTTTGCATGCTGAGATTGTAATCATCTAACCATTCTTTCCTCTGCCCTTCCTGTTTTCAATTCTTCACAGTAAGATAACACAGGTTGAGAATGGGTTCTATTAAGACCACCTCTAACAGTCCTCCAAATTCAACAGTTACGAACACTTCGATACATACTTTAAATGATTCATATACTAAGATCCCATAGTGGACTAGTGGTGAACATACAGCTCTTTAGTTAATTCATCAGGCTCATTTAAAATGCTCTCTTTGGGAGCCAGAGTGATAGCATAGCCTTGCACGCAGCTGATCCAGGAAGGACGGTGATTCGAACCCTGGTGGCACATATGGTCTCCCAAACCAGAAGCGATTTCTGAGTGCATAGCCAGGAGTAACCCCTGAATGTCACCAGTGTGGCCCCAAACCAAAAATAAATAAAATGCTCTCTTCCTGGGGCCGGAAGAAAGTATAGCAGGTAGGGCTATACTTGCATGTGGCTGACCTGGCTTTGATCCCCAGCAACCCATATGGTCCCTCAGTAAATACTGAGCGCAGAGCCAGGAGTAGCCCTTGAGCACTACTGGGTGTAGCCTCAAAATAAAACAACAACAAAATGTTGTTTTTTATAGGTCTGAAAAATATGCATTCTTTCTTAGTAGGGCTAATCTTTACATTGAAACCACTTTTGAAAGTTGGAAACATTTTCCCTTGGCATTGAATAAATGGTGAGGAAGGAGTAAAAAATAGTATTTTTTAATTATACATTTTGCATAGCTAAGGAAATTTCAAAGTATAATTGTTTTTAAAAATAAAACATTTGCTTGTAAAAGCAGTATCAAAACAATAATGCAACAATATTTTTTAAACTGAGCTAATAGTTTAATCAGAATAAACTCTTAAAGATGTATACTTGGCCTTTTGGGTTAAAAATATCACCATGACTAGGGGCCGGAGGAATAGCGCAGTGGGAAGGCGTTTACCTTGCATGCGGCTGACCCAGGATGGACCTCGGTTCAATCCCCTGCATTCCATTGACCCCCCCCCAACCAAGGAGGGATTTCTGAGCTCATAGCCAGTTGTAACCCCTGAGTATCACTGGGTGTGGACCCCCCAAAAAGCCAAAACAAACAAAAATAATCACCATGACTATACCCATATCTACTTCATTACTTTTAGGTTCATTTCATGAAACTTTCTGAAATTAAATAATTTTATAATTCTTATTAAGAAATTAATAGAAAGCTAATTTCTACTAAAATGAATCCACTGGATTTTGAAGAATTTGACTAAAATCATATTTTAGAAAATTGTATATTCGGGCCTGGAGAGATAGCGCAGCAGCGTTTGCCTTGCAAGCAGCTGATCCAGGACCAAAGGTGGTTGGTTCAAATCCCAGTGTCCCATATGGCCCCCCGTGCCTGCCAGGAGCTATTTCTGAGCAGACAGCTAGGAGTAAACCCCTGAGCACTGCCGGGTGTGGCCCAAAAACCAAAAGAAAGAAAATAGTATATTCATTTTGAGGGATCAAGATAATTCATGTTAATTTGAGCCATCTTTTAGAAAAAGATGAATCTAAATGATCTACGGAACAAAATGAGCTGTCTGATTAGATGAAGTGAAAAACTAAGTTTGATATAACAATTTCTGGAAATCATTAATGTGGATGGAAACTGAAATTTTAATTTTCATATTTTCTAAGAAATAAGAAATTTTAATAGAAATATAACCTGAGACTATGCGACATAAGGATCAAAAGATTGGATTAAATGCAAGCTTGGAGAGACACTTTTATCCTCATAAAAATGTTTTATGAGCACCAAACAAAAACTGTCACTAACCAAACCAGTGATCCACTAAAGAAATGCAAAAACAAGCAGAGCAAGAGCCTGTCTCATAGGAGACTGCAACAGGTTGTAATGCATCAAGCTCCAGAGAAAATGGTACAGAGGAGACATTGAATAAATTAAAGGAAAATTAGTGATTTACAAAGTGATGTCTGATTACCTCTGGAGACCTGAAGAACTTGGATTTGCTTTGTGTCAAAACATAGAATGGAAACATGAATTCCATTCATCTATACAGGAGTTAGAACTATGATATTCATTATCTTTCTACTTTTTTTTTTTACTTCCAAATTGGGCACCTTCACAAAACTTAACTTTATTTTTCTAAAATCGACCCTACTCTGATACACCACATATGAACACTAATCTTTTGTTTTTGGATTTTGGGTCACACCTGGCAGTGCTACAGGGTTAGTCTTGGCTCTATGCCCAGAAATTGCTTCTGGCAGGCTTGGGGGACTATATGGGATGCCGGGATTCAAATCACCATCCTTCTGCACGCAAGGCAAATGCCCTACCTCCATGCTATCTCTCTGGTCCCGATGAACACTAATCTTTTAAAATTGTACTTAAGAACACTCACTATCTCTAATATCTTATTTGTGATACAAATACATGTTCATCTCCTAAAATATGTATGCAGTTTAGAAAGTCACTATCTTTAATATCTTATTTGTGATACAAATACATGTTCATCTCCTAAAATATGTATGCAGTTTAGAAAGTGTATGAAATTCTTCGTTGGGGTCGAGTGCTCTGTCAGGCAATCGTTGGAGCCTCCCAAAGAGTGCTCTTGATGGCACTATGCAGGCTGACAGTTCAGTGCTGGCAGGCCCACTTATGCTTTCAGGCACTATGGCCCCACCTAGCAGTGTTGAGGGGTTGGGGGAATATGTACTCTTGGAGTAGAACTTGGGCCAACATGTACTCCAGCCCTTTGTGTAATCTCGTTGGTCCTCAATTAAAAAAAACTCCCCAGACTCTTTATAGGTAAACTATCTGAGGAATTTACTACTTTCCTATGTAGGGATACTCTTATTTGAGGCAACTTGAAGTATTTTATTACTTTTTATTCTCTTTGCTGAACTAAAAGCTGGTCTTATTGTTATGTGTTAGATAGGTCAAGGCAGTTGTCTAATTAAACTTTCAGGCATAAATAAAACATATTTAGTTCTTTGAGCCACTTTACATTGCGCACATTTCTGGTTTTCCCTATTGTTAGTTTTCTTCTACATCTCTATTTTGTCCTGACAGCGAATGCTTCCCTGAAATACTATATTCAGATCTTACTATAATGATGTAGCTGTGATCAAATATTGCCAGATAACTATCAGATAATAATTTTTCAGTGAAACTGTTCTCATTGCTAATTTTTATATATTCCCTTGCAGTTTGCAGTTATGTTATTGTTATTTTTAAAATAAAAGTATCCCATGGGGTAGATATTATTCCTGTTTTGTAAATGAGGAAACAGAATCAATGTGGGTATCATTGGTGATTTGCCCCAGTGTAGTGCATTTGCTAATTTAGACATTACATACTTATTTAGACACATTTCTCTCTCTCTCTCTCTCTCTCTCTCTCTCTCTCTCTCTCTCTCTCTCTCTCTCTCTCTCTCTCTCTTTCTTTCTCTCTCTCTCTCTTTCTCTCTCTCTCTCTCTCTCTCTCTCTGAATTTTTAGTAAAACCATTAGATCCTTTTACTACACACACAATTGGATCCTATCATCATGTGCTTTCCTAGTACATTTTCTTAAAAAGCCTGAATGCATATTTGTTCAATTTTATATATTTGGATTTGGCATAGTTAGACTTCATAGTGTTTCAATATTACCATCTTACAAGTTTGCTTTGAAAACACTGTGATAATAAAATAATTCACAAATGCTATTAGTAACATTATTAGTAATATTTTGTGATGAATTTAAGTTTAAGAATAGTTGGAGTTTTAATGATTAATTTTATTATATCTAACATTGAGTTTTTAATTTGTATGTTTAAATTAACTGTACTTATTAAATATACTCAAAAGGATGGAGTCCAGGTTGAATGAGCAGAATCATAGGAAATTTTAGCATGCACATCACTGTATGTTAGGGTATATGAAAGCTCTTCTAAATTCTGCTTTTATTCAGCCCTTCTGTGCCACTTTATCCCAAAGAGTGCCACCCCAAACCTCCTCCCCCAATTATTTATCTACCAGGAACTGCTAAATTAATACTTGGGACAAACATCTTAGCAAGCTCATTCAAATGAATCGTTACTTTGATATGATCAGTTATTTCTATAAAAGCACTATGACTCTCATTTGATCACTATTTTATGGGATTGATATCAGTGGATGGAAAAGGAAAGAGGAAGTGGAGAAGGACATTTCTAGTGAGAAACAGTTGGCAGTAGAAACTCTCAAAGTAATGTTTAACGTAAGTATATTTCAGTTGGAAGGGAATTAAGGTTCAGACAAAACCCTTTTTCCCCCTATTAAAATAATGCCCTCAAATAACATAAAAGTATATGGAGAGCATATACTAGTTGGTGACTAGCCCCATCACGCTCATTTTTGAAGGTATATCATCTAGCTCCTTATCTGTCACAGAACTTTACCCAAAAATCAGTAGGTACATGTAGCTTTTCTAAGATCTGCCCTTTTCACCTTTTCTGGCACTGAACAGTGGCTTTTGGATTTTATCTGTGAGGGTTAATAGCCTAGGACATAAATTCATGTTGCGCCTAAAGATTGAAATTCATTTCAGTTGGAAAGATATTCTTTTCATACCTTTGCCTCTATTGATTTACAGTTCACTTTCCCACATTGCTTAATATGTTCTTTCTGGTTTGAGGATTGTGCTCTTTTATAAAGAAGATGGAAAGAAGCAAAAATGAAGATGGAACGGCATAGCTCTGCCTCTCTGGCTTGGCGTTAGGACTGCAGTCTGAGTCCTGAGGCTCTCTTAATTCTATACTCTCTCAAACGTAGTTTTTCTTGCCTTCAGCATTTATCACAAGCCTCAGATCATTATGGATTCTGATTTTAATCCTCGAGGATTAGGATAATAACATTTGTACAGGTAGGTTCTACACCTGTGTCCATCTTTTTCTAAACCTGCCTCTGACATCTAATCCCATGAGATTTACCCCTGTGCAATAGCTGATTTTTCTAAATTTCTCCACAGTTTATTAGAACGTTATACTACTGCATAATTTGGATGTTAATTTTAGCAACGTCTGTGACTTACGAATCCTGCCCCTTATAACCACCAGACATCCATATCCATTTCCTGTCCTTTCTGAAAATTTGTGCACTTCCCCCAACCCCTCACCCCCGCAGAATAAATAAATAGAAATAAAAATAAAAACTGGAATAAATGTCCAGGACTATTTTTAGGAAACATTGAATACCTCTTAAAGTTTAGGTTCAGGAACTATTTGCTATTTATAAAGATTAAATTGGGTTGCCTTTCCCAAAGGAACTCAGTAAAAGAAACTAGCATGTTGATAGGTGATTTGGTTGCAGTACCTGGTGATAGTTGTGAAAATATCTGAAAGTTCTGTCGAGTCTGGTATTCTCATTCTTTATTTCTTCAAGGCCTGAAATTATGTCACATATTCTTAGGATTCCTGTTTTGTTCACAGTAGTCACCAGTTGCTTGCTGGTCAGATTTGAGTTTAGACTAAAAGTTTCCTTCATTTTTACTTTGGGAAAGAGATGTTTTGGGAGCAAATTTCTCATGTTTATTTTTTTTTATGTTTATTTTCTAGTAGATTTAACATCAAAGTTGTTAAGATGACTGACATCATCTATTGTTCAGTTCTGTAATTTGTAGGGGGAAATCTTTCCAGTTACCTGTTTATCTTTCCTGAGTGATGAATTCCTAGGCTCATCTTGCTTCTCTTTCTAGGGCTTTGTTCAGAGAAGTTCTGTTCTGTGCTTGTTTAAATGATTGGCTGTAACCTCCCAGTGGCAGATGTGGTGGGTTATTTTATTTTGGCTCTTGTCTTTCTCTTCCATGTAACTCAGTTGCTTGTTCATATTTATTGAATTTAGTCTAGTCAGTGGTCATAAGAATGCATTAAATTTTAAGTTTGTCTTTCACTCCATTTAGTATAACTTATTTTTTGCTTGTTTTTGGGCCATATCCAGTGACGCTTGCGTTACTCCTAGTTATGCACTCAGAAATCGCTCCTGGCTTGGGGGACCACATGGGACGCCAAGGGTTCAAACCTCAGTTCATTCTAGGTCAGCCCTGTGCAAAGCAAATGCCCTACTGCTGAGCCACAGCTCCGACCCCTATTATAATTTCTTAAAATTATATAGCTTTATATATAGTCATCATGAGTATTTTCCCTTTAAAAAAAAAAGATTCCAAATAGCAAGCATCTAAATTTTTGTTTCTCATCAGATGATCTAATTCTCCCCCCACCCCCAAAGGCTTAAAGATCCAGAAAGAACATCTTTCTAGAGAAGAACAAGCTATTTAGAATCCCGCCACTTAAGTTTGAAATGTCCTGGTATTTTTTATGATCTCTTATCTTTTTTGTTTGTTTGTTTGTTTGTTTTTTGGGCCACACCCGGCGGTGCTCAGGGGTTACTCCTGGCTGTCTGCTCAGAAATAGCTCCTGGCAGGCACGGGGGACCATATGGGACACCGGGATTCGAACCAACCACCTTTGGTCCTGGATCGGCTGTACATATACATATATAAAGTACTATTACGTACTTTATTTTTAAAAATGAGGAGACTGTAAGATTCAGGTAATTTAAAGAATTTATCCAGGATTATAGTTTACAATTGTCAAAGTAATCAACCCCACACTGACTCCAAAGTGTTGACTCTTGCCACTAAGCACACACTATGAATCAGATTCTTTAAATTACCTGAATCTTACAGTCTCCTCATTTTTAAAAATAAAGTTAAGACGCAGCCTAATAGATTGTTGGCCCTATTGTAATTGAGTACGTAATATACAGGAATCAGTGCTGCTGTTATTATTATTATTTTAGTGAGGGAAATATCCAATTATGCTTGGGACTACTCCTGACTCTGCTTGTGGAACCATGTGATGTAGAGATCAAACCAGGACAACTTGTTGGAAATTTTGTGTTCAGGCCTGTTGAGCTTTCTTTCAGGCCCAACTATATTTTACTTCTTTAAAAACATTTTGTATTAAAATAATTCCGAGGCCAGAGAGATAGCATGGAGGTAGGGTGTTTTCCTTGCATGCAGAAGGATGGTGGTTCGAATCCCGGCATTCCATATAGTCCCCCATGCCTGCCAGGGGTGATTTCTGAGCACAGAGCCAGGAGTAATGCTTTAGCGCTGCTAGGTGTGACCCAAAAAAACAAAGAAAAAAATTCTGGTATGTTAATTTTATTTAAAAGAAATTGCAAACAGTAGCTCCTCTCCTTCAGTTTTCTTTGGAACCTTCAAAACTTAACTGATTTCTGCTCCCAGGAGGATTTGTATCTCTTCTGAGAGAATTCTTTGATTCAAAGTATTATGAGATAGGAATTAAATGGAGTGGGTCGAGGAGTGGGGAGAATACTTTTTCAGCTCCTTTATAAGTTGGCTCTTTAATTTGGCAAATAAGCTTGTGCCTGTTTCGTTACTTTTAAAAAGGAAATATTTTTGTATCTGTATTTACTTATTTAAGCACCAGGGTTTACAAAGTTGTTCATAACAGAGTTGTTTTGGGCTTTTAGTGTTCCAACACCAATTCCACCACTAGTGTGGCCTTCCCTCCACCATTGTCCCCATTTCTCACCTATCACAGTCTACACCTGTAACAGGCACAAAATAATTTATATTGCTTGTTTTTTTTACATCAAAAAACATTTACATCAAAATGGTAAAATGGAATCATTAAAATTGTTCAGTAAAAAAATTTTGTGAAAATTTTATATTTCACAATGGAGTTAAGTCATTGAGAGTGTACTAAGCTGTTTCTGTTGAAAAATCTATTTTTTTTTAGCTTAGTTGGCTACTATGCTGCTTTCCCTTATAATTTGATGTGTTCCTACTGTGCTGTCAGTATTGAAGGTTTTTTTTTATTTTTGTTTTTGTTTGTTTTTATTTTGTTTTGTTTTGTTTTGTGGGTCACATCCGGCAGTGCTCAGGGTTACTCCTGGCTCTATGTTCAGAAATTGCTCCTGGCAGGCTCGGGAGACCATATGGGATGCCAGGATTCGAACCACCGTCCTTCTGTATGAAAGGCAAATGCCTTACCTCCATGTTATCTCTCTGGCCCCAGTATTGAAGAATTTGACATTCTCCAGGACCTCAGAATCTGTGGAATTGGGTGCAGTGTTGTTGTTGTTGTTTTTTTAATTCATGAAGATGATTCAGTCTAACTGGGAAGAAGTTCCAGAATGGAGACTCACTTTCTGATATCTAGCAACCAATAGCAAGACATTTTGGTTTAATTATGTAGCCTAACCACTAGAGAAAGCCCCTTATTTGAACTAACAGAAAGGATAGTAGTAGAGAAAAGGAAATTAAGTACTTTTGAGAAAACTTTGAGGCTCTGGGAGTAACCACGACCTTTAAAAAAACAAAAACAAAAAACTAAGACTAGAACAGATCCATTAGTGCTCAAGGTGTATTTCTGACTCTGTGCTCAGGAATCACTTCTGGCTTTGCTCAGGAGAACCATATGTGATGCTAGGGATCTAATGGATTCACTTCATTGCAAGGCGTTAACTCTTCAGCCCTTAGGAGTATCTTATAATGGGGATTTTCAATGTCTGCTCCCTAGTTTGACCACCTGAGAGCAACAGAAGAGGTCTAGCCCTGGGATCTGCAGTTAAAAAAGAAGTAGCCAATGGATTTCCAAGCTGCATGCCAAAAACATGAAAGCAAAAAATAATGGCTAATGTGTCCATTTACATCAAGCTAGTTTAATTAATAGGGTCTCTGAGTTGATTGCTTAATGAACAGATATTTAGGGAGGAGCTCACCCAAAAGAAGACAGAGGCAAGAATTGTAGGAGAAGCCAAACAGTCCTGACCTAATGACACAGTTGTGTCCGGGGAAACAAAAAATTGGGATCATCTTTTCGTTTTTGAGTTCTTCTTACCACATTTGTAGCTTACCATATTTATGCCACACACATCTGACTTCAGCAGCTAGTCATGTGTTTAAAATGAGATTTTACATGGTACCCTATAAAAATTGAAGGAGAGGGAAAGTGTGTGTGGGCCTGGTTCTTGGCTGCTTTCTTCCCAGTGGCTCCTGCTTTGATGCTGCAACCCATGAAATCCATTTGAATAATATCCTTTCAGGTGAAGGCTTTCTACAGATAGATAGAACTTGTGGACATGTGACCAGAGTGATAATACTTTGATCTATTGATAATACTTAGTATGCGTGGTACACAGCCAACCCAGATTTGATCTCTGGCATCCCATCTGGTCCTCTGAGCACTGCCAAGAGTGATTCCTAAGTGCAGAACCAGAAGTAAGCCCTGAACACCAACAGTTGTTTCTTCTGTGACTTACATTATGGTTGTTGGACTTTTTGCCTGTTTACATTCTCTAAAGCTCTATGCTTCTAAGCTCCTTGAGAAAGAAAGTCTCAATTTCAGAGCTTTTGACTTGCTTTCGTACTTTGACACTTAGCAAATAGCGGCTTGGACTTTTATTTGGGCAATTGTAACACACTTTAGAATCATTTTGGTGGTTACTGCTGTTGCTGAAACTAGAATTGCTAACTCCGTGTGTGATTAAATTGTTATGTACAGCATGTACACACGTGCTAACTAGAATTTCAGCCATTTTCAGGGGCCGGAGCGATGGCACAACGGTAGGGCATTTGCCTTGCACGTGGCTGACCCAGGATGGACTGTAGTTCAATCCCCTGGCGTCCCATATGGTCCCCCAAGCCAGGAGCAATTTCTGAGTGCATAGCTGGGAATAACCCCTGAGTGTCACTGGGTGTGGCCCAAAAATTACAAACAAGAAAAGAATTTTAACCATTTCCCCTTTAATAAAAGGTGACCCAAGATAGAAAACCTGAGAGCATACTTTTACTGTAAAATAAAGTATGGTATATTGCTTTTTGAAAGTATTTTAGGGCTGGAGCGGCGGTGCTAGAGGACATACTGAGGTTCGACACCCTCCCCCCCCCAGTGGTCCCCCCTAAGCCAGGGGCGATTTCTGAGCTCATAGCCAGAAGCAACCCCTGAGTGTCAATGGGTGTGGCCCAAAAACCAAAAAAAAAAAAAAAAAAGAAAGAAAGAAAGAAAGCATTTTAAATTCTTATATCCATTCTCCTGCCCTCAAGGTCTTGAAAAACAGAAATAGTATTTTGTTGTTACATGCTTATATGTTACAAATTGCATTTTTAACATAAAACATTTACACTTACCAGTTATCTAGTAAATGTGTATATATATATATATATATATATATATATATATATATATCTCCCTGGGGCCAGAATGATAGGCATATAGGGAACTTCCCTTGTGTATGGCCAATCCAGGTTCTATCCCTTGCGACCCATATTGATCCCTGAGTGTAGAGCCAGGAGTAAGCCCCTGAACAACATCAGGTGTGGCTCAAAAATGCTTTTAAGTATCTTGCCTTTCCTCAATGATCAGTCTGATACTAAATTGTTTTAAAATGATCAATTTTAATATCATATACATTTAATAGTTTGAGTTTCATTATTCTTTAGTCTTTTCCAGTCTTTGTGGGAAATTGAAGGTGCCTTTTTTTTTTTTAATCTCAGTTGTATTTGCATTTTGGTGGTAGAAAGCCTTATTAGGTTGACTTTGAGGTTCCTCTGTGAGAATGAGGATGGGACTTTGTATTTCTAGAAGGTGGCTTCGCATACTGGTTTACTGGTTGTGATGAGTGACACATCCTCGTCCCTGACTTTGCTCAGTATTGGGACTAATGAAAACAATTGATGCACGGCATCATTTAGACAAGTAATAAATGGACTTCGAATAGCAAATAGTTTTCTCTTCTTTGGGGCCAGAGAGAGAGCACATTTGCCTTGATGCAACTGATCCAGGAAGGATTGTGGTTTGAATCCCAGCATCTCATATGGTCACCCATGCCTGCCAGGTGCGATTACTGAGCACAGAGCAAGGAGTGCCTCCGGGTGTGATTCCACCCCTCCCCCAAGAAAAACCAACTAGTTTTCCCTTCTCTTTAATCCTACAAGAGTAAAGTAAGTATTATTCTTACTTACAAAGTAACATTCTGGCTCTTAAGAGACTTATATGCCCAAAGTTGTAAGCATGGCCATTGGGGACCTTCCTGATGCAGTCTGCCTTATTTTCAGCTCAGTGTTTTTTCCACTAGATTACTGACCTGTTCATATAAGATCTAATCCCTTTGTGAAGTTCTATAATAAATAAAGGAACATGGAATTATGTCAAGTTGAGCTCAGTGAGAAAAATCTTAGATTATCTTAGCCTAGGAATCTTGTGGAATTTTCTGAATGCTTCATTGACTATCTCAATAGGTATGTGTATATGGATGTGTATGAGTGTGTATACAAGGTTATATGTGTGCATCTGCATGTGCATGATGTATACTGATGCTAAACATTCTGCAATGCATAGAAGAGCCCTCCTCTCCCAGCAATAATATATATGTAGTTAATGTAGTTAGTTAAAAACTACATAATACATATGCAGTCAAAATGTAGTGTGCTTGAAAAAGAGAGATCCTGGTATATGTATAGGAACGTAATTACGAAAACTTCTTGCAACCCAAATAAATTTGGGTTAGAGGCAGTTGGGGTCAACAGGAGAGGAAATAAGGGACAGAATTTCACTTATGTCAGACTGGGCCCAGCTGTTTTGATGGAATTGGGATTTATTGATTTCATTTCTCTTGCCTTCTGTGTGTGCGTATATGTGCACGCCATCACCTAGGATAGCAATAGCAGAGGAAAATCTTGCACTCTTCCTCAGAGCTACATCAGAAGACTCCAGTTCATTTATTTCTTTGTGACGTTCATAGCTGCAATGCGAACTCCTTGCCCATCTTACCAGGCTTTCACCTTGTCAGGGTCCATGATTTTGTTTTGTGGCAAGAGCCTAAGGCAGGGGTCTCAAACTCATGGCCCGTGGGCCGTTTGCCGCCCTCCATACAACATTTTGTTGCCCTGCCCTAGAGGAATCTTTTTTTGTTTTGTTTTATTTTGTTTTAGTTGTTTGGGTCACACCTCCCAATGTTCAAGGCTTACTACTGACTTTGCACTCAAGGATCACCCCGACTTTGCCCCCAGGTAAATTGAGTTTGAGACCCCTGGTCTAAGGGTTATAAACTAATCCTGCTTCCTGCAAAGTATCTTATAATAAGTCCAATTGGCAGCAGCTGAGTAATTCGCTTTTTATCATGTGCCAGATGTGAATTTCTTTAGCAATCTCTTGGTTGGTTTCATTCTCCTGAGTTCAGAGAAACATACTGTTTTGTTTATCAAAAAGACTTTAAAGCAGCTTTATACTCACAGAAAACTTGAGAGAAAAGTACAGATTATCCCTCTGGATCCTCCTTTCCCTGCTCTTATGAGCAGGTTTCTTATAGCTTTATTGTAATACTAATTGTTAATGCAAATATTCTAGTAATGTGAAATGAAGGAACAATTCCTTAGCTCTCACTTCTTGCTAAATGTAACGCAAAAAGTAAGGAGAAAATTGGTATGATGCATCATGCATTATTTTCCCTTTTTTCTACTTTGACCGATAAAGGCCCCGCTCACATCGGAGGGCTTTCTTATGGCTTCAGCCATCAAATTCAAGAACATCTCCCTCACGTTCTTCCCACATAGGTAATAAATTCATCCTCCTGTGGGGTAGTATTATATTTCCTTTCCAGGAACTTTTTCTTATTTGGAATTCATTTTCTGGTTGAAAAGCCACCTGACAGTTTGCTTTGAAGATTAGAGAATGTGCCTTTGAGGATATTCTAGGACTTCCTTATTGTGATCTTTTAACACTTGTTGGAGGTTGGAGTAGGGGGCAGGAAGTTAATGATAGTGTTGGGTAGAAGTCAACCTCTCTGACTTCCAAGTTTGCTTTGTTCCTTCAGCCAAAATATTTCTCTACTTTTGGTAATCACGCTGCTAGATATACTTAATACTGCTGTGTTTCTCATTTGCCCCCTTTTAATCATGGTTCCTGGGGTCCTATGGTTTTTACTAGAGTATTTGGCCCACTAAAAAGTTGGTTAATAGAATTGGGATTGTAGCTCAACGATAAAGTACAGGCCTTTAATGTGTGAGGTCATGTTATTTCCCAACAACCCTGAAAATAAAACGTAGTACGCATATACATACACAGTATGTCCACACATGCATGCCCATGTATTTGTAGTAGATCAAGAGAGCATAGTAAAAGCAAATAAAGTGAAGCCAGAACATTTAGATGGGGTCTGGGTTTAGGTTTTCATAACACAAAGTCTATGATCTTGGGTAAAAATTCTGGATATTTTTTTCCTTTTCCTGTCAAATACAGGCAATTCTTCCTGCCTGTGTCACAATCTAAGGATCAGATGAAACAAATAGGAATTGATCCTTAGGTTGTGATGTAGGCAGAGGATAAGGGGTCATGTGTACATCACAGCATTCTACAAATGGCAGGATAAACTCAGGAAGTGGCAGTGACTGGAATAGAAAATGTGAAGGGTTTGTTTTCTGTTGCCTTGTTTGTATGCTTTTCTTCATCTCAGTTAACCTAGATGACTTGTTGCACTTGGTCATGGTAATTTGTCTTTTTATAAATAGATCGTTAGGACTAAAGTCTTCACCAGCTGAAACATAATGAAGTTTCCCATAGATTGATATATAACAAAATTATAAGAAGAACATTCTGAATTCAAAAGTAGCATAGACTATACATGTGATGGAATATTATCATTATCAATTGCTAATCAGTTCTGTAGGCCCAGAAATAAGCTTTTTATGTTCTTTTCAAAACCTGTTTTGTAGTTTGAATTTAATAATACAACTAACCTAAGTGACAGTCAAACTTTATCCTTCCCCTCACCCAGTTAGACTCTGCATCTTGGATGGTCATAGTCAGGTTAATTTCATCGTAATTTATAAAAAGCCTTTATATGTTGCCTTATCCTGTTTGATGCTCTTAGTAAATAGTTCCAAGAGAAGGATAGGACTTCAGGACTGGTATTTTGACTGTTGGGATGTTAGAGACACACCATGCTGGAAATGGTTCCATCTGAAGGCAGTGTAGCCCCTGCCTCATTGCCCTTGATGACTAAGGGGAGTAGAATCTCTTCACACTCAAAGCTTATTCATTGCTGCCTTTCTCCTCAAGTACATTACCATTTTTATAGTCAGGAAGAGCTTAATTTTCTCTTTCAATGGGCTTATGTTCATTCTTCATAAAATGACTTTTCTTCCCATTTCATGGGGCTCAGAAATTCTCCAATATTGATCAGGCTTGCTTTTTAAATACGTAGTAAATCAGACCAGCTGGCTGAATGCCTCACCAGCTGAAACTCCATAATATAGTCATGACTAGGTTGTGTTCTGGAGCATTGAGTCTTCAAAGTGGATTATTGATTTACAAATGTTCGAGGTGAAGAGGCTTAATATGGAAAAGAAGAAGCTCTCTCTCTGATCCTTGAGCAGTTTTTCCCTCACTTATTTTAGGGGCTCTGAATCTCATAAGCAAAATCTTTACCAAGTTGATCTCACTAGGACACCCCATAAAATGCTCAATAAAGAAAGAATAATTCCTCTCCCGCTTAACCACTAAAGAACCACATATGTTTCTAACGTCAGCTTTTATTTTTTTTTTATCTTTCATTTTTTTGTTGGTAAATTCCCAGACAACAGCAGTTCTGTAGAGAGTTTAAATGTGAAGGAATGGCAGGACGGGCTCAGGGCACTTCTACCCAACATTAACATCAACTTTGGTGGACTGCCCAATTCTTCCTCCCCCTCCAACGCCAACCACAGTGCACCAACGTCCAACACTGCCACCACCGACAGCCTGAGTTGGGACAGCCCTGGCAGCTGGACAGACCCAGCCATCATCACAGGTAACTTTCTCGCTCCTTCAGCTCCACTGACTGCCGGCCATTTAGTTTTCAGCACTAAACACTGAGGTCTGTCTCTTCAACACCATTTCTTACACAAAGCCACACCAGCAGCCTGGCTGGCTTCCCTCCACAAGCCACGCAGTGTCAGTTAACTACAGGTGTGAGGGGACTCTTCATGCCTGATTGTTTCTTCTGGTATAAGTAGGTGCTCACATCTGAATAGCACATATGTCACTTATAGGCCTCAGTATAAAAGGATCTGATTTACCTTTTGGAAAGGACGTACTCCACTTGTAAAATAAAGCTCTCTATTATAAGGCTATCTGTGTGTGTGTGTGTGTGTGTGTTTTCCCTACTAAAGAAGGAGAACCACAATTGGGGATTAACAGATATAATTCTCGGGGATCCCAGGGACGTGGTTCTGTAGTGGAAGGGGAGGCATGGATTTTGTGATCCATACACCGTGATCATTATGGATGGAAGAGATTTAAAGGACCTAGATTCCAAAAGTCTGATTTGGAAAGAGTTTTAATACGGTCATGTCTTCGTTTTTGATTTTGTTTTTGGTTTTGGATAAGCAAATCACTTAAAACATTTTTGTTTGACGAACTTCTTACTCTTTCTGCACAAACTCATCATTTTCCCTCTTGTTGTTTTGTTTTGTTTTGTTTCTCTCTCCTTAGGTATTCCAGCATCTTCAGGAAACAGTTTAGACTCTCTTCAAGATGACAATCCTCCACACTGGCTAAAATCCCTTCAGGCCCTCACAGAGATGGACGGCCCCGGTGCTGCTCCTTCACAAACCCACCACAGCGCCCCCTTCAGCACACAGATCCCCGCGCACAGAGCCAGTTGGAATCCCTACCCTCCTCCTTCAAATCCTTCCAGCTTCCACTCCCCACCCCCAGGCTTTCAGACAGCCTTCAGACCCCCCAGTAAAACCCCCACAGATTTACTACAGAGTTCAACACTGGACCGCCATTAGGGACAGAGGAGAAACCAATAGGAAATACAGGATTTGTCCCCTCCACGTTTTCTCCCTCTCAGCTCACCAACAGTTACCCTGTCATCTCTCACATTCTGAAGAATCCAGTTCCTGATCAATTTTTTTTTCTCCCTACCCCCAGATGCAAATGTGATCACAGGGTCATTACCATCTTTTTTTAAAATTGTAAGTTTCTGTTGATCCAGCATTTGAGTGACACTGTTGAATGTTTCTTAAAAAATGCCTTTTTAAGGAAGGGAAAGAAAAAGAAATCAAAGGGCAGTCTCAATATATAGAAATTTACTGTTTGTTGCGCATAATAATGACATAATCTGCTTAGCAGAAAATGGTGATTAATCTAGGAAAGGTCAAATAAATGCTGCAGAAGTTGGAAAACCAGGTGAACTAAAATGAGATTGCTAAATGCTTGGGGAAAAGCAATGGTCCCAGCATCCATCTTAAATTCAGGTTATCATCATTGCAGGGAAATGGTTTTTTAATTTCACTTCATTTATAATTCGTTTGTGGAAAATTGGTGGAGAGGACTTTGTGCCATATAGCAAAAAATTTATTGAATATTGGTGGAAAAATTGTAGTAGCAACAGGCCTATATATGCTAAAGAGTTTAGAAAGAGGCATGGAGAATGCTTTTTAATGAAAGGAGAAGGGAAAAATGGGGCTTTAGACTTAAGGTGAATTCGAATGTTTTAAAAGGAAAATGAATGTATTCATAGACTTCATACCTATGCATAAGAGCTGAAATCTAAGTGATTTCTTCAGTCTCCTTTGCCAGAATTTTTTTTTTTCTTTTCCCTTAAATCCACCTGACTAGGACACTGTGAGATAGCACTGCTCTGGGCCCATCAGCCACCATCCGGAGCCAATCTCTGACCTCCTTGCCTGCAGCTTTTACTTAACCCTGTAGATTCTGGACGTTTGTGCAGTATTGAAAAGACAGGAGAAAAGAAAACAAACCTGGTTATAACCTGACGCTAAAACTAAACACAAAGAAATGTACCTCTTCAGAATTAAAACTAAAATCTTAAATAAAACAAAACTTGATGATGACTCTCGGGTGCTGCTTGCTTATTGTTTTTCCACTTTATTGTGTGTGAATTTGAAACATTCTTGCGAAAGCAGCCTTCCCCTGGGTTTCTGTGGGGTTCACACCATCAGCCATGAGAAGAGTGGTTTAGAAGAAACTAGAAAACCATTCGCTTTGGGATTAGTCCCTCCCATCAGAAGAGCATATTTTAGCTACGAGAATTGCTCTTCCAGTGACTTTCTGTGGGAGAGGCTGCCTTGAGCTGTTGTCTAATGAAGACCAACCCCTCTAGCTGAGAAGCCTCAGGTGTCCCAGGAGCAGATAGGGTTGTTGAATGTGCTGAGATGTTGGTTCTCTGGGAGAAACTTGGCAGGAGCACTTCATATCCTCCTCTTGTGAGTGCCCTGGTGGGCAGAAATTTCACTAGAGAGATGATTATGCCACTAACCAAAAGAAAGAGAGCAAAGGAAATGGTCCCTCTGGGTTCCTTAGAATCTGTATGTTTTGTATGTCTTGACTTAGGTTACTTTGAAAAGATCTCAGCTAGGATTGAGCTGTTTTCTGTCAATTCACTGAAAGGCATCTTTGTAGGATGAACTAAGTAAGATAATGCAAATCTTAATATTCTCTATTTTCACATGGTTTTTCTCCTTATCTTGATTTTGTACTTCAGTTTGTGACCAAACACAAAGAAAAGCCCATTTCTAACCAGTTTTGAAAAATTGGAAATGGGATTTTGTTAAATATCATCACAGAAATATTGATCATGGAATGATTTTTTATTAATGCCTTTTTTTAGTTTTGAGATTTGTTTTAGTTAAACAAAAATGTACTAGAGGTAGAAACTGTAGTCTAATTTTTTTTGTGTGTGAAATTTGCATTCGTTTCCTAAATCTTTACATGGCACTGAAAAGTAGTGGGTCTACACATGAATATATAGGACCTTTTTTTTAATTGATAGCACTTAATTATAATCAGACCTTGGAGGAGTGGAATGTATAATATTGAAATAATGGCTTTCAATAAAAAATACTTGAAAAGGAGTGAGGCAGTGCTGGGATTATGCATTTGATGGTTTGTGTATATGAGGAGTTTAAACAGATTAGGTATCATTTAAAGAATGATACCTAATTCATCAAGAATAAATAAGGGGAGCCGGGCGGTAGCGCTAGAGGTAAGATGCCTGCCTTGCCTGCGCTAGCTTTGGACGGACCGCGAGTCGATCCCCTGGAGTCCCATATGGTCCCCCAAGCCAGGAGCGACTTCTGAGCGCATAGCCAGGAGTAACCCCTGATATTCACCGGGTGTGGCCCAAAAAAAAAAGAATAAGGGCTAGAGAGATAGTACAGCAGGTAGGATACTTACCTCATACATGGCAGACCTAAATTCAATCCCCAGTATGTCATATGGTCTCCCAAGCACCTGAGTATAGAGGCAGGGATAGAGCCATGGTCCTTCCAAAAGTACCACCAGGTGTGACACGAAAACAAAAACAAAAAAAATTGTCTACTAGACCTCCTGCTCCAACTGTACTTTTATGTGTTTTTGTTTTTGGGCAGTGCTCTTTGTTCAGAAATCACTCCTGGCAGGCTTGGGGAAACCATGTGTGATACAGTGAATCGAACTTAGTTGGCTGCTTGCAAGGCAAATAATCTCCCTGTTGTGCTATCACTCCTATCCCCCCCATTGTACTTTTGAGTTTTGCCACCTTAGCATATATCCTGAATAAGGTGGGGGGTTATTTTTGGAGGGCTCACATATAATAAAACTCAGGGGTGGTATAGTTGGTGTATTACTCCTGGTGGTGCTCAGACTATCAAACTTTTTGAATACAAGGCAAACTTCTTATCCTTTATCACTCTGACCCAGTGTGGTTTTATTTTTAAAAGCTAAATAGTCAACAAGAACTCGCTAAGGAAAGGAAAGGGCCGTTTCTTGCAAAAAGCTGTGTAGCTTTTAGAGTAAATCTGTTAGGAGAACTCAAGTTAAACAAACAGAAGCTCTTTGCCCCAGCAGGTTTATCAAAGCCAGTTCGGGAGAAGAGGAGGAAAGGTTGCGGGTAAATCTGGGCAGGCAATCAAGCAAGTGGATTCTGAGTGAGCAGAGATCATTCTGAAGGGACTGGTCTCTTCTCTTCCTAGGGTCTGAGCTCACTCTGGCTTCCTTCCTTTGGAAGAAATAAAAATTAAACCCATTCTGGGGGTGCTTGTTTAACATGAACATCAGCTAATAAGTCTCCAGAAGAAGACAATAGATATTTTCTAAGGTTTGATCAAAAGTAGCTCAATCTGGGGAAGAACTAAGGTCCAGTGAATTCAGCAATGATGGGGTCTCAGTGCTGATTGCCCTCTGGCCCAAAATTTGGGTCTCAATGTTTAGTGCACAGAATGCCTCATTCCAGGGATCCAATGGCCATGCGTGCACCCTAATTTTGCGCCATTTCCTAGGTCTCAATAGTTAACTAAGTGGGTCAGGGCCATTTAAGTAGTACAGTAGGAAGGAGCTTGCCTTGCATGTGGCCAACCTAGGTTTGATCCCTAGCACTCCATATGATTTTCCAAGCCTAGCCAGGAGTGATTACTGAGCACCACAGGGCATGGTCCCTCCAAAAGCAAAAATCATAACTTCATAGGAGAGGGGCTACCCAGCAGTACTCAAGCATCACAACTGGTGATGCTGGAAGGATTAAATTTGGGGCCTTGTGTGCAAAAGTATATAATTTACCTCTTTTTTTTTTTTTTTTGTGGTTTTTGGGTCACACCCAGCAGTGCTCAGGGGTTACTCCTGGCTCCACGCTCAGAAATTGCTCCTGGCAGGCACGGGGGACCATATGGGACACTGGGATTCGAACCGATGACCTCCTGCATGAAAGGCAAACGCCTTACTTCCGTGCTATCTCTCCGGCCCCTATAATTTACCTCTTGAAGCTCTCTTTCCATTCTTGCTCTATTTTTTTGCTTATTTTTGCGGTGCCGGGAATCTCACTTAGTTCTGATGCACACAAACTATAAGCTTCACCATTGAACAACATCTCAAGCCCCTGGCTTAATATTTTTAATATTATCCTATTGTAGTACAGCTTCCAATAACTTCAGGTAAATGTGGTAGATAAATATTGTATGTCTACACATAATTCTTTCTCAGTTATTAGTCTGGTGGATTTTTAAGTTGTTAGACATTGTTTTTCAATATTGCTTTGAGCTAGACTTTATTTGTAACCTATTCCCTTCCTCTGCAGTGTGTAGAAATTGTGTGTTCTCTTTTCTTCACAGCCACACTTGTTGGTGGGAACCTGTTCTTGGACACAGCAGGCTTTAAAATTATGGCAACTTTTGGCCCTCATTTCTGGGAAATCTTGACTGACTTAAGTGAATTCCTTACCATTATTTTATTGTTTGGTTCTTACTCTGTCTTTTCTGGACTTGTACTTTTTCATCTCCTTGGTCTTTGTTGTTCTTTTTATCAAGTTATATTCCAACTTTGCTGTTTGTGGTTTATTTTTATATTATTCCAAGTTGGTTTTTATCCACTTCTCTGCTTTGATCTCTGTCTTGAATATTAAAAGACTCCTCAGCTCCCTATCTATTTGCTCATGACTCCTCAGCTCCCTATCTATTTGCTCATGAATAAGATTAAAAAGCTGACAGGAATGGTCCCCTCTTCCCCAGGACTAACCCCTTAGCGCAGTTGGGTGTGGCCCAAAAACCAAAAACCAAAAAAAAAAAAAAGCTGACAGCATGATTAAATTTTGTTAAACTTTGAACTTCCCTGTCGGAAGAGCCAGATAGACACTAAGCACTCTGATGGGGAACCTCTTTTGGTTGATGAGATTCCTTGGAGAAGAGTGTCACAATGGCTGAGCTGGAGAGTAAGTTTTGGTGGTCTCATTGATGTGCCTGTATTCATCCCTGTTTTGAGGCCTTTGCTTTTTAGAGAATGATTCTGGGCGACTGACAGCCTTGCAACAGCATTCTCAGTCATTGTTCCTTCACTCCACTTGCTTAAAATTCTGGTTCTCTGAGTTCCTGGCACTATCTGTCACCCTAATCCACTGTACTATCTTTTCAGTCTTCTAATGAAGCCCTTTTGATTTGCAGTCAAAATTCACAGTTTTCTCTAAGTTTCTAAACATGAATTAGAGTGCCAGTTACTGGCAAAATCAGCAGTGTTCATTGGAAGGAGCTGTGTTCATTGGAAGGAGCTTCCACTCTCATCCATTGTGAACTTGATTGAAGTTTTGCTAAGCTTTTGCTCAGATCAACCAAACCATTTCATTCATCATTTGTTTCTAGATTACAGCACTTTGATTCACAGGAGTTCTTCCTATTCTTTGTGTGATGGTTTATTCTAATTTGAGTAAACCTTTAGGAAGAAATAAAATTAAAGATGTAGGTCTTATTTCCCATATTAGTCCAGTTTTGCAACCTTATTTTGAGCTGATTAGATTTTATCAGGCTCTAAATCAGGAACTTCTTCCCGCTGACCAATGAGCATTAGTCACCATGTTGTATATATAGTCCTTGGTGGACAATTGCCCAAATGTTTGTTTACCTCAATGTATCTCTTAAATATCCTCTTTCCAAAGATGCTTTTTTTGTTTTGTTTTGTTAGTCTATGCTTACTCCTGGCTCTGTACTCAGGGATCACTCCTGGCAAGGCTTGCGGGACTATCAGCCATTCTAAGGGATTGAACTCAGGCCTCCTGCATACAAGGCAAACATCTTCCTAATATACTCTCTCTTGGGCCTTCTCAATGATTCTCCTTTGATTTATACTTAAAATTTTCAGTTTGTTTTATGAAAGTTTCTAAACAGGATTATTTTCTTGGTTAAATTTTATTTGGGTTGTTTAAGGCATTTTTTCGCTGTAGAGTTTTGGTGAGAGGATTTGCAGATAAGACGGATAAGAGGTTATTTTCTTGGCTATTCTGAAAAAGAACAGGACTAGTAATTGCAGAGGAGGAAAACAGCCTATCTGTGACTGTATATGGAGTGTATAAATACTGTTTTATGACTAGATAGTGTCCACAAAGTATTCCCATGAGACTCTTGTTGTGAGAGGGTGAATGCAGTTAGAGCCTCTTAGCACAGTGTGTTCATCTATGAGGACATACAAGTCATTGTGCATATCATTTGCAGTTTCCATCCTTTTAATTCTCATTTGTTTCAAAAATCCTTCTTATACTTAGGATTTATAAACTTAGAAAAACAATTGGATGGCTACCTCAAACAATCACGAGGCACATTCTTTGTCAGATGTGGCTATTTCTGCCCAACTGGTGTACGCAAGTGAAGGATAACTGAGGTCATGAGCATAAACTCTTAAAAAAAAACTTATTTGGTTGCAATAATCACTATTCGTGTCTTTGTGCTTGTAACCACCTTGTTAACTTTTTTTAGACACAGCTTTCAAACTCTCAGACTGTTCTCTAATAGGAAGAGCTGGCTTTGGAAGGAACATTTCTAAAAATGATTTCTAAAAATAATCTAAAGAAATTAGTATATGATTGTAAAAGTGTCTTTTTAAATAGGATAATGCTTTCTATTGGCGATAACCTAAATAGCTTGGTAAAGAATAGAACATTGGCTCAAGTGGTCAGGGTCTATCTAATAAATAGTAAGTGGCTAAGTGTTCTGCCTTACTTCCATCTCTGAGAGAAGTTGCAGGTCTGAGAAAGGATTGTGGATGTAATTTGTACCTCCTTCCACCACTTCCCTTCATAGTTGAAGAGGTTAAAATATAATAGGAATTGAGAGGTCAAACAGAATTTTGTATGGGGAGGGATTAGTTGACTTAAAAAATAAAACTCATAAGATTCATAAATAACTCAGGTACTTTTGAAGAGAAATAATGGTCTATGACTTTTGAAATCCAAAATGCTGTTAATAAAATGCTAGGTATTACTACATATGGTCCAAGATCCCTTTCATGTTTCAGTAGCAAATATTTTTAATTGAAACCATTCTGATTTACAAAGTGAATTTCTCAATTTGATCAATCTCCATAGTATGCAAAAGCCTAGAGAAAGAGGCCCAAAGAAGTTGGGCTTTTGTCCTAGGAAACAGCTATAATGGCAAAGCTAAAAGTAATAGTTGCTTCTCAACTCTATCCATTTTGTTCATACTTCATTTCTGTCTCAAAGTTCTAACTACTTTTTGTTTTTGTTTTGTTTTGTTTTTTTTCGGCCACATCCAGTGACACTCAGGGATTTACTCCTGGCTATGCACTCAGAAATCACTTCTGGCTTGGGGGACCATATGGGATGCCAGGGGATCAAACCATGGTCCATCCAAGGCTAGCACCAGTAAGGCAGATGCCTTACCGCTTCACGCCACAGCTCCAGTCCCTAACTACTTTTCTGATTATCTTGTTTATTAAGTCACAAAGGAAGGAATTATTTATTTCTATCTGTCAAGTGGCTATGAATAGATACTGTATTTAGCCCTAATCACAGATTGTAAAGTCAAGATTGGGAGGGCACAGATCTCTCAGGGAATTATTATTTTTAATATAATTTTTTCTCGTAGTTACATTTCTCATTTTTTATAGTTACAAAGTTGTTCATGATTGAGTTTCAGTCATACAATGTACAACACCCTTCACCAGTGTATATTTCCTGCCAATAATGTCCCCAGTTTCCCTCCTACCCTCCCCCCTGCCCTTTCCCCTATCTGCCTCTGTGACAGTCATTTCTCTCTCTCTCTCTCTCTCTCTCTTTCTCTCTCTCTCTTTCGCTCTCTCTCTCTCCCTCTCTCCCCCCCCCCTCTCTCCATTCATTTTAGGCACTGTGGTTTGCAATATTATTACTGAAGGGGTATCATGCAAATCACTTTACCTCCTTTCAGCACCCAGTTCTTGTCCAATGTGATCATTTCCAACTATCATTGTCATAATGATTCTTTCTCTGCCCTGACTGCACTCTTCCGCTTCTTGTGGCAAGCTTCCTACCGAGGATTGGTCCTCCTCAAGGAATTCTTACTGCTTAGGGTTTATATTGAATTTGGTTGACATTGAATTAGGCTACCATGTGTAGCCTGAATTCTCGTTTCTGGATTTCACACAGAAAATGGACACGGATAAAATGATTATCTTCAAATACTTGACGGAACTGATCAATTAAAAGTTAATCAGTTAAAAGCTGAAGGTAAAGGTTGCAACTGGAATTCAGCTGTGATTGATGTGGATTTAATTTTATCTGAACATCTTTTCAGGCATTTCCTTTAACCAGGTATTATGCTAGTTCTTTCCAGAAATCCAACGATGAGACGATTCCTGCTCTTGTGCTCTAAAAATCTTAGTTTATCAGAAGTACAAAGTGTCCAAGAGAAGTACAAAAAGCTCCAAGAAGGGAGAGTCTTGGGGGTGGGGAGCAGTATGAACAAAGAAAGTCATGGAGATGAAATTCTGTTGGGCATTTTTAGGGAGGGACTGCATCCCAGCTGGGGAGGAACCTGGAGTTTCTTGAGAGCAGCGGTCTTTTTCCACTAAACTCCACAGAACAGTGCTGTCGATGGGCGTGCTGCTGATCTACCACCTTGGTTCTAACTGCCGGTCTGCAGGTAGGAAGGAGCCTGTTCGCAGGTGTAAGAAAGTCAAGGAATGCTGCTCTGGAGGACTTGTGTGACTAAAGATCTGGGGGTAGATTAGGAACTTCAATTTTTGGGGGGTAGGGACCCACACCTGGTGGTGCTCAGGGGTTTCTCCTGGCTTTGTGCTTAGAACTTAACCCCTGGGGCTGAGAGATAGCACAGCGGTAGGATGTTTGCCTCGCATGCTGCTGACCTGGGTTCAATCCCCAGCATCTGATACGGTTCCCCAAGCCTGCCAGGAGTGATTTCTGAGCGCAGAGCCAGGAGTAACCCCTGAGTGCTGCCAGGCGTGGCCCAAAAACCTAAAAATGAAAAAAAAAAAAAAACTGCTGGAAAAAAAACAGAAGGCGAAAAGTGTGAAAAGAAATGAAGAACGGGCCTGAGTGATAACACAGTGGCAGAGCATTTGCTTTGCATGCGGCCAGCCCAGGATGGCCCTGGGTTCAATCCCCGGCATCCCATAGGGTCCCTCAAGCCTGCCAGGAGTGATTTCTGAGCGCAAAGCTAGGAGTAACTCCTGGCAGGCCCAAGGGACCATATGGGATGCCAGGAATCAAATCCAGGTTGTTTGCATGCAAAGCAAGAGTCCTATCCACTGTGCTATCAGTTCAGCCCCTCAGGCACAGCTTTTGAATGAAATGACCATTTCATTGACCATTTGTAAGCTAAGGAGAGACATGACAGCAGTGAAACACACAGGAATGCAGGAATGCTGATGGGAGACACTGAGGTAAGGGTTTTTGGGTTGATAAAATCAAAAGAACATTTGCCTCAAAGAGACTGACATTTCTACAGAATGTAGTAAGTGTCTTTTAAAATCAAAGAAAACAGATTCACTGCAATACAATGTCTAGTCTAGTGTAGACTAAAAATAACCCAGGGAGTGGTTATTCATAATAGGGTTAGGAATGGAAAGAAGGGAAAATAATCCAAGGGAGATTTTAGAATATTGAATTTTTTGCAGTATATGGAGAGAGAGAGAGAGAGAGAGAGAGAGAGAGAGAGAGAGAGAGAGAGAGAGAGAGAGAGAGAGAGAGAGAGAGAGAGAGAACAACCAAAATGGTCTTTTCTAGATCCTTCCGGTGACTTATTTGAGAGCAGCAAACATAGCTGCTTATTAACACATTCCCAGCACGTAGCCAAGGACCTGGCATGTGGAAGCCTCTCAGTGTGTATGGCTTAAGTAAGTGTATGACTATAGTGTCATGACTTTGACCCAGGTAACTGGAATAAATGATTGTGCAGTGCTGAAAAGAAACATGGTGAAAGCCAAGAGAGAGTGCATGTGATAGACCTCGTTCCATCCCTGACATTAGATGTGATTGCTTGAGTACAATAAGGAGAATAGGGCCAGGAGTAAGTGCTGACCACCACTGTTTGGTGTGACCCCCAAAAGGAAACAAATGTGGGCTCCTAAAGTATTTTATAAAACCACTCTCATTTGTGGATATTTTTGCAGTGTGAGATTGGAGCAGGTCATCCAGATAGAGGCATCCTGTGATTTGTGGGAGATGGTGGGGGTGGGGGGGTGACAGGAGAGAGGCCAGAGGTAGTAGCATAATTTGGAGTCGCTTTAGAGGGGAGAAAGGTGAGAAATAGAGATAAGTGGAAGGAAACATAGGAGACCTGAGTGTATAGTGTCAGTGAAGATCCTAAGAGAGATGATTCAAATGACCTTCGGCCTGGGAAGCGGATTATCAGCTAGTAGGGGGCAATGGGGAAAAGACCCCAAGGAATTCTGCTATTTTCAGCAGATTCAGAAGTGCAAGAATTATAGAACACACCCTCCCCCATTTCCTCACTCCACCCCCCACCCCCACCCCTGTAAAAAGCTCAAGGAAACTTGGAAACACCCACCAGATGGGTCTTGTTACTTACCTGCCAAACATCTCCATGGGGCTAGAGAGATAGCACATTGGTTGAGTGCTTGTCTTGCATGTGGGAAACTCAGATTCAATCCCTAGCACCCCATATGGTTCCCTGAGCTCCACCAAGGGTGACCCCTGAGCACAGAGCCAGGAGCAAGTCCTGAGCACTGGGGTATGAACCCAAAACAAAACAAAAAAAATTGCACATCATCCTCAGCCCCCAACCCAAGGAAGGAAAGAAGCTATTAAATTTTATTGGTGATAAGTTGGTTATGATCTTCAAGGGAAAGGTCTTACACTGGTGGAGGTACTGGAAACAGGTTTCAGTCAATTGATGAATGACTTACTGAAAAGGTTTGGAGACTAGGGACAGCGATAATAAAGTGGGTAGGACATTTGCCTTTCACTCAGCCAACTCAAGTTTGTTCTGGCATCTTATAATAGTCCCCTAAGCACTGCCAGGTGTAGCCCCAAAACAAAAAAGATTTGGAGACAGTCTTCCCTACACCACCAACCGCCCGCCCCCATGTCTGACAAAAGGATAACAACCCAATTTGAGAGGGCTTCCTTTATCACAAAGTTGGTTTCTTTTTTTTTTTTTTTTTTTTTTGTGGTTTTTGGGTCACACCCGGCAGTGCTCAGGGGTTACTCCTGGCTCCATGCTCAGAAATTGCTCCTGGCAGGCACGGGGGACCATATGGGACGCCGGGATTTGAACCGATGACCTTCTGCATGAAAGGCAAACGCCTTACCTCCATGCTATCGCTCCGGCCCCAAAGTTGGTTTCTTTTAAAGTAATTTTTGTTGTGTGGGTCTTTTTTTGTTTGTTTCTGGGGGAGGCACACCAGGCAGCACTCGGTTACTCCTGGCTCTGTGCACAGATATCACTACTGGCAGGCTCAGGGGACCATATGAGGTGCTGAGGATCAAACACAGGTCCATCCAGGGTCGGCTGCATGCAAGGCAAATGCCCTACCACTCTGCTATTGCTCTGGCCCCTAAAGTAATTATTTTTAATTGAATATCACTGTGAGATAAACAGCTACAAAGTTGTTCATGACTGAGTTCCAGTCGTACAAGGTCCAACACCCATCCCTTCACCAGTGCACATTTACCCTCTACCAATGTCCTCAGTTTCCCTCCTGCCTTCCCTTCCCCTCTGCTTACCTCTAGAGCAGACATTCTCTCTCTCTCTCTCTCTCTCTCTCTCTCTCTCTCTCTCTCTCTCTCTCTCTCTCTCTCTCCTTTTATGATTGTTACCACAAAAACAGTTTTTTTTTTGTTTTGTTTTTGGGCCACACACGGTGATGCTTAGGGGTCACTCCTGGCTATGCGCTCAGAAATCATTCCTGGCTTGGGGAACCATATGGGACGCCGGGAATCAAACTGAGGTCCATCCTGGGTCAGCTGTGTGCAAGGTAAATGCCCTACCACTGCTCTATCGCTCTGGCCTTGTGTTACCACAAACTTTTAAAGGTGGATTTGAACAAGAAAGCTGAATTAAGTGGAACCAAGCAACATTAGACTTTTAACATTTAACATTCTCGCACCTCATATTTATTGAGGTACCATGGTTTACCATTCTATTCATCATTTCAACACATACCCATCACCATTGTAGACTCCTCATCAGTGTCCCCCAAAACTGTTCATCCACCTACCCCCACTCCAAGTGACCTCAGTTCTATAGACTGACTCATCTGTCCATTGCCTTTGGCCACTTGTTGCTTCCTTCCATACTTTTCCTCTTTCCCTTATCTTTGTTCTTATTGTAATAATCAGATGTCCCACACTGGTCTGCATTGTAGAGGTGAACGTTTTATTCCCATCACACACACACACACACACACACACACACAAACACTTCCTTTTCTCTGTTGCAATGACCAAGGACTGCACACTTGTTTCTGGTTCTGACACTTGTGCACCATGTCTTTGGTCCTGGGGACCCTACCAGCAGTGCCTCCCAGATCTTGCTTAGCGTGAAAGTCAGGGCTAGGGTGGAATTCTCTGCCTTACATGTGCAGGGCAGGTGCATTCCACCGAGTCATATTCCTAGCCCCCTCCCTTCTCAAAATTAGCCCTTTGAAAAAGAGGGTTACTTTTTTATTTCCTTCAAGAAATAAAGGCAAGACCAAGAACAACTGAACTGCCAAGTGTGTTTTCCAAACAAAAAGGCCTTTTAAGGGAACACATCAGCTCAATGTAACAAGAGCCCAGGAGGCAGATTCAGGATTCAAAGTTTGAGAATATAAGCAAAGGTGCAACTCTGACATGGTATGTATAACAGGATGGGAAAAAATGGGTGATGGCAGGGTAACCCTAGAGCAAGGGTCTCCTAAAGATTAACTTCCATGTGAAATGAACTCAGTAGGCATAGCTGACACTACCTAGAAATACCTGCCCATCTTACAGAAAAGTGAAGAAAGGACTGGTGGAGATCCCTAGGCATTTCTAGTAAACAGATAAGGCAGAGAGACCTGGCTTGGACCTTTGGGAGGCTTCTAGGAAGCAAAGGGCTCTGGGATTTGGGCTGCTAGATCACGAACACCAGGGGGCGCTCACAAATCACGATGCCAGGTTCCAGGAAGGCCCGGACTCTGGAAGCTGTGCCCTCAGTGTGTGGTTGGAATGGCACCCTAGCAGGAATGGCACACCCACTGATTTCTGAAGTCAGATGCTTCCCCTCCCCCCATTCCTAACATTTCTCTAAAAATTGTTAAGGTTGTATCATTGTTTTGGGATTACTGAAGCTTTGTGTAAATGTTGACAATACACAATACAATTCTTAAAAAATAGATAGCAATAGCTAAACATAGCAGATGTGTTGGGTTTCTTTCAGGGATGTCTTGTTGTTGTTTGTTGTTGTTGTTGTTATTTGAGTAGAGGAGACCATACCTAGCAGTTCTCAGGATCTTCTCAAGATGTTTGGTTGACCTAGTCGCATTATGAACACAATTACTTTATGCATGCAGAGCAGGTTCTTCAGTCCTTTAAGGCATTTATCTGACCCTATGTCTTGCTTTATTAATAATACCAATATAAATTATTTGTGTTCCTTCTAAATAGCTAATGAGCACAGTGGTACCAGGCTGCCTTGCTTTAGGGGCAGTGTTGAGAATAAGGGAGATGAAGTCCTACTTCTTTGAGCTTATTCTTCGATGGTTGAGGTATATGTTAACAGTTTAACATGAATATGTGCTCATGTCAAAAAATTCAGAAACAAATTTTGGGATAAGGAAAACATCTGCAACGAGAAACAGCATGTCTCCAAAGAGAAGAACACTGGGCTAGGGATAGTATAGGGGTTATTGTATCCTTGCATCCCACCATCCTCCATTCTCTATTTAATCCTTCACACCACATATGGCCCCTGAGCACTGCTAAGGGTCCGAAGCCCTTGGGCACTATTATATGTGCTCCCCCCCAAAAAAAATTAAAAATGCTGCTTTACATTCTTAAACAAAATTACATCAGCAGCAGAGAGGAGAATCTGGGGGATATTTTGCAACCTACATGACTGACTAAAGATCACTGGCTTGAAGAGATAGAAAATGTCTACACATTAGTTAATTTTTTTCGAATTTTTCGAGTAATTAGGGTGAGGATAGTATAAGGGTTAAGGTGCTTGCACATGGTTGATTCTGGTTCAAATCCTGAAACACACACCCCCCCAAGCACCCCCTGAAGCAATTCCTGAGCACTACTTGGTATGTCCAAGAAATGTTTCTTAACATTGGCATGACTTGGCTCAGGCCTCAGAAGAATGGGCATTGCCCATGCACCCCTGAACCATTGACCATCTATGGAAACAACCACAATTGTCTATAACATCATCAGGGAGCAAACCTCTACCAGGGAAGACTACCATTGCTCTGGCATCGACATATTCCAAAGAGTGCTCTCTTAACACTCAGACGACTTTGGCAACAGCAACAACCTGCTAGCAGGGCAGATATCGCCGCGTCTAATGGTGAGGTGAAACTAGAGGGCGCTCCACATCATCCTGACTTCAATGAAGGAAATGCACAGAAACCAGAATCTTTTAACTATAGAAATCTGACACCACCACCACCAACAGCTAATGTGCAAAAAAATTTCACCGGGACCACAGAGAATAACTCAGGGGTTGGACAACCTAGTATGCCTGGAACCCAGAGTTAGTCTTATGCCAGAAAACTTCAGGGATAAAGTCTCCTTGTATTTAGGCCAAGGCTTTTTCTTTTTTTTCTTTTTTTTTTTTTTTCCCATTTTTCCCATATTTTGCTGGGCCTATGCAAACAACAACAATTGCCACTCTCACACAGTTATTACTGTATTTTTTTAAAACTCATCTTGTTTTTTAAAGAAGAGCTTACTAAACTTTCTACTGGTGCTTTAATGAATTCATTGTGATTTAGTAATCTTCAAAAATATACTTGCTACTGAACTTTTCTTTCTCTTCTATCTCTTTAGTTTTTCAATTTTCTTTTTCTTTTTTTTTTTTTTTGTTGTTTTTTTGTTTTTGGGTCACACCGGCAGTGCTGAGGGGCTACTCCTGGCTCTACGCTCAGAAATTGCTCCTGGCAGGCTGGGGGACCATATGGGATGCTGGTATTCGAACCACTGTCATTCCATATACAAGGCAAATGCCCTACCTCCATACTATCTCTCCGGCCCCATCAATTTTCTATTTTTTTAAATCATGCTGCTTTTTGTCTTCCTAAAACAAATGTATTATGATCAGTTATGTCAACTATGTAATGCATTTTCTTTAAATAAATTAAAAATAAAAGATTAAAAAAGAAATGTTTCTTAAAACATTAATTTTAATAGATGGCCAAAGCAATGTATATAGACAAGGAAATGCAGATAGCAAATAAATACATGAAAAAATTTCAGTATGACTGAGAAAAGTTTGCTTATGTGATTAAGGAAAAGCAAAAGGCTTGGTGACGGATAGTAACAGAGTATCTTACACATTTCATCATGATCATGAATTGTCCTTGTTGAAGACTGGCTTGACAGCATCATTGAAATTGCACTTTGCTCTGACCCAATAATTCCACTTCTTGCACTAGCACACAAAGCAAAGAAGTTTACAGAAATATGTTTGCTCTGTCTTGTTTCTGAGAGGGGGGATGTTAAAATGGCCTGAACACCCATTGGTAGTTATCTGTAGGCAATCAGATTATGGCTCCATGAACAAGTTAAGAGGAGATGCAGTTCTTTATTTCCTTTTTTTTGGGGGGGGGCCACCCCCAGCAGCACTCAGGGGTTACTCCTGGCTCTGTTCTCAGAAATTGCTCCTGACTCAGGGAACCATATGGGTTGCTGGGGATCACACCTGGGACTATCCCTGGTTAGCTGTGTGCAAGGCAAATGCCCTACCACTGAGTTGAGCATCTGTCTGGAGAGGTCTTAAAATGGACCCCCTCCTCTACAGATACCAAGGGCCATTGTAGTTTGGGGATAGTAAAAGTTAAATATAGAGGGAGCCTTGCACAAGGCCAACCTGGGTTTGATCCCATATGGTTCCCCAAACCCACCAGGAGTAATTTCTGAGTGTTGAGATAGAAGTAACCCAGAAGTAGCCATCAAGTGTAATCCCAAAATCAAAAATAAATGTTTTCTACATGTAGAAATTCTTTTTAAAAATCCTTTTGAAATTGACTAGAATGGTTGTGCAAGGGGTAGGGCATTTGCCTTGCATGTGCTGACCTAGGAAGGATCGTGGTTCAATTCCCTGGTATCCCATATGGTCCCCCAAGCCAGGAGCGATTTCTGAGAGCATAGCCAGGAATAACCCCTGAGCATCACCAGGTGTGGCCCAAAAACCAAAAGAAAAAAGTTAAATGTAGATTTTCAGGAATTAGCAACCTAAGCCCCCTTGTTACTCATGGCTCAACTATATGGTTTTTGGGTCACACGCAGCAGCGCTCGGGTTGCTCCTGGCTCTATGTCAGAAATCGCTCCTGGCAGGCTCAAGGACCATAGGGGATGCCGGGATTTGAACCACCATCCTTCTGCATGCAAGGAAAATGCCCTACCTCCAGGCTATCTCTCTGGCCCATTTTTTAATAAACATACCTAAAAACTAAGACAAAAGACTGGGTGGAATCCTGTCAAACTGACTTTGGCAGTTGTTCCCATAAAGAGGAGTGATCAGGATGGACATGAGCTGAGGGCTTTAAGAATGTCCTTTTTTTCTTTTTTTTTTTTTGGTTTTTGGGCCACACCCAGTAACGCTCAGGGGTTACTCCTGGCTATGTGCTCAGAAGTTGCTCCTGGCTTGGGGGACCATATGGGACACCGGGGGATCGAACCGCGGTCCGTCCAAGGCTAGCGCAGGCAAGGCAGGCACCTTACCTTTAGCGCCACCGCCCGGGCCCCGTCCTTTTTTTTCTTAATAATTTTTATTTTTACCAAAGTGGATTATATATCTTGCACAGTAATATTTTAGGTACATATTAACATTGAATCAGGGAAATTCTCATCACCAAAATTGTCCTCCCTCCACCCCCGTTCCCAGCTTGCATCCCATATCCCCCACCCTAAACCCCCAGGTTGCTAGTATAAGTGGTACCCTCCATTATTTCCCCTTCAATTTGAGATGCGGAACTAGATGCTTCAAGTTATGTGGTTCTGTTTGAAGAAAAGAAAAGCAATAAAATGGAGGAAAAATCAAATAAGCCGAATATGGGCAGAGTCCTTCTAGAGGCTCTCAACATCAGTTTGAGAGAAGGAAGGGAACAAGGAAGAGAAACACCACTTCACTACAAAAAGAAATATCAAACAAAAAAATCCAATGAGCACTACAGCAATAAAGACAAGTACCACATAATAACCACGATCCTGAAATAAAAACAAAAGAGCGCAAAAAATAATAATAATAAAAATAAAAATTGGAAACAACCATATCAAAACCAAAAAAGAAATATGAAATAAAATACAATAGATAAAAAATAAATAGATAAATAAATAAAAAGATTATTTTGTGCTGTTTTTCTTTCTCTCTGCATAGGCACAATAAATATTGGGGACATTAGAAAGGGAATTCCCTTGGCCTAAGAGATACAGGGTTTCGTCATCCTTGAAGTATACTGTCATGGGAATAACTACAAACTCCTTGCATGTTCATTTACTCTCCCCTAGGTGCTTATGTGGTGTATGGAAGACTTCTGTCTTGTCATGGGTAATAAAATCAGACCTCTGTGTCTAGAGATCTTGGTATCTGCACAGGTCAAGGAATGGAGCTTATGATGAAGTCTTTCTTTGTGGTTCTAGAAGCTCTGTTCCTTCACTGTCGTTTTAATCTGTCAAGGAGAATGTCCTTCTTTTTCTGGGTTCAGTTTGTTTGTAACCACAGCAGTGCCTCCAAATATTATAAAGTGAAAACATATCACAAATGCACCATTCCTACTTTAAAATACAATTTAAGCAACAGTGGAGAAACTGTTCTTCCTCAGGGCACCAGAAGGTCTGGTATCAGCCAAGCCTCTGTTGGATTGGTTTATGATTCTAAACTTAGCAGAGATCTATAGTGAAATAATATATGAGGGCCCAGAGAGATAGCACAGCGGCATTTGCCTTGCAAGCAGCCTATCCAGGACCAAAGGTGGTTGGTTGGAATCCCGGTGTCCCATATGGTCCCCCATGCCTGCCAGGAGCTATTTCTGAGCAGACAGCCAGGAGTAACCCCTGAGCACCATCGGGTGTGGCCCAAAAAACAAAAACAAAAAAACAACGAAATAATATATGAAATGTATGAATGTATTTATACACTCAAATAAATGAATGGAAGATAAAGATCTACGAAGACATGATGCACAAACCCAAATCTGTATATTTTTAATTTAAATATTTTTATTTAAGCACCATGTTTACAAACATGTTTGTAGTTGAGTTCCAGTCATAAAAAGAAGACACCCCCATTCACCAATGCCCCTCTGCCTGTATTTCCCCCCCCCCCCGCCTGTATTCAGACAGGCATTCTACTTCTCTCACTATTATTATCATGACAGCTGTTGATGTAGTTATATCTCTTAACTGCACTCTCCACTCTTTGTGGTTAGCTGCATACCATGGCCAATACTTCCAGCCCTCATCTCTATTGTCTCTGTGTATTATTACAATGATATCTTTTATTTTTCTTAAAACCCATAGATGAGTGAGGCTGGATTTTTGTTGGTTTTGATTTGCTTTTTTTGGGCCAGCCTTAGGGTGTATTGGTGCTTAGGGACTATTATTGGCTCTGTGCTCAAGGACCATTCCTGATGGTACTCAGAGACTATACAGAGTGTTGAGGATTGAATTATGCACTGCCTCTGCCGTAGGAGACCTGGGCACATCCTCTTGGCTGCAGTGATGGTTCCTCATGCACAATGGATGAGGACAGTGAGGTGAGTCTAGGGCCTAGGAGGTAGCAGGATGAGGTTGGGGTTCATTCTCTTCCAGAGCTATGTGTGAATGAATGCAGTGTCTCTGTAGGGTCAGCTGACTGGACCCTTCAACATGTGAAATTCCCCTGCTGCCCATCATAGTGAGTGGAGATGAGGGTTAGGACTCATCTCTGAGAGTTCTCTGTCCCCAGATGAGGGCAATGTAGCCCGTGATTTTCTATTTTCCCTCTAGCTGGAGGAAGAGAGGTGTGAGAAGTGGAGAGTCCTGGGGAAGCACAGGAAATGGCTATGGTGAAATAGCATAATCTGGGGCCGGAGAGATAGCATGGAGGTAAGGCGTTTGCCTTTCATGCAGGTGGTCATCGGTTCGAATCCCGGCGTCCCATATGGTCCCCCGTGCCTGCCAGGAGCAATTTCTGAGCCTAGAGCCAGGAATAACCCCTGAGCACTGCCGGGTGTGACCCAAAAACCACCAAAAAAAAAAAAAAAAAAAAAAAGAAAAAGAAATAGCATAATCTGAGTTTGTGGATGCTTGCTGTCAGGACCACAGAGCTGCCTGCCCCTTTAACCAGCCAAAGGAGACTGGGAAAGAAAGACACTGAGGCCCAGTATTTTCATATGTTAAATCAATACCAGTGGGCCTGTGCTCATAAATCTTCAACAAAATTGCCCGTGTCAAATGCTTAGCAATTGTTTTTCCTGTTCAGTACATGCCCACAATTACTAAAATGTCCTACTAGCATGGGTTTAAGGAGGGAAGCAGTAGCTTGAGGGTATTTTGGATATGTAGGCTGAAAAAGAGCAAAAAAAAAAACAAAACAAAACAAAAAAAAAACCTCTTACCACGGGAGAACCACCAGTTCATTCCTAAAGCTACCTTGTCAGGAAGAGGAACTGGATAGCCTCAATTTCCCACCTAGGGAAACAACTAGAACTTGGGAGAAAACATTCAAAAGTGACTCTGAAGTAAAGTAAGGAAGGCCTAATACAGCCAAGGATTAGTTTCAGCATCTGTGCTGAAATGAGCTGAGAGGCCAGAGATTGCAAGGCAGGCAGGGCATTTGGCTTGCATGTGGTCATTCCATAAGATTATTGTAGTTTGGGGAGTGTCAAAAATCAAATGTAGAGGGGGCTGGAGTGATAGTACAGTGGGTACTTCCTTTCTTCCTTTATTCTTTCTTCCTTCCTGTTTTCTTTCATTCTTTTATTCTTTTTTCTTCCTTCCTTTCTTTTCTTTTTTATTCCTTCCTTCCTTCCTTTTCTCCCTTTCTCTTTCTCTTTCCTCCCTCCCTCCCTCCCTTCCTTCCTTCCTCCCTCCCTCCCTCCCTCCCTCCCTCCCTCCCTCCCTCCCTTCTTTCCTTCTTCCCTCCCTCCCTCCCTTCCTTCCTTCCTTCCTCCCTCCCTCCCTTCTTTCCTTCCTCCCTCCCTCCCTCCCTCCCTTCCTTCCTTTCTTCCTTCCTTCCTCCCTCCCTCCCTCCCTCCCTCCCTCCCTCCCTCCCTCCCTTCCTCCTTCCTTCCTTCCTTTCTTCCTTCTTTCGCCATACCTGGCAGTGCTCAGGCATTACTCTTGGCCCTGTGCTCAGAAAACAATCTTAGCAGGCTTGGGGGGACCATATGGGATGTCAGGGATTGAACCCAGGTCAGTTTAGATGCAAGGCAAACACCCTACCCCCTGCGCTATTGCTTCAGCCCCATGCCAGGAGTAATTTCTGGTTATAGAACTGCTGGGTGTGTCCCAAAATAAAACAAAGAATGAATATTTTAGGCTGAAGCAATAATAACAGTAGGCAGAACTCTTGCCTTGCATGCAGCTGACCTAGATTCCATCCCCAGTATCCCACCCCATTAAATCCCCTTAGCACTGTCAAAAGTGATCTATGAGCATAGAACCAAGAGTAAGCTTTGACCACTGCTGGTGTGCCCCCAAATAAAGAATTGAATGTCTTCTCATGAAATGTTGTAGCCGAACTTGAGGCTGTTGGCAGGGAGTACAAGCATGAGGGCCATGAGAATTGTTTGTTTTATTGTCAGTACGGAGCTCCAAGGCTACTCCCACAGTCCACATTGTACCCCAGACCTCAACCCTCAAAAAAACCTTAAGCTACAGCAGTGTCCAGTTTTGAATCCTCAGAGCCCTCCTGGGGAGGAGCCAGCACAGCGCGTTTGATATTCGATGCCTCCAACCATCAAGGTGACAACTTTGAGTAATTGCCCTAATTACAGTTGACACTTGAAGAGCGACTAATCATAACCAGGTGCGGCAGGAATAACTGTCACCCTGCTTTTCTTTGGGGAGAAGATGCTTCCACGTGGCCTATGGAGAGATGTTCTTGGTGCCCTTGGGAATCCCGCCCCAAGGAGTGTCAAGGGATCACCAAACGTCCCCTCTCTGTTAGAAAAGGCTGGATTTTTAACCCCCAAGTAGGTGAATTAATATTTTATTTATCAAGCATACATTTCCTTATTACATACTTATACTCCATAGCTGGATGACTATTAGTTGGACGAGAATGAGAGGTTCTCTTTTTTGACCATTGACAATGACAGGCTAAATAAATAGCTCAGAGCTATTTAAGTGAGAAATATATGAAAAGTACATAATACATGAATATGCAAAAGTGATGCACTAGCCTGATGGAAGAAAAGTTTAGTTTCCCTGTGGGAAGGTCAGGGTTAGTTTCCTGGAGGTGAGGCATGGAAACTGGACCTACCATATTTTCCGGCATATAAGACAACTTTTTAACCCATGAAAAACTTCTTAAAAGTTAGGGGTCGTCTTATATGCCAGTATATGGCATGATGAAACTTACTTCAGCTTCAGGGACGAGTGATCCACCCCCCACCTTACAGCTGTATCCCATCTAGCTGCCAGGCATCAGAACTCAGCCCTCTGCTTGTCCTGATTCATCTTTCAGGGCACAAGAGGAGCTGAGTTACCGAGCACTGCATCCCATCCATCTGGGTGTCATTGCTGGTCTGAGGCTTTCCAGTGCTCAGTCCTCTGTTAAGATTTATGGGACACAGAGGAGGAGCTGTCTCCCTCTAGCTGTCCTCTTAATCACTGCACCCCAGCCAGCTGCTCTTGGAGGAGCCCCCTCTCCCTGCTCTCAATGTAGATCACAATTTAAAAAATCCTGGTCACTCACTACAAATGACAAATGTAAAATGATTGTCAGCACTCCATTAACCTTTGAGGGTTCTACTCTTTTTCTCTTATGGTAGTAAAAAGTTTCTCTAGGCCAGAGAGATAGCACAGTGGGTAGGATTATTTTCTTTGTATGTAGCTGACCCCAGCATCCCACATGGTCCACCAAGCAATGCCAAAAGTGATACCTGAGAATAGAGTCAGAAATAACCCTCTGGGTGTGGCTCAAAAGCCAGAGTCGGGGGATGGAATCTGAAGTGGACTAAGTGAAAACCTAAGGTGTGGGAGGGATAGTACTGGGAATAAGGGGTCTTGGCAAGAAGCAGATGGTGAAACCAGCATGAGAGAAACTTTTCAGGAAGTGTGGCATGATTTGGTACTGGGGGAGGAGATGAAGCTGCCAAGGGGAATACAAAGCTTGAGGGGTCCACAAGGAAAAGGATTCAGGGACACTCATTGATAATGGCTCCATGTGGACCAAGCTGGTCATCTCATTCAGTCAGTTCCAATGGACATGGATCATAGAAGAGGGTGGTTCCAGGGTCACCCCACTCAACCCTCTGTTCTATAGGCCATTAAACAGAGACCCGAGGAGCAAAAGGCTTCCAGCTACATTGAAGGCTGGTTAGAAATGGCCCATCACCACTTCTTGTTTCCTGGTCATCTAGTATAATTCAATGTTACCACCTCCCTCTAAACAAGTCTACACTCCTTTATGCCCTAAACATCCTGCAAGGAGATTGACACTAAGAAGGAAGGAGATGCCGGGTTTATGATCAGAGCTGGTGAAGACCACCTGTCATCAACAACCCCCAACCCTGCCCAAGTTTGTCAAGAAGAAGCATCTTTGTTTGTTTTTTTTTGGTTTGTTTTTTGTGTTTGTTTGTTTGTTTTGGTCACACCCTGCATCGTTCATGGGTTACTCCTGGCTCTACACTCAGAAATCACCCCTGCCAGGCAGGGGGGACCATATGGGATGCCAGGATTCGAACCACCATCCTTCTGCATGCAAGGCAAATACCCTACCTCCATGCTATCTCTCTGGCCCAAGAAGCATGTTTAATATGTAACCCAATCCCTGTTGCTTCTCTGTAGTTACACCTTGGAAGTGGTGGAAAAGAAGGTGCAATATATTGGATCAAGGTCAAATGTACACTAATGGATTGAGAGCATCCACACATATCAGTATGTCTCTGGCCACTCTGGCTGCTGCACATGACCATAGACTGAACAGCTTTCACCACCACATGGATTTTTTAACTACTCTAGAGCCCCAATGCCTGGTTGCTCAACTCTCTGTTCTTGTTAACAACACCTTTTCCAGCAAAAGAGTGTCAGAGTCCACTTGTGTTACCTGCTAGCGCATATCCTCTGTTGGAATCCTCTGATTTCCCAGCCCCTCCTATGAGAAAGCAGTAGGAAGGTGAGTCAGGCTGTTGGGAACCACAGCAATGAGACAGTCTGTGGGCACTCCCTCAGTAGTAGGGCAGGGCAGGCAGCACAGCCAGGACCCTCCTACCTGGGTTACTTTATCTCACTTGCACGTGCCTCAGCTTGTCCAGTGCATAGAGACCCCACTCTCCTCCTCCACTCAGAGCCTCTATGACCTGGTACAGAGAACTTGAATATTTCATGGAAGAGTTGAAAGTATAGAGGTACCCACTGTTTCTGGTTCTGGTCCTGCTGAGTAAGGCCAACTGGAGCCAGTGGTAGAGTTCAGGATGTCTATTTTCGTACTTTGGAACATGCCTGATTAGTAGGTAGGGTCACAGTCTTCAGTGTTGCACCCCATGAGTTGGATTCTGAGCTCACAGGATAACCACAAGGTGACTTATTCATGTGTCCAGCCCTGACACCCAAGACTTCACCTGGGTCTTTTCCCCAGAGGCTCGCTCTGTCTGTCTGTCTGTCTGTCTGTCTGTCTGTCTATCAGGAGTGCTTGGACTGAGAGACAGCATGGAGCTGAAGGTTAAGCAGAGCCAGTTCATTACACAAGAGTAGAAAGAAAGGTCTATTGAGGCCTATTGATATTGTTCTGTGGAGCAGCCTGGAATGACCCCAGTGTGCTGCAAGAGTGAACTTGAAAACCTTGTGGCTGGTTGAAGTCTGTAAGAGAAAAGCGGAGGCTAGAATCCTCCTCAGAGCATGTGGTTTGTAAACACAATATTTGGAAACATTCCTATATTGTGTCCACATTGTAATAATTTAAGATAAAAAAAATTAGATATCGGAGACCCTTTAACTTGGGTGTTTGTTGGGGATGGAATCCAAAGAGTGTTCAAAAGGTCTCCCTGTCATTCTCAACCAATCTGGCCAGGGTCAGAGAATGTGTTGCTGCTCAGATTCTGTAGTACTCAGGGGTCTTAGTGCCCCCATGATACTGTCTTGGTAATATTTTGGAAGACAACAACTAAAACATGATTTTTGAGAGTGGTGTTCAAGAGAAGATTCAACAAACTTCTTAAGTGGCGTGGGGCGTGTGTGTGTGTGTGTGTGTGTGTGTGTGTGTGTGTGTGTGTGTGTGTGTTTGATTGTTTGGGCTTCATGGTGTTCAAGAAGATTCAACAAACTTCTATAAGTGGCTTGGGGCGTGTGTGTGTGTGTGTGTGTGTGTGTGTGTGTGTGTGTGTGTGTGTTTGATTGTTTGGGCTTTATGGCTCTCACCCAGCTCTGAATTGGCTGTCTAGCCAATCATAACTGCAGCAAATACATAAACCAGTGGGCATGAGGTACCCAGTAAAACTGTTTGCAGAAATAGGCAGTAAGCCAGTTATAGCTTGTGAGTCATCATCTATGAAACTTTGTTCTAGAAACCAAGATTCAATTGAGTCTGAATATGGGGATTCTGAATATTTGGAGCCACAAAACTCTTAAGTCTAGTACCTCTGTCTACTGGTTCACACAGCACAGGCCAAAACTGGAAGCAAAATGTTTTGTAAGCCTAACCCTAAAATCCCACAATTTGGGGAAGCTGCCATTTAGAACCCCATGGCCAATGTTGTTTTCCTGACCTTTTTGATCAAGAGTGGTAAAATCAGGTGTTAGTGTGAGTGAAGCATCTTATTGACCAGTGCTGACCTTACAGTTGATTCCTACATTCTCTCGGGTTACTTTTGTCACATCTTAGACATTTTTGTTGTGGAAAAACCTGTCAAGATTCTTAATGTTAGAACTAGTGTTTGATTATTTTCAGTACTCTTGGAATTTGACCATCTTGGACAGTGAAGAATGAAATGAAATTAGGAAATACCACATCATTTGACAAAATAATGTGTGTGGAATCGGAGATGACAAGAGCCCAACTATGGGCCCAGAGAAATAGTACAAAGGATAAGACCTTGGTTAGATACCCAGTGTACCTCAGTGTTTCTGCCAAATGAAAACACCTCCAGGAGTGGCCCCTGAGCACAGATAGGAGTGTCCCTTGAGTACTGTTGAATATAGTACCCCCCCGGAAAAAGTGTACAATTTTTTAATTACAAATTATAAAAAACTGAATCAAATTTGTTTAAGGGATAAAGAATGTATTAACAGAAGTGACTGGCTTGATCTATTGGGTACAGATATCATGAGAACCTGACCTTTCTTCTCCTTATCAACTCTGTTTCTCTGTGTTGACCTTCTTCTTAGACATGAGATGTGACCAGAGCTTTAACTTAAGGGAAAAGACGGAAGACCTTTATCCCCCAAAGACCCAGTAAAAGTCCCACTGTGGTTGATTGGCTTCCCACACACACACACACCAGGGAGTGGAATACACTGAAATGCATAGACTGATGGTGGAGTATCCGGGTAGTTCTTAAGAGGATGCAGATTTGAACACCAAAGCCAGGACTTACCATACTCACTTAGTTTGCTCTCCTCTGGAAACACTGTTGGCCTCCTGCATTCTTGGTGTCAGGTATGGTTAGTCCTATGTCCCTATGCCAACACAGTCCCTTCTACAACAGCCAACTGGGCTTCATGGTGAGAAGATCCAGCTCAAGGTGGCATGCCCAGTGGAGTCATCCAATAAATACCAAGAAGCCAAATGTCCTCTCTTTTCAAACTGCGTGGAATCCGAGGAAGTGCCACAGATTTGGGAGTAAAAGTTTGGGTGTAAAAATGTGATGGAAGAGTTTTAACTCCTTCAGGCTTTTGAGGAAAGATTGTAGGGTTCCAGGGGAACTGCATAGTCTTGAAGTGTTGCCACTTTTTGAGCTACTGACTAAAACTGTATTTCTGTAACTCAAAACCCAAAGATCTTAAATAATTATGTATGGCTTATGTGGTGGTGGAGGGGGGAGCAGGATGTGTGCATCAAGATGATTCCAGTCAGGAATCCCACCACTCTCTGGATTGCAGTGGCTAGAGAGGAGTTGTGAAGTTCCACAGTGATTTTTTCTGTGAGAGATGATGGCAAAAGCCAGGTAGGCCTAGGGTGAGAAAAGAACCAAAGCCAGTAGAAGTGACATCAGAGAGGTGGACTTGGAGTGGATAAGGGGGCCCCTCCAACTTGGTCCTCATCTGAGCTGCTGAGGGAGGTGGGACCCCACAGATAGTTGCAGTGACCACAGGTCAAGCTTGCAGACAGGAAGGACTTGTACCAAGAACCATGTAGGATCCTATCTGACTAGAAGACAAGACCTATGAAGGGAAAGTTCTAGAACTTACTTACTGGCAACTGACTGAGCAAAGAAGGTCATCTTTCTGCTGTTGCTCAACACTGTAAATAACCCTGCACTGGCAGGAAGGCAGAACACTCAGTGTGGGGAAGGCAGAATTTCTGAGATGTCCCTTCTTTCTAGGTGGCCCCTAAGATGGCAAGAAAAGAGAAGCTCTAGCGTCCCCCAGCTGTTCCCACAGGTAGGTAATTGGGGTTTGGAAGCAGTGGAGGCTGCCTCCTGCTCCTCTACACACCTTCCTGGCCTTCCTATGGCCTTCCTGAAGCTGAGTCTCCTGCCATGCAGGGTTGCAAGATCCTTGACCATTGCTCTCGGTCCTCACCTCAGTGGTCCACCCAGGAATGGCACCCTTGATGTTTCCAGGAAAACCCACACTCCAGTGTCCGGGTCCTCCACAGTCTCACATTCTTTCCTGAGGAAAATTTGAAGCCTCTGGACAGCTAGAGATACTGGCATAGAGGACCCACATTTTCTTCCCAGGATCCCATGGGGCAGCCCCTCAAAGGGCCCTACCTTGGGGCCTCTTTCTCCTTGCCTCATTCCAGTCTTAAGAGCCACTGGCATAACTTGTCTCCAGTTTATTTTGACCCAGGGTTGCCTAGGAGTGGACCTGTCTGGGGTTGAATCTCAGAGCCTGTGTTGGCCACAAACACCCGGGCAAAGGGCCCAACCCGTCCCCATTTGAATCTCTTCATGTGTGAAACAAGGCGGCCACGCCCAAGTGCACTCTCACTACAACACTGGGCAAACTGGCCACTCATTGGCCTTGACTTCTCCATCACCGCCAAAGAGTGCCCTGTCCTACCCTCACCAAACAGGTCTCCATTGTATTTCTCAGGGTTTCCTTTTCGCATTCCTCTCAACAGCATCTGTGGGCATCCTGCCCCAGGTTCCCCTGTGCCACCCCTTCCAGCACCTTCCACATCCAAGCCTTGCTAAGATTGAACTTCCTGAGGTGGGTGTAGGTAGCATTTTTAGGAGGGATTTTCAGGTGTCTGGTATGGAAGAAGAGCAAGATAAGGTCTTCCTGGCATCTCTGAAAGGTAAGTTCTTAGGGTCAGGATTAGAATTCTATTTTTCTCTCTTGCCTCTGTGGGACATTAGTGGCTGCCTAAGATCAACACCAATACTCGTCTCTTGACTCCTGTCTTCACTTAATATCTTAAGGCTTTTCACAGGCGAAGTGGGAGCCACTATTAATTAGTCAAGGGACAGCCTCACTCTGGAGCCTGGAGCCTCCCTTCAGCCCTTCTCTATTGGGTCCCAGAATCTCCCTCCCAGGAAGTCATGGGCCACACCCCAACAGGTCAGGTCACACGCAAGGTTTGCTTACCCGTGTCTCTAAGGAATCATTAACACCCTCAGCAATTGCCCAAACTTAGCAAGTGGTGGAAGCTTTGCTGAGATCCGGTCCTTGCACCTTGATCTCACATCGGAAGGGGTACCCCAGCCTTCTGGCAGAAATTCACCCACACTGACAGACAGGTGGGGTGTACAGGCGGCCACACCCTCGGGAGCTGTGCCAAGTCTCTCTCTCTCTCTCTCTCTCTCTCTCTCTCTCTCTCTCTCTCTCTCTCAGGATTTATCTATCGGAAAGGCTGCATTACTGCTTGGTCTTCATAGGAAAAAACAAAGAAGACCCCGCTTGGCCATGAGCTCTGCCTTTGCCAGCCCTGAACATCCTCAGCCCCTGGTGAGTGGAGTGAAGACTGTGGATGGGGGGGGGGGGAAGCGGCCACAGGGGGTCCTCACTTCCCAAGACTCTGATTTGTTCTGGCTGCTCTGATTCTTATGCCCTGAGTCCTTCTGGAAGCTTAAAATCCTGGAGAAGATTTTAGATGAACAAATGGAGATAGGTGAGGGGATGAGCAGGGGGTCCTCCTGACAGCACCAGAGGCAGAACACACGCTCTTCCTCACCCCTTGACCCCCTAAACATACCTAGTGCCAAACCGTGAAGGAACTGAAAAGGAATGAGGAAGAGATAATAGAGACTGTGACCAGCTTCTCATCTATGCTGTGGCTGGGGCCAAGTTTTTTTTTTTTTTCTTGGTTTCTTGACATTTTTGTGGTTTCTTTGATGAGAGACAAACAGACAGACAGAGATAGAAAGATTAATTTTAATATATAAAATCTTTATTTAAATACCATGATTACAAGCATGATTGTAGTTGGGTTTCAGTCATAAACAGAACAACCTGCTTCACCAGTGCAGCATATCCATGACCAGTGACCCCCCTCCTCCCCCACTCTTGCCTGTATTCGCGACAGGTATTCTACTTCTCTCATTCTTTAACACTGTCATGCTAGTTGTTAATGTAGTTATTTCCCTAACAGAATTCACTACTCTTGGTGGTTAGCTTCAAATTGTGAGCTGGTCCTTCCCACCCTTCCAGCCCTTAACTCTATTGTCTCTGGGCCTTATTACAGTAATGTCTTTAATTTTTCTTAAAAACCATAGATGAGTGTGTCTATCTCTCTCTCTCTCTCTCTCTGACTTTTTTCTCTCAGCATAATAGATTCCATGTACATCCACGTATAGGAAAATTTCATGACTTTATCTCTCCTGATGGCTGCATAATATTCCATTGTGTATATGTGCCACAGTTTCTTTAGCCATTCATCTGTTGAAGGGCATCTTGGTTGTTTCCAGAGTCTGGCTATTGTAAATAGTGTTGCAATGAATATAGGTGTGAGGAAGGGATTTTTTTAATTGTATTTTTGTGTTTCTAGGGTATATCCCTAGGAGTGGTATAGCTGGATCATATGAGAGCTCAATTTCCAGTTTTTTGAGGACTCTCCATTTTTTTTTTCCATAAAGGCTGAACTAGTCAGCATTCCCACCAGTAGTGAATGAGAGTTCCTTTCTCCCACATCCCCACCAGCACTGATTGCTCTTGTTCTTTGTGATGTGTGCCTGTCTCTATGGTCTGAAATGGTACCTCATTGTTGTTTTGATTTGTATCTCCCTGATGTGATGTGGAACATTTTTTCATGTGTCTTTTAGCTATTTTATTTCTTCTTTGAGGAAGTATCTTCATTTCTTCTCCCCATTTTTTGATGAGACTATATATTTTTTCTTATTAAGTTCTGTCAGTACCTTGTATATTTTTAATATTAGCCTCTTGTCTGATGGGTGAATTAGGTATTATGTATTAGGTGAATAGATTCTCCCATTCTATAGGTAGCTTTGTATCCTAGGCACTATTTTCTTTGAGGTGCAGAAGCTTCGTAGCTTAATATAGTTCCGTCTATTTATCTCTGCTTCCACTTGTTTGAGAGTGCTGTTTTCTCCTTGAAAATGCCATTAGTCGGGCCCGGAGAGATAGCACAGCAGTGTTTGCCTTGCAAGCAGCCGATCCAGGACCAAAGGTGGTTGGTTCGAATCCCGGTGTCCCATATGGTCCCCCGTGCCTGCCAGGAGCTATTTCTGAGCAGACAGCCAGGAGTAACCCCTGAGCAATGCCGGGTGTGGCCCAAAAACCAAAAAAAAAAAAAAAATGCCATTAGTCTCAGTATCATGGAGTATTTTACCTATGTGTTGTTCTATATACCTTATGGTTTCAGGCCTGATATCAAGGTCTTTTGTTTGTTTGTTTTTATTTTTTTTTTGTTTTTTGGGCCACACCCATTTGACGCTCAGGGGTTACTCCTGGCTATGTGGTCAGAAATTGCTCCTGGCTTGGGGGGACCATATGGGACTCCGGGGGATCGAACCACGGTCTGTCCTATGCTAGCGCTTGCAAGGCAGACATCTTACCTCTAGCGCCACCTTCCTGGCCCCTGATATCAAGGTCTTTAATTCATTTAGATTTGATCTTTGTGCATGGTGTTAGATGGGGGTCTGAGTGAGCTTTTTTTTTTTTTTTTTTTTTGCCAGTGGCTAACCAATTGTGCCAACACCACTTGTTGAAGAGGCTTTCCTTACTCCATTTAGGATTTCTTGCCCCTTTATCAAAGATTAGTTGATTGTATGTCTGGGGATTCTCTGAATACTCAAGTCTATTCCACTTATCTGAAGATCTGTCTTTATTCCAATACCATGCTGTTTTGATAGCTATTGCTTTCTAATACAGTTTAAAGTTGGGGGAAACTAATGCCTCCATATTCCTTTTCCCAAGGATTGCTTTAGCTATTCATGGGTTTTTATTGTTCCAAATGAATTTCAGGAGTGTTTGACCCACTTTTTTGAAGAATATCATGGGTATCTTTAGAGGGATTGCATTAAATTTGTACAATGCTTTGGGGAGTATTGCCATTTTAATGACATTAATCCTGCCAATTCATGAGCAGGGCATATGTCTCCATTTTCTTGTGTCCTCTCTTATTTCTTGAAGCAGGCTTTTGTAGTTTTCTTTGTATAGGTCCTTTACTTTAATTAAGTTGACTTCAAGATATTTGAGTTTGTGGGGCACTAATGTGAATTAGATTTTTTGTTTGTTTTTGGTTGGTTTGATTTGGTTTTTGGGCCAAGCCCGGTGATGCTCAGGGGTTACTCTTGGCTATGTGCTCAGAAATCACTCCTGGCTTTGGGGGACCATATGGGATCCCAGAGGATCGAACCACAGTCTATCCTAGGTTAGCTTCATGCAATGCAAATGCCCTACCACTTGCGCCACCGCTCTGGCCCCAGGATTATTTTTTTAATGTTCATTTCTTCTCTATCATTATTGGTGTATAAGAAGGCCATTGACTTTTGTGTGTTAATTTTGTAGCCTGTCACTTTGCTATATGAATCTATTGTTTCTAGAAACTTTTTGGCAGAGTCTTTAGGGTTTTCTAAATATAGTATCATGTAATCTGCAAACAGTGGGAGCTTGACTTCTTCCTTACCTGTCTAGATGTTCTTGGTATCTTTTTTTTTTTTTTGCCTAATTGCTGTGGCAAGTACTTCTAGTACTATGTTGAATATGAGTGGTGAGAGAGGGTAGCATTTTCTTGTACAAGATTTTAGGGGAAAGTCTTTTAGTTGATCTCCATTGATATAATATCTGCAATTGGTTTGTGATAGGTAGCTTTGACTATATTGAGAAAAGTTCCTTTCATTCCCATCTGGATGAGTTTTTTTTTTTTTATTAAGAATGTGTGTTGGACATTATTGAATGCTTTCTCTGCATCTATTGATATGATCAAATTATGTTTGTTTTTCTTTTTGTTGATATGGTGTATTATGATTGATTTACAGATGTTAAATCATCCTTGCATTCCTGTAATGAAACCTACTTGGTCGTGGTGAATGACCTTCTTGATGAGGCATTGAATTCTATTTGCCAGAATTTTGTTGAGGATCTTTGCATCTGTGTTCATCATGGATATTGGTCTGTAATTTTCTTTTTTTTTTTTTTTTTTTTTGGTGGTTTTTGGGTCACACCCGGCAGTGCTCAGGGGTTATTCCTGGCTCCAGGCTCAGAAATTGCTCCTGGCAGGCACGGGGGACCATATGGGGCGCTGGGATTCGAACCGATGACCTCCTGCATGAAAGGCAAATGCCTTACCTCCATGCTATCTCTCCGGCCCCCTGTAATTTTCTTTTTTGGCAGCATCTCTGCCTGGTTTTGGTATCAAGGTGACGTTGGCTTCATAGAAACTATTTGGAAGTGTTCCTGTTTCTTCAATTTAATGAAAGAGCCTGAAAAGGATTAGTAGAAGTTCCTGTTGAAAGGTTTGAAAGTTGGGCCCGGAGAGATAGCACAGCGGCATTTGCCTTGCAAGCAGCCGATCCAGGACCAAAGGTGGTTGGTTCGAATCCCGGTGTCCCATATGGTCCCCTGTGCCTGCCAGGAACTATTTCTGAGCAGACAGCCAGGAGTAACCCCTGAGCACCGCCGGGTGTGACTCAAAAACCAAAAAAAAAAAAAAAAAAGAAAGGTTTGAAAGAATTCATTAGTTAACCCGTCTTGGCCTGGGCTTTTGTTTTTGGGCAGACTTTTGATCACCATTTTAATTTCCTCAATAGTGATGGGGCTGTTTAGATATGCTACTTCATCCTTATTCAACCATGGAAAGTTATAAGAGTCCAAGAATTTATCCATTTCTTCCAGGTTCTTACGTTTTGTGTCATAGAGTTTCTCAATGTAGTCTCTGATTACAAGATAGTTTTTCTTGAATTGTTTCTCCGGCACTTCAGTACTTCCTTTTCTTCAGTCCAAAGGGAGTGAGAGGACTGACCCTTTTGTTCTCATTTTATAGGTGAGGAAGCTGAGGCCCAACCAGGAGGCATCCTCAGGCTTGCCTTCACCTCAGCTCCAAAGTTTCATCCACCTAAAGAAAAAGAGGAGACTAAGAGGGGAACCTCAGGATTGCCACAGCTCCAGGCCATGGGCCAGAGTGCAGGCGATACAGTGAGGGTATCTGGGAACCTCTCTCAGCTGCTACCCTACTTTTGTTTTCAATTTTGGGTTTATGGGCCACACCCAGTAGCATCCAGGGTTGATTTCTGTTTCAGTGCTCAGGAATCGCTCCTGGAGGGAGTCGGGACTTTATGCGGTGCTGGGAATAAGACCTGGGTTGGCCAATAAAGGTAAGGGCCCTCCTCCTGCACTATGGTTCCGGCCTCCAGTTTATTCACTGGACAGAATAGAGGGTCCCAAGAGAAGACCCCCTCCTCCTTAGGTGTTCCTTACCCTCCTCATAGGAGCTAACAAGCAATTTTAAAATCTTGAGAAATTTGCATCTTGCCAACCTGGCTTCAAGTTTCTATCATCACAAGGCACCATGGCACAGAGGATGTGGCCTAAAACCTATTTAACAAAACTAAAAGAAAATAAAAACAGAAAATAATTTTTCCTTCCAGTACTGCTTGAGGGCTCTGGTAACTTTGTACCACTCCATAATACCCATAACACCACTAGATCTTACAGCACCATGGAAGATTTTCTGGGATCATGCAGGGAACCATCTGCCTGAATGGCCCCATACCCCCTAGACCCCAAAGCAAGGTTCCTGAGACCCCCATTGAACCTCCCAACACAGACAATTTTATTCTCCACAGATACTTCATGACCTTTTTCCTAGCCTCTGCCTGAGGCACAGTCAGACCCATCTGCTCCCATAGACACACACACATCTTCCTCCTCTTCTTGGTCCGATAGCATCTCTGAACTCCTGGTCCATGCATATGCCCATTGCCCTGAGCCCCAGACCACTGCAGTCCTGCTCAAGTCTTCTCGCCTCACTCATCTCTTTCCTCCCTTTTTTTCTGCTCAGCTCTGTAAGTAACCACATAGGGCCTGTTGGGTCAACCCTGTGCTCCCTCCACCAGTGGCTGATGAGGAGATAGAGTGATAGTACAGTGGGGAGGGCATGTGCCTTGCACACTTCCAATCCAGATTTTGCTCCATATGTCTCCTGAGCCCACCAGGAGTTACTCCTGTGTGCAGAGCCAGGAGTGACCCCCGAACATCACAGAGTGTGTGACCCAAAAGCAAACCAAAAAAGTTTACAGTATATCTATGGCTGATCAGATTCATAGAGTTCTGGTCACCTTAGTAAAAACGGAAGATCTTATTCAAAAAGACAAGTTTTCCCCAACTATAAAATCCAAAACAAAAATTAAAATAAGGCATTTCCTGACTGTCCTTAGTTTCGTGGACAGTGTCCCAAATTATTGAAGACAAAGGAGCCCAAAGGTTTCTGTCTAGGTGAGTGTAGCATGCTCAGATATCTCTTTTTTAAAATTGTTTTTCTTTAATATAATATCTTTAAGTACCATGATTGCATACATGTTTGTAGTTGGGTTTTAGTTATAAAAAAGAACACCCCCCTTTTTCAGTGCAACCTTCCCACCACCAATGCCCCCATCACCCTCCCCCCCCCACTCCCTACCTGTCTTCCAGACAAGCATTCTATTTCTCTCACTCACTACCATTGTAATGCTATGTCAGATGTCTCTTTGAGGCTTGTCTCCTGCCCTAACAGGAAACCCAACAAAAAGGCCACATTTACACTTCTCTTCAGCTGCTCTAAGGTCCCTGAGGTTCCTGAGAGGGTATGAGGGGCAGAATGCTGGTGGCACACCTGGCTGGGTGTACTTGCCAGGGGCTGTCCCACTATTGGCTTCCACTACAGTCTTTGGCTGTACCTCTAAAACTCATTTTCCCCTGTTGGCTTTTTTGGCTCCATTTCTTTTTTGTTTTGGTTTGGTTTGGGGGCCACCCCCACTGGCTCTGCACTCAGAAATTACCCCTGGCAGTCTCAGAATGCCATATGGGATGCTGGGAATCCAACACAGGTTGGTCACATTCAAGGCAAGCACCCTAACTGCTGTATTATTACAAGGGCCTCTTTTGCCTCCATTTTTATGGCCCAGTAACCCCATTTTCTTCTTCCTCTCCCTAGAATTAGACCAAGGACCCCTGAAGCATATCAGTGTCCCCAATCTAAAGTCCTTTGGAGGCTAAACTGTGTTTGCCTTTCTTCTGAAATCAGAGAGAAACAAGGAAAGGAAATCTTTCCACATGCAAATAAGTGTTTATCTTTACCCCAAGCACCACCTTCTAGAACATTTCCCAGGAGGAAGGCCCCAAGAGGTGGATGTGCCTTGCACACATTGACTCAGACTACACTGCCAGCCTCAGAAGTGGAGGCTTGGCTGAAGGGGAGTGTGCACGGAGAGGGGTCGTGTAACAGAGGAGAGCTTCACATTCTTCCAGAACCCTCTCTGTGCAAAGTCACCTTCCTGGTCGTGTCTTGTGCAAATTCTGGCCTCTCCACTGGAAGCCCACAGGGACATATCACCTAGAAGTACCTGAGCTTCATCCCCATCTCTCTACCTCTGGCACCAGACACCCTGTCTGTGGTTCCACTCTCCCTGACAGTGTCTGCCCTAAGCATAAACTTAATACATACATGTGTCCTACCAGTGGCTCAAACTTGTATGAGGCCATAACACGAACTGTGGCATCTACATCTGTAGGTTAAAGTCTTAGTACCTCAGATCCAGAAACTCATGGTAGACCCAACTACCAGAATTTATTGGGCAATTCTGCTGTGCCAGATGCTTCTTACCCCCACGTCCCCCAGTTGAGGTGCAGTTGACACACCACTGCATGCATTGGGGGTGGGAAATATGTCTCAATAGCAGAGTACATCTCACATGGGTGAGGCCCCATGTTCCATCCTGCACACCAAAATACGTGCCCACACACAAAACTCACATAATGGAAGGTGTGTTGATTTGATACCCTGATATTGCAAAAAGGATTCTCACCTTAAGATTCTCATCTCCCTTGAAAGGTATGAATGCCACTTTTCTTTTGTGGTGAGAACATTTCAGACCTTCTCTCTTGACAATACGTGAGATGATCATTCTTCACAGTAATAGGCTGTCAGAGTGTGTTTGAATTGTATTAACTTTTAGCCTTGCACTGACATCACTCTATTTCATCACACTTCGACTTAATTTTCTCAGTGCTAAGTTAGGTAGTATGCACATTTCTTTGGAGATTTGGTGATGTTAGCAAGATGGCCAAAGTTAGTAAGTTATAATTAAAAGTTAAGTGCATCATAAAAAGTGTTGGTTTAAAGAATGTAAGAATATAAGTTTGCTGTTTCCCCCAAAAGCTGTCCCTAAGCCTAACTCTCACTTATACTATATGTTGTAGCTATTCTTGCTTCTGTTGGTTTCCCAGGGGTCTCAAACTCAATTTACCTAATGCGGGCCACAGGAGGCAAAGTCGGGGTGATCCTTGATTGCAAAGTCAGTAGTAAGCCTTGAACATTGGGGGTGTGACCCAAACAACTAAAAAACAAAACAAAACAAAAAAAAGATTCCTTTAGGGCAGGGGCACAAAATGTTGTACCTACAGGCCGTGAGTTTGAGACCCTACACCATCTCAGGGCCTGCTCTAGAAGAATCAGCAAGACCAAAGCATTCTGGCAACTAACGCAGCTAAAGAGATGACTATAGGGGAATGAATCCTTGGAATAATATGGGGTCTTTGCAAGGAAGGAGGAGTGGGGAAGTGAGTAATAAGGAAATTAAAGTTAGAGAGACAGTATAAGGGTTAAGGCACTTGCCCTGACTGTGACTGACTTCAACTCAAATCCCAAAAACCTCACATGGCTCCCAAAGTCGACATGATCCCTGAGCACAGAGCCAAGAGTAAGTCTTGAACACAGCTGGGTGGGCCCCACAAATAAAACAGACGCCCCCCCAAAAAAGTTCAGAAACAAAATTAGAGTATTTTAAGGAAGTAGAAGTAGGGTTCAGAAGGGAACTTGGGGTCATTGATGCTGTTGGTGAGTTTAGAGATAGAACATTGAACACCTGAAACTGTTATCAACAACTTTGTAAATCATGGTGAGTAGATAAAGTAATGTTGATTAGGCCTGTGTCAGATGTAATGCAGCAACTGTGAGAACACACAGTTGAGTTGAGAGTTTCGCTATTGCCAAGCAAGGCTGGCCATTCAAGTAAAGCCTGGGGAAAAAAAGCACCCATCTGTGAACTTGGTCTGGGTCCCACCCACTCATAGCTTCATTTTGGAGACTCTGGAGAGGCATATGCAACCTTCCATAGTCCCAGATTTCACCAGAGAGTCTGCTCCAGTGTCCATGTGGAATGTTTTTTTTTTTGTTTGTTTGTTTGTTTTGGGACCACACCTGGTGTCACTCAGGGTTTACTCCTGGCTCTGTGCTCAGAAATTGCTCCTGGCACGCTCAAGGGACCATATGGGATGCCAGGAATTGAACCAGGGTCCTGGGTCGGCCACATGCAAGGCAAACGCCCTACTGCTGTGCTATTACTCCGGTCCCAGGTAGAACGTTTCTGATCCACCATATCCCTCCTAAATGCTCGTGGCTGGACTCAGGAAGTTCTGGGTACCCAACTGTTGTCCCTCTTTGTTCCCAGCAGGAAGACAAGGACACGCTTCACCCAGAAGATGGCAGGAAGAGGGGTGGCCATGCGGGCCCTAGAAACCAACTGGCCTATGGCATCCTGGACAGCCCACCTTGGTATCTCTGCATCTTGTTGGGGATCCAGGTAATACCCCTCCAAGCATTGGGTCCCAGGGGTGTGTCTTTGCCTCCCAAGCTATATCCCCATGCATGATGCATGTACCAGCTCAGGCAGTCCTCTCCTGCTCTTCTTGGCTTCCATGTGGCTGCTCTTCAGATGCTCTCCAGGAGTTTAGAGCTGGGAATCAAGATGGATTCTTCCTTAACCCAAGCAGAAAGGCTGCATTAAGGACACTGATTGGGGCTAGAGGAGCATAACAACAGGGACACTTGTCATACATGCAGCAAACCTGGGTTTGACCCTTGGTACCACATAAGGTTTCCCAAGAATTGCCATAGTGATCCCTGAGCATAGATTTAGGAGTGATAATCCCTGAACATAGCTGGGTGTGACCCTAAAACTCACAAAAAAATAAAAGGTCACTGAACTGTTTTTCATGGGTCAAGATAGTCGTTTTAATGTATTTCATTAACAACAAGTAAAAAGTTTGCTAACTGATGCTTGGAGAGAAATTTGGAAAATATGGCTTTCAACCAATATTTTTAGGGCGTGTGTTATAGGGATATCCAGGATTGCTCAGGTAGTTGGGGTGCTACTTCTGGCAAAATTCAGCCAACAAGATCAGAGAGTTCAATGCTTGGGCCTGGCAATGCAGTACTGCATCAGCCCTAAAATATTAGGGAGCCCACAGGATCTCCAGCACCACACCAGGGGTGCATAGATGGGGGAGTGACCTGCAGTGCTACCTGAGGATTAAATTTAGGTCTGTGTGTATGAGAGTACATGCTTCTGACCCCTGAGCGTGCTCCCTGGCCCTCTCTCACACTTTTTCTGGAATGTTCTTTGCTGGGACTTTTCCAGTTCTTTGATATTACCCCAAAAGCTTCTAAGTGATAACCACTTGGTAATTCCTATTAACATTCAAAACTCTGGACCCTTGTCCCCAACCCTCTGACCCACATAATTCCTTCAGGGTGATGCTGACAGAATACAAAGCTCAGCTTACATGGCTGGGAATGGTCAAGTCCAAAGCACACAGCACACAGAATCTGGGAAACAGACACATGTCCCTTAGGGCCAGGAAACTTGTACAGAGTTAGGGTTTTTGCCTTGTACATAGCCCACCTAGCATATGAGTTTGAGCTGCAGACTGGTCCCTGCCAGGAATGAACAAAAAGCCAGAGTAAGTCCTGACCATGCAGCTCTGACCTCACTCCCCCAAAACATAAAGTTCACTTGAAAATTCATTCATTGTGTGTTCTGAGTGTCTCCAGGGAGCCTGGTAGAGACATGGTGCTACTGCTTCCTCCCCCCCCCCCACCCAGACGACACTTTTTGGGAGGGTGCTGTGCCCTGGGAAATGTTCAGTGGATGTTTGTCTTCATCTTGTAGATTCCCCCTCCTGGGCTATGATTTCTTGGTGGACACTTGGGTGTTGGGAGAGAGGGAGTGGTGGTGGTGGGGCTGGTGGGGGTGATTGATATGTGTGCTAATAGCTGAAAGGCAGGGATCTGGGCTCACTCCGCTTCCATGTGGAGAGCCCAGCTATAGCTTCTCCTTTTGTTTTTATAAATAAATTCTTTAATTGAATCACTGTAAGACATACAGTTATAGAATTGTTCATGATTGAGTTTTATTTACACAATGTATAACACCCTCCACCAGTGCACATTTCCTGCCACCAATGTCCCCAGTTTCCCACCTGCCCTCTTCCCAGCCTGCCTCTGTGACAGACCTCCTCTTCTTCCTCCACCTCTTCCTCATTTTCTTCCTCTTCCTCCTTTTCTTTCTTCTTCCTCTTCCTCCTCCCTTCCTCTCCTCTCCTCTCCTCCTCCACTTCCTCTTCCTCCTCTTCCTCTTCCTCTTCTTCTTCCTTCTCCTCCTTCTCTTCCTTTTAGAAGAAGGAAGAGACACCATGGTTTGCAATACTCTTAGTAAATGGAGTATTATGCATATCACTTTATCATCTTTTAGCACCCAGTACTTGTTCAGAGAACTATTATTATCATTCTCTGCCCTAACTGCACTCACTGCTCTTTGTGGCAAGCTTCTAACCATGGACTGGTTCTCCTGGCCTTTGTTTCTATTGTCTTTGGATATTATTACTATACTATCTTTGTTTTATATCTCATAAAAGAGTGAGATCATTCTATGTCTATCCCTCTCCTTCTGACTCACTTCTCTCAGAATAATACCCTTCATATTCACCCATGTATAAACAAATTTCATGACTTTGTTTCTGCATATTCCTGATGATTAATGATATGGAGCATTTTTTCATGTGCCTTTGGCCATCTCTAATTCTCTTTTTTAGTAGGGTCTCTGTGGCTCTTATTATCAGGGTGATGTTGTTAGTTTCATAGAAATTGTTTGGGAGTGTTTTGGTTTCTTCAACTTCTTGAAAGAGTCTGAAAAAGGATTGGGAGTGGGTCTTCTTTAAAGGGTTGAAAGAATTTATTAGTGAATCCATCTGGGCATGAGTATTTGTTTTTGGGAAGCCTTTTGATTACCATTTCAATTTCCTAATACTGATGAGTCTATTCAGGCATTCCATATCATGTTAGTTCAATCTTGGGAGGGTAGAGAAGTTCAAGAATTTATCTACATGGGACATTCTCCAAGACAGACCACATGCTGGTCCATAAAACATACCTTCATAAAATCAAGAGGATAGAAATTGGATCAACTAATTTCTCAGACCATGATGCTTTGAAAAGTGACTTCTAAGCAAAAACCGAGAAATAACTTTAACACCTAGGAACTGATCAGCTTACTACATAACTTTTTACCCAACTCCACCATTCCTGAGTCGAAGAATTTCTTTCGCTGTGAGAATGGCAAATCTAGTCAACCTGCATAGCTGGACTGGAGAGAAGGCAGGAAATAGGACATGGGGCCCTGGAGGATTCTGTGGTGTGGACTGGCTGGAGAGCAGATCCAAGAAGGCCCGTGGGGCAGTGGACCCTTCAGTAGTTCAATAACTTATTAATTACTTCTTTTGGATTTTTGGGTCATACCAGGCAGTAATCAGAGCTCACTCCCAGCGCTGTACTCCCTCCTGCTTCAGACCTTCCAGTCTGCTCTCTCACTCATAGGTCAGGCTCCTCTAAGATTAAAGGCAGAGCTCTTGCCTCTAGTGAGGGAAGGATATGAGGGCGCAGGGAACAGGTACCCCTCGCAGCCATAGACTGGCTCCTCCTCTCTCTTCTGCTCACAGCATTTCCTCACGGCCCTGGGAGGGCTGGTGGCGGTGCCGCTCATCCTGGCCAAGGACCTGTGTCTGCAGCACGACCCCCTGACCCAGAGCTACCTCATCAGCACCATCTTTTTTGTCTCAGGGATCTGCACGCTCCTGCAAGTTTTTTTCGGAGTCAGGTAGGTCAGACTCCTCCCCCAGGAGCCAACTTTGTTCACTGGACAAGTGCAAAGCTGGCTGGGGTGGTGGTGGGGGTGGTGGGGGTGGGGATGGTAGGAGCCCAGGATTCTGAGTTCAAGACTGGCTGAGTCTTCTATCCCACACGCCCTGACCAGTAGGATTGCCCAGCAGAGAAGTAAGTCTCCAGAACAGCATTGACAAGCCTTTGTCCTACATTAACTTAGTCAAGCCCTACATGCTGGGACCAGGATTGTGGGGTCAAATTAAGCTCTCATATCTCCAGGGCTCACTAGGCCAGCCCCCCAATCCTCATGTGTCCCAGAGGTGACACAGAGGTCACATGTCTAGTAGAAGCATCAAGAAGTTACTTCTAAGCTGGAGCAATAATGCAGTGGGGAAGCTACTTGTCTTGACCCCTGCATCTGGGTTTAGCTTACCCAGGGTTTGATCCCCAGTATCCCATATGGTCTCCTGAGCCTGCTAGCAGTAATTCCTGAGTGTAACCCCTGAGCATTGAAAGGTGTGGCTCAAAAACAAAACAAACAAGTTACACCCAAGCACAGAGGTCATTTGATTTTTTGTTTATTTGTTTGTTTGTTTTGAAGCCATATCTCTTGGTACCCAGGAGTTATTCCTGTCTCTACATTCAGGAATCACTCCTGAGTGATCACACCTGTGCTGGGGACCAAACCTGGGTCAGTCACATGCATGGCCAAACCTGCTGTGCTATCTCTCTGGTTCATGCATACAGATTATTGTTTGTTTGTTTGTTTTGTGAATCACACCTGCCAGCACTCAGGGTTACTCCTGACTCTTCACTAAGAAATCGCTCCTGGCAGGCTCAGGGGACCATATGGGATGCTGGGAATCGAACTACCATCTCCTGGGTTGGCTTGGTGCAAGGCAAATTTCCCTACCGCCGTGCTATCTCTCTGGCCCTGGATACAGATTCTTAAATAGAAGTTCTCATTATGCAACCTGCCATGTAGCTGTGAAGTAAGAATTCTCCCAGTCCTGTATGTTTGGCTTTGGAACTTGGTGATGTTGGCCCAGACTCCACTCCTTTCACTCTCTTGTCTCACTTTGAGGAGTGCATGAACCCCAGCTGTATATCTGAGCTCAGCACCCACCCTGTGGTGCCTGTTCTCGATGTAGTTCTTTCTCTAACTGCACTCATCATTCTTTGTGGTGAGCTTCATGTCGTGAGCTGGACTTTCCAGTCCTCCTCTTTTGTCTCTGAGATTTATTGCAAAAATGTCTTTTATTTTTCTTAAAACCCATAGATGAGTGAGACTATTCTGCATCTATCTCTCTCCCTCTGACTTATTTCACTCAGCATGATAGATTCCATGTACATCCATGTATAGGAAAGTTTCATGACTTCATCTCTCCTGACTGATGTGTAATATTCCATTGTGTATATGTACCACCATTTCTTTAGCCCAGTGCTTCTCAATTATTTTCTGTCATGCCCCCCTAAGAAGAAGAAAATATTTTTGTGCCCCCGAACGTGCGACTATAAATAGTATCTTTATTTAAAAAAGTTTAACCTACAAAACAAAAATATATAAAATAATTTGAGCTGATTTTTTTAATCAGAGGTGATGTCTGGATTAATGGCTACAATGAGCACGTTTTGCAATGCATAGCTTTTCGAAGCAGGGTTTGAAGCAGGACACAGCAACTCTCAGCTCCAGAGACATACAGAAACATAAACACAGGGCTTAGCTTGTTATGACAGTGTTTGCCGAGGTCAAACACGCCCCCCTTTACAGTGCCTCTCGCACCCCCCCCCGCCCGGGGGGGGGGGGCACGCCCCACTATTTGAGAAGCATTGCTTTAGCCATTCATCTGTTGAAGGGCATCTTGGTTGATTCCAGAGTCTGGCTATTGTAAATAGTGGTGCAATGAATACAGGTGTGAGGAAGGGATTTTTGTGTTCCTAGCGTATATCCCTAGGAGTGATATAGCTGGATGGTATGGGAGCTCAATTTCCAGTTTTTGGAGGAATCTTCATATTTATTTTCATAAAGGTTGGACTAGATGGCATTCCCACCAGCAGTGAATGAGAGTTCCTTTCTTTCCACATTCCTGCCAACACTGCTTGTTCTCATTCTTTGTGATGTGCGCAATCTCTGTGGCGTGAGATGGTACCTCATAGTTGTTTTGATTTGCATCTCCCTGATGATTAGTGATGTGGAGCATTTTTTCATGTGCTTTTGGGCATTTGTATTTCTTCTTTGTCAAAGTGTCTGTTCATTTCTTCTCCCCATTTTTTGATGGGACTAGATGTTTTTTTCTTGTAAAGTTCCATCAGTGCCTTGTATATTTTGGATATTAGCCCCTTATCTGATGGGTATTGTGTGAATAGTTTCTCCCACTTGTGGTTCTTGTAGCCTGGGCACTACTTCCTTTGAGATGCAGAAGCTTCTCAGTTTAATGTATTCCCATCTGTTTATCTGTGCTTCTATTTGTTTGGAGAGTGCTATTTCCTCCTTAAAGATGCCTTTAGTCTCAATGTCACAGAGTGTTTTACCTATGTGCTGTTCTATATACCTTATAGTTTCAGATCTGATATCAAGGTCTTTAATCCATTTGGATTTGACCTTCGTACATGGTGTTAGCTGAAGGTCTCAGTTCACTTTTTTGCAAGTGGCTAACTAGTACCAACACCACTTGTTGAAGAGGCTTTCTTTGTTCCACTTAGGATTTCTTGTTCCTTTATCAAAAATTAAGTGATTGTATGTCTGAGGAGCATTCTCTGACTACTCAAGCCTATTCCACTGATCTGAGGGTCTGTCTTTATTCCAATATCATGCTGTTTTGATAACTATTGCTTTGTAATAGTTTAAAATTGGGGAAAGTAGTGCCTCCCATTTTCCTTTTCCCAAGAATTGCTTTAGCTCTTCAAGGGTGTTTATTGTTCCAAATGAATTTCAGAAGTGTTCGATCCACTTCTTTGAAGAATGTCATGGGTATCTTTAGAGGGACTGCATTAAATCTGTACAAAGCTTTGGGGGGGAGTATTGCCATTTTAATGACGCTAATCCTGCCAATCCATGAACAGGGTATGTGTTTCCATTTCTGCGTGTCCTCTCTTATTTCTTGGAGCAGGGTTTTATAGTTTTCTTTGTATAGGTCCTTCACATCTTTAGTCAAGTTGACTCCAAGATATTTGAGTTTGTGAGGCACTAATGTGAATGAGGTTGTTTCTTAATGTCCATTTCTTCCCTATCATTATTGGTATATAAAAAGGCCATTGATTTTTCTGTGTTAATTTTGTAGCCTGCCACATTGCTATTTTCCAATATTTTAAGCTGAGCCATTAAGTTATTTATGTAGGCCCTTTCTTCCTGATAAATGCTTGCAAAGCTATAAATTTTCCTCTTACTACTGTTTTTTGCTGTGTACCACAAATTCTAATAATTGGTGTGTTTATTCTCATTTACTTCCAGGAAGTTTTTGATTTCCTCTTTGACCAACTGATTTTTCAGTAGTGAGCTGTTTAACTTCCAGATGTTAAAGTTTTTGTCTGTGTCTGTTTATAATTCACTTCTATTTTCAATACATTATAATCTGAGAAGATAGTGATACAATCTCTATCCTCTTGATTTTATGGAGTTATGTTTTATGGCCCTTCATGTGGTCTTTCTTGGAGAATGTCCCATGTTTATTGGAGAAGAATGTATATTCAGATTTCTGGGTATGGAAAGCCTTATATTTATCTACCAAGACACTATTTTTTATTTTTTCCTTCAAGTCAGTATATCCTTATTAAGTTTTAGCCTGGTTGAACTATCATGGGGTGACAGAGCAGTGTTGAAGTCTCCAAATATTATTGTATTGCGCAGGTGTTACTCCTGGCTGTCTGCTCAGAAATAGCTCCTGGCAGGCACGGGGGACCATATGGGACACCAGGATTTGAACCAACCACCTTTGGTCCTGGATCAGCTTCTTGCAAGGCAAATGCCGCTGTGCTATCTCTCCTATTGATGCCTTTTTAAAAATCTATCAGCAATTGTTTTAAATATCGTGCTGGCTCCTCATTGGGTGCATATATGTTTAGAACTGTGATTTCTTCCTGGTGTACATATCACTTTATTATTAAGAAACTATTATTTGGGCCAGAGCAGTGGTGCAATTGGTAAGCATCTGCCTTGCTTGCACTAGCCTAGGATGGTCCATGGTTTGATCCCCAGCATCCCATATGGTCCCCCAAGCCAGGAGTAATTTGTGAGCACATAGCCAGGAGTAATCCCTGAGCATCACTGGTTGTGGGCCAAAAACAAAAACAAAACAAAAAAGAAACTATTATTTTTAAGAAATGTCTATATCTCTCAAAACCTTTTGAAGCCTTAAGTCAGTGTCATCAGTATGGCCATCTTAGCCTTTTTTAAGGGAGTTATTTGCTTGAATTATTGTCATCTAAACTTTGACTTTGAGTTTTCTCTGACTATTCAGATGTGTTTCTTGCAGGCAGTTTAATGTTGAATTCAATATTCTGATCCATTTTGCCTCTCTGTGTCTCTTAATTGATGCATTTAGTCTATTGACATTGTGAGATGATCGTCATGGGATTAAGTGTCTTTTTTTTGTAGGAGTTTGCTGTGTTTATTGGATCTGCCTTGCCTTCAAATTGATCCTTCAGTTCTTTTTTTAAGGTTGGTTTTGAAATGGTAAAGTTTCTGCACTGTTGTTTATTCATGAAACTGTATATCCTTCTTTCAAACCTGAATGAAAGTCTGGCTGGGTTAACTATTCCTGATGAAGCATTCATTTCATTGAGTTTTGGTCACTATATGCCAATGCTGCCTTTGGGACTTGAGGGTTGCTTGTGATAAATCTGCTGTAAATCTTAAGGATGCTTCTTTGTATGTAATTTCTCTTTTTAATATTGCTGCCTTCAGTACTCTATCCCTATCTGTGGTTTTTATCATTTTGACCAGGATGTGCCTTGTAGTGCTTTTCTTTGGATCTCTTTTAGCTGGTACTTTTTGGACATCCAGGATATGGTTGCATGCACTCCTTAGCTCTGGGAATTTCTTAGTAATGATACCCTTACTGTTGATTCTTTCTGGGTGGTTTCTTCCTGAGCCTCTGAGACTCCACCAATTCTTGTGTTGTTTTGATTGAGTTTGTGCCAGAATTTGATTGTCATCTGTTCACTTCCTTTGAAGGTTATTTCCATCTTCTGAAAGTTTATTTTAAGGTTCTTTTCAGCCACTTTTGGTGTATGGAGGCATTATGCAGCTCATTATCCAGGTCACTGATTCTTCATTTAGCAGCTGTTATTCTGCTGGTGAAGATTCCCAGTGTTTTGTCTTTCATTTCTTCTACCAAGTTTTTTAGTCCTGTTATTTTAGTTTGAAGTTTTCTCATCTCTACTTTCATATCTTCTTGAGTCTTAGTTGTGGCTCATTTGGTTCATTTTATGCTTTCTTTGAACATTCTCCACATTTCCTTTCTAAAGTCCTTATATAAGAGGCTATATAGATGATTGCTACTTGTTGTGTCTTCAAAGCTACCATCTCCATTCTCTAAGCATGGTGTTGTTTCCTCATTTTCACCTTTACAGTGTGGTGGTTTTTTTTGTGTTGTGCCAGGGTTCATTGATTAGAAGAAATAAGTGGGTTGTGCTTGCATTTCATCCAGTAACAAGAATCTCTGACTCTATTTCATTATTTTTTTAAAAGTGATCTGAACCACAATTGGTGGCACCTGGAAGAGGGTGTGGTCAAGGGTTTCCAGGGTTGGCTGCTCTAAGATAGCATCTGAAGGAAAATATTCATTACTAGCACTAATGTTTGGCTTGAATCATTTAGAGGCAGTTTCCAGATTGCTCCCTTTGCAAGACATTTCCAGGAGTTTAAAGCCTGAGGTTCTTTGTGATTCTAGTAGAATAACAAAGAGCCAAGCCTCTCTCTTTCTTCCTTTTTTTTTTTAAAGTGATAAATTTTTCATTGTTTTTACTTTCCAGTATTTGATACATAGAGTCTTGCCTGAAATTATAAACTTTTGGATTAGTGAGAAATGGATTTTTCTCTTGAGTTTTTAGAAATCATTTAGAGCTTCGTAAGAAATCATTTGTTTCCTCCTTTATTATATTTTAATATTTCAAGTCTGAGAAACCTACCACAAGAATTTTAAAAAGTGCATGAGTCAAACAAAGTACAGTTTAAATATGAATAAACACATGTTCCATAACCCCAAAAACATCTAACACAAATAATATTTCTTCCCTACAATACAGCCTTTAGAGAACAATGGTTCTCACCTGAGAGGCACTGGTGACAATGTAACTATGATGAAGAGGTGCTACTAGTAGCCAATGAGCAGAACCAGGGATCTGTTAAACATCCTATAATCTACAGGCTGAGTCCCACAACAAAGCATCCAGTCTGAATGTCAACAGTGCCAGCTTAAGATCCCATGTTTCAGAGTTAACTCATCTTTCTTCCTTTTTAATTCTTCAGACCCCATCTCCTCACCTGCAATCTTCACCAAGGATTCAGAGCAGCAAGGGTTTCCTAAATTCCAGCCCCTCTTTTGTAGAATCATGAATAAAAATAAAATTATCAGGGAGGCCTGGTCACAATGTCTCTGGAAATTCATCTGGACCCTCTATCTGCTTCTATCAGCATAGAGCATTAAAAGAAGCTATAGACAAGGCTTGAGCTTAAAAACTATAGGCCTGGGCCGGTGTGGTGGCGCTAGAGGTAAAGTGTCTGCCTTGAGAGTGCTAGCCTAGGACGGACCACGGTTCGATCCCCCGGCATCCCATATGGTCCCCCAAGCCAGGAGTGACTTCTGAGCGCATAGCCAGGAGTAACCCCTGAGTGTCACCGGGTGTGGCCCAAAAACCAAAAAAAAAAAAAAAAAAACCAAAAAAAAACTATAGGCCTAGGTCAGGATGATAGCATGGTGGGTAGGGCATTTGCTTTGCACATAGCCAATTCAGGTTCAACCCCAGCATTTGATATCGTCCCTCAAGCTTGCCAGGAGCGATTTCTGAGTGCAGAGCCAGAGGTGACCCCTGAATGCTGCTGGGTGTAGCCCCCAAACAAACAAACAAAAGAGAAACTGTAGGCCTGAAATCTCATCCTGACCTCTCTTCTGAGTAGTGGCCTCTCAGTCAAGCTCTTCCCTTCCCCAAGCTTCCTTTTTCTCTGCCTATTGAAGGAGTTGAATTATATGATGTCATACCCACTTTCTAACTTTGAGACCCAGTAGCCTTAACAAGGAAGAAAGCAAACAAAACCCCTATATTCTCACACATAACCTGATACAAAGGCCCACAACTTCCTTATAAATTCTGTGAGAGACATAATCACCTCAGGATTGAGAGTTCAAAAAATATATACCCCCTAATGCAACAGGCTGAGTGGGAGGGAAATAGGATCAGGACCTAAGACCAGTTTCCTAATGATTTGGAGGGTGGGTAGGGGCAGAAATGAACCAAGGTTGGATTTTGCCCAGGAGCGAAAACCTCAGAAATCAAAGGTTAGGATGGAGTGATTGCAGGTTATCTCCTAACTAATATTTAATGAGGCACTTTGCTAGATTAGCATCAAGGCATGCTGAGGTTGCAGGAAGGTTTCAGAAGGCCTCTGTCATTAAAACCATGTTAACTTATCAAAAGTGATAAGAGGCAGGGCGGAAGCTTTCAGAGCCTCTCCCTAAGACCGGTCCCAGTGGAAGGCCTGCTGTCTGCAGGTGGCCACCCTACCCTAACTGACGTGTCCCAGGGTCCCCACTCCTGAGATCATTTAGATCTAAGATGTTTCATTTCCAAGACAAGTCCTGACGTGGTTGAGTTTTCTTGTTCCTGAATTCCAATTCCTAAATTCTGCCTTCTGGAATTATTAATGCTTTTCCATCTGCTTGTTTCTTTTTTGGAATGATTCCAAATGTTTCTCCCTTTTCATTTTATGAAAATATCTCTTGTGTGGAACAGGTACACCTGCCAATGAGATTTGGGATGGGCTCTGTGGGCTGAGCTATTGCATACCATATTATTATGATTATTATGATTCCACTGTGATTTACCAAGTTGTTCATAGCACAGTTCTTTCAGACTTTGAATGTTCAAATGCCAATCCCACACCAATATGACCTTCCTTTCAACAGTGTTTCCAATTTCTCACCCACCACCATAACCTTCCCCCTTGCAGGCACAAATAAAAAATTTTTTATGTTGTTTGTTAGAACAAAAGAAAATTGAAGCATCAAAAGTTAAACCAACAAGGATCAACTTGAAATGATTGTTCTATATTTCCATAGTGCTACTAAAGTCAGTGTCTGAGGATTGCTGGGCCTGTTGATTGTTTGGCTGCTTGAACCTTCTGTGCTACTGCTTAGACTCATCAGGTTGGTTGAAATTTTTAGGTGTCCAGAAATTATAGGTATGAAACAAATTTGGTGGCTTGGCAGTTTGATAAGGTTCAATTGTGGAGCTAGGTTGTTTCTGTTGGAGGATGCAGGGTGTAGTGCAGGGCTGGTGTGGTTCATGTAGAAAGGGGAATCTGCCCCCTCCCTTTCTGAGAAAGTTATAGAGGGATAGCCAGGACCAGACTTCTTGAGAAATATTGGGTACCATTATTTTCTTTTGAATCTTGGTAGGGACTGGGCAGCTTTTCTGCCCAGAAAAGGTATTTTATGTATCATCTTGCAATGGGCAAGGTGGGAAGTTGGGGAAGGTGCCTTTGCAAGTCTGACTTATGCCTTTAGTGTAACCATACTCACCTGAGTCCCTCCACTAGCCCCACAAATTGGCACTGCTGACTCTGCCAGGCTGAGCATGGCTGTGCATGACTTTGGACCTCACTCCCCTCAGCACCACTAGTGGAGAAGGGTGGGACCTAAATTAAAAATGAAAAAGAGGGGCCGGAGAGATAGCATGGAGATAAGGCATTTGCCTTGCGTGCAAAAGGACGGTGGTTTGAATCCCAGCATCCCATATTGTCCTCCGAGCCTGCCAGGAGTGATTTTTGATCATAGAGCCAGGAGTAACCCCTGAGCACTGCCAGGTGTGACCCAAAAAACAAAAAACAAAAAAAGAAAAAGAGAACCAGAAAATACACAGTGGATAATGCACCTGATGACCTGGGCTTAACCCCTAGTACTACATATGGTCCCCACAGCCCCTCCAGGAGTGATACTTGAGCACAGATCCAGCTGTAACCCCAAAACAAAAGAGACTTTAAAAATATAACTATTGGCTCAGTAGAGTGGGTAGCAAGAGAGTTTAAATATACAAAGAGAGTATTGTTACCTGGGCCGGAGAGATAGCAAAGTGGTAGGCTGGCCCAGAACTATATGGCAACCCATATAGCTCCCCCCGAGCCTGCCAGGAGCGATATCTGAGCACAGAGCCAGGAGTATCCCTTGAGCACCACCAGGTGTGACCCCCCAAAAAAACCCCAAAACAGAACAGAACAAATAAAATGAAAAAAGAGTGTTGCTATGTCTACTTGAGCCACCATCACTCAGGGAAAATTTCTGGCTTGGATCAGAACTGGTCAAGTCTATCTTAACCTGGTTCTGGGTCTGCTGCCTGTCCTGAAAAAAATTTCAGGAGGAGATAAAATAGTGAAGCAAGATAATTTTTATTGAATGAAACTTACATAGAACGATGTAAGAGGTGAGGAAGATAGGATGAACACAGGCTTCTCCAAAGTGGAAAAAGTCAAAGAAAAAGAGAGACAAGCAAGTGAGGTGCATATTCAAGGGAGAACAGGGCTTGAAGAGTGAGCCCATCCCAAAATGGCTTCCAGGGAGAGCTTTCATACAATTCTTCCAAGCAGTGTTCTGGAAGTTTTGCATAGGGAAAGTTAATCCGAGCATGATCACAGAAAAGCCTTGCACTGTTGATGGTCTCTTCATGATATCACAGATTCTCATGTAGCTTCCTTTCTGGATTCCACTTTTCTCTTGGTGAAGAGTTGGATTTCTGCATCTGTTGTTGCCTCAGTTTCTTGTCTTCAAAGAGCACAGGATTATATCTCAAAGGGATGTGGTCTCCATGCCTTTGGGATACTTCAGGGCTGGGAAATCTCTTCTTTAACTTTTATTATTTCCCAAAAAGTGAATTAGGGGGTGGGAATTACATACCTACCTATTAGTTTTTCCCCCTGGAATCCTAATATTTCTTTTTTTTTTTATGTGAATTTCATTTTTTTTTTTTGAGATCACAGTGCTTGTAATCCTCAAATTTAGGAAATTCCAGTCTGTTCTTTTTTTTTTTTAATTTATTTAAACACCTTAATTACATACATGATTGTGTTTGGGTTTCAGTCATGTAAAGAACACCACCCATCACCAGTGCAACATTCCCATCACCAATGTCCCAAGTCTCCCTTCGCCCCACCCGACCCCCGCCTGTACTCTAGACAGGCTCTCCATTTTCCTCATACATTCTCATTATTAGGACAGTTCAAAATGTAGTTATTTCCCTAACTAAACTCATCACTCTTTGTGGTGAGCTTCCTGAGGTGAGCTGGAACTTCCAGCTCTTTTCTCTTTTGTGTCTGAAAATTATTATTACAAGGGTGTCTTTCATTTTTCTTAAAACCCATAGATGAGTGAGACCATTCTGCGTTTTTCTCTCTCTCTCTGACTTATTTCACTCAGCATAATAGATTCCGTGTACATCCATGTATAGGAAAATTTCATGACTTCATCTCTCCTGACAGCTGCATAATATTCCATTGTGTATATGTACCACAGTTTCTTTAGCCATTCGTCTGTTGAAGGGCATCTTGGTTGTTTCCAGAGTCTTGCTATGGTAAATAGAGCTGCAATAAATATAGGTGTAAGGAAGGGGTTTTTGTATTGTATTTTTGTGTTCCTAGGGTATATTCCTAGGAGTGGTATAGCTGGATCGTATGGGAGCTCGATTTCCAGTTTTTGGAGGAATCTCCATATCGCTTTCCATAAAGGTTGAACTAGACAGCATTCCCACCAGCAGTGGATAAGAGTTCCTTTCTCTCCACATCCCCGCCAACACTGTTTATTCTCATTCTTTGTGATGTGTACCATTCTCTGGGGTGTGAGGTGGTATCTCATCGTTGTTTTGATTTGCATCTCCCTGATGATTAGTGATGTGGAACATTTTTTCATGTGTCTTTTGGCCATGTGTATTTCTTCTTGTCAAAGTGTCTGTTCATTTCTTCTCCCCATTTTTTGATGGGGTTAGATGTTTTTTTTCTTGTAAAGTTCTGTCAGTGCCTTGTATATTTTGGAGATTAGCCCCTTATCTGATGGGTATTGGGTGAATAGTTTCTCCCACTCAGTGGGTGGCTCTTGTATCCTGGGCACTATTTCCTTTGAGGTGCAGAAGCTTCTCAGCTTAATATATTCCCATCTATTAATCTCTGCTTTCACTTGCTTGGAGAGTGCAGTTTCCTCCTTGAAGATGCCTGTAATGTCCTGGAGTGTTTTGCCTATGTGCTGTTCTATATATCTTATGGTTTTGGGGCTGATATCGAGGTCTTTAATCCATTTGGATTTTACCTTTGTACATGATGTTAGCTGGGGGGTCTAAGTTTAATTTTTTGCAAGTGGCTATCCAATTGTGCCAACACCACTTGTTGAAGAGGCTTTCCCTGCTCCATTTAGGATTTCCTGCTCCTTTATCAAAAATTAGGTGGTTGTATCTCTGGGGAACATTTTCTGAGTATTCAAGCCTATTCCACTGATCTGAGGACCTATCCTTATTCCAATACCATGCTGTTTTGATAACTGTTGCTTTGTAGTACAGTTTAAAGTTGGGGAAAGTAATTCCTCCCATATTCTTTTTCCCAATGATTGCTTTAGCTATTCGAGGGTGTTTATTGTTCCAAATGAATTTCAAAAGTGTCTGATCCACTTCTTTGAAGAATGTCATGGGTATCTTTAGAGGGATGGCATTAAATCTGTATAATGCCTTGGGGAGTATTGACATTTTGATGATGTTAATCCTGCCAATCCATGAGCAGGGTATGCGTTTCCATTTCCGTGTGTCCTCTCTTATTTCTTGGAGCAGAGTTTTATAGTTTTCTTTGTATAGGTCCTTCACATATTTAGTCAAGTTGATTCCAAGATATTTGAGTTTGTGTGGCACTATTATGAATGGGGTTGTTTTCTTAATGTCTATTTCTTCCTTATTACTATTGGTGTATAGAAAGGCCATTGATTTTTGTGTGTTAATTTTGTAGCCTGCCACCTTGCTATATGAGTCTATTGTTTCTAGAAGCTTTTTGATAGAGTCTTTAGGGTTTTCTAAGTAGAGTATCATGTCATCTGCAAACAGTGAGAGCTTGACTTCTTCCTTTCCTATCTGGATTCCCTTGATATCCTTTTCTTGCCTAATCGCTATAGCAAGTACTTCCAGTGCTATGTTGAATAGGAGTGGTGAGAGAGGACAGCCTTGTCTTGTGCCAGAATTTAGAGGGAAGGCTTTCAGTTTTTCTCCATTGAGGATAATATTTGCCACTGGCTTGTGGTAGATGGCCTTCACTATATTGAGAAAGGTTCCCTCCATTCCCATCTTGCTGAGAGTTTTGATCAAGAATGGGTGTTGGACCTTATCAAATGCTTTCTCTGCATCTATTGATATGATCATGTGGTTTTTATTTTTCTTGTTATTGATGTTGTGTATTATGTTGATAGATTTACGGATGTTAAACCAGCCTTGCATTCCTGGGATGAAACCTACTTGATCGTAGTGGATGATCTTCTTAACGAGGCATTGAATCCTATTTGCCAGGATTTTGTTGAGGATCTTTGCATCTGCATTCATCAGTGATATTGGTCTGTAATTTTCTTTTTTGGTAGCGTCTCTGTCTGGTTTAGGTATCAAGGTGATGTTGGCTTCATAAAAGCTATTTGGAAGTGTTTCTGTTTGTTCAATTTCATGAAAGAGTCTTGCCAAGATTGGCAGTAGTTCCTCTTGGAAAGTTTGATAGAATTCATTAGTGAATCCATCTGGACCTGGGCTTTTGTTTTTCGGCAGACATTTGATTACTGTTTTAATTTCATCAATGGTGATGGGGGTGTTTAGATATGCTACATCCTCTTCCTTCAACCGTGGAAGATTATAAGAGTCCAAGAATTTATCCATTTCTTCCAGGTTCTCATTTTTAGTGGCGTAGAGTTTTTCAAAGTAGTTTCTGATTACCCTTTGAATCTCTGTCATATCAGTAGTGATCTCTCCTTTTTCATTCCTGATACGAGTTATCAAGTTTCTCTCTCTCTCTTTCTTTGTTAGGTTTGCCAGTGGTCTATCAATCTTGTTTATTTTTTCAAAGAACCAACTTCTGCTTTCGTTGATCTTTCGGATTGTTTTTTGAGTTTCCACTTCGTTGATTTCTGCTCTCAGCTTTGTTATTTCCTTCTGTCTTCCTATTCTTGGGTCCTTTTGTTGAGCATTTTCTAGTTCTATTAGCTGTGTCATTAAGCTACTCAGGTAAGCTCCTTCTTCCTTCCTGATGTGTGCTTGCAAAGCTATAAATTTTCCTCTCAGTACTGCTTTTGCTGTGTCCCATAAGTTCTGAGAGTTTGTGTCTTGATTGTCATTTGTTTCCAGGAACCTTTTGATTTCCTCCTTGATTTCATCTCGGACCCACTGGTTATTGAGCATGAGGCTGTTTAACTTCCAGGTGTTAAAGTGTTTCTTCTGAGTCCCTTTGGAGTTCACAAATAATTTCAGAGCCTTGTGGTCAGCGAAGGTAGTCTGCAAAATTTCTATCCTCTTGATCTTATGGAGGTATGTTTTATGTGCCAGCATATAGTCTATCCTGGAGAATGTCCCATGTACATTGGAGAAGAATGTGTATCCAGGTTTCTGGGGATGGAGTGTCCTATATATATCCACTAGGCCTCTTTCTTCCATTTCTCTCCTCAGGTCTAGTATATTCTTGTTGGGTTTCAGTCTGGTTGACCTGTCCAGTGTTGACAAAGCCGTGTTAAGGGTCCCCCACAATTATTGTGTTGTTGTTGATATTATTTTCAGATTTGTCAACAGTTGTATTAAATATTTTGCTGGCCCCTCATTTGGTGCATATATGTTTAGGAGAGTGAATTCTTCCTGCTCTACGTACCCCTTGATTAATATAAAATGTCCGTCTTTGTCCCTTACAACCTTCCTGAGTATAAAGTTTGCATTATCTGATATTAGTATGGCCACTCCAGCTTTTTTATGGGTGTTGTTTGCTTGGATAACTTTTCTCCAGCCTTTTATTTTGAGTCTATGTTTGTTCTGACTATTCAGGTGCGTTTCTTGTAGGCAGCAGAAGGTTGGATTGAGTTTTTTGATCCATTTAGCCACTCTGTGTCTCTTAACTGGTGCATTTAGTCCATTGACGTTGAGAGAAAGAATTGTCCTGGGATTTAACGCCATCTTTATTTCAAAATTTGGTGTGTCTTTTGGGTAGTCTTGTCTTAGATTAGGTCTTTCAGTTTTTCTCTTAAGACTGGTTTTGTGTCTGTGAAGTTTCTGAGCTGTTTTTTGTCTGTGAAACCATGTATTCTTCCATCAAACCGGAAAGTGAGTTTTGCTGGGTATAGTATTCTGGGTGAAGCATTCATTTCATTCAGTCTTGTCACAATATCCCACCACTGCTTTCTGGCATTGAGTGTTTCTGGTGACAGGTCTGCTGTAAATCTCAGGGAAGCTTGCTTGAACGTGATTTCCCCTTTTGATCTTGCTGTTTTCAGAATTCTGTCTCTATCTGTGGGATTTGTCATTGTGACTAGGATGTGTCTTGGGTGGTTTTTCTGGGGTCTCTTTTGGTTGGTACTCTTCGGGCATGCAGGATTTGATCACATATATTCTTTAGCTCTGGAAGTTTCTCTTTAATGATGTTCTTGACCATTGATTCTTCCTGGAAATTTTCTTCCTGGGTCTCTGGGACTCCAATGATTCTTAAGTTGTTTCTGTTGATCTTATCATAGACTTCTATTTTCGTCTGTTCCCATTCTTTGACTAATTTTTCCATTGTCTGCTCATTTGCTTTAAGTTTTTTGTCCAATCTCTCATGCTGTATGGAATTGTTATGTATCTCATCTTCCACAGCACCAAGTCTATTCTCAGCTTCTGATACCCTGTCCCAGAGCTTATCCATTTTGTCATTCACTTCGTTTACTGACTTTTTCAGTCCTGTTAGTTGACATGTTATTTCAGTTTGGAGTTTTGTGATTTCTGCCTTCATATTTTCTTGGTTCTTATTAGTGTTCTGTTCAACTCGATCCATGGTTTCTTGGAGTCTGTTGAGCATCTTCCATATTGCTAGTCTAAAGTCCTTATCTGAGAGGTTGATTAGTTGGTCAGTCATTATCTGGTCCTCAGAATTGTCATCTTCATTCTTTATGTCTGATGCTGGCCTGCGTTGTTTCCCCATTGTCACACTTGTATTGTGGGTTTTTCTACGTGTTGAGGTGGTATTCATTGTCTATATGATGTAGGCAGCACACTCCTCTGGCTCCTCCCTTTCTGGATGGGCTGACTTGCCTCTAAGGGAGGGGAGTCCTCCGTGGATGAAGCCTCACACTGGGTCAAATCTTAGGCCCGAGCATGCAACAGAGAAGACAGTCCGGAGAGAAATGTTTGCTTCTGTGATATAGCGCCGTTCTTAGTGTGATTTTTCCTTCTTGTTGCAATGGAGTTCTTTCCTTAGAAAGAGTGCACGGCCGTGTAGCGAAGCGGAGCGGCCGTGCTCCTCTGGAGCCTCTTTTTGCCCCACTCGCAAGAGTTTCACGCAAGAGGACAGTAGACAGACATAGACAGGTCACACTCACAGTCTTTCACAGTTGAGCCCCACTGGGCCGGTGTACTTTCGCGGATTTTCCCCGCCTGGTGTCACACACAGGGAGCCGGCTTTTGCAAAGCTTAGCCGGTTTTTATGCTCTGAAGTCCCTCCCTCCACACATGCCTCTCTGCAAACTGCCAAGGATTCCTTGCTGTTCCAACCAGGAGATCAGCAGAGGCTTCACACTGCATTGTCCTGGGAACTGGACTTCTGATGGTGCAGATTCATCTTCCCTAGTAGGTATTATTCCAGAAGAGTAGCAGAAAGGCAGTTTGCATGAATCCCTGGCAGTGACCCGGGGCTCCACGCGCTCAGAGCGGCCGATCGTCCCTCCAGACCCCACCCCACGGGACCCGGCCTGGCCCGATCAGCAGAGAAGGCAGCTCCAGGGACAGAACCGGGAAGGGGACGCAAAGGACGCTGCGGGCTAGATGACCGGAATCCTAATATTTCTATAAGAAGGAACAGTTTTTTGAATGTTTCCAAAGTTTGATAATTAAATTAGATAATGCATCAAAAATATTTAGAGCCATGCCTAGCATGGAAAATGGACCATTCACACCATGAAAAAGATTGTGCCAGACATACGGTTTTGTACCTTCCTTCCTTTTTATTTGTTGGTTTGGGAAATTGTTTTGAATGATGCTGAGGGGTCACTTCCTAGAGGTGTCAAGGATGGAACCAGGGCCAGCTGTGTGCAAGTCAAGCACCTTAATTCCTGTAGTACGAATCCAACCCTATAGTGAACATTTACCAAAAAAAAAAAAAAATCACTTCGTATTTATGTTCCAGAGTATTGTAAATATATTCTAGTCTATTGAAATATTTCCTAGTGAAAAACATTTAAGGTGTTTGGGGTTGAACATTAGATTAGTACTAGTGGCTACTGTACTAAGTGGTGACTGTAATAATTTTGAGACATAAATTAAATGTGTATTGACAATCATGCAATAGTCAAAACAGAAGAAAAGACCAAAATAAATGTTAAGGGTTATTTCTGAGTAGCATACATTATATCGAAAGGTGTATATTACATGTGTACTGATTAAATTAAAGATTAGTCAACACATAGTAAAGCAATCCAATTAAGGTTTATGTAGCTAATGATAAATGAATACTGGAACAAAACGTTATGGTTATATCTGGGTAGTAACATTAAGGTGATTTAAATTTTATTTGTATTTCTCTCTCCCCTCCCTCCTTCCATCTCTCCCTTCCTTCTCCCTCCCTCTTTCCTTCCTGCCCTCCCTCCCTCCTTTCCTTCCTTCCCTTCCTTTCTTTTCTTCCCTCCCTACCTCTTTCCCTTCCTTCCTTCCCTCCCTCCCTCCTTCCCTTTCTTCCCTCCCTGCTCCTTCCCTCCCTCCCTCCTTCCCTCCCTGCTCCTTCCCTCCCTCCATCCTTCATTCCCTTCCTTCCTCCATCCTTTCCTCCCTCCCTTCCTCCTTCTTTCCTTTCTTCCTCCCTCCCTCCCTCCTTCCTCCCTCCTTTTCTCCCTCCCTCTTCCCTCCTTCCCTCCCTCCCTCCCTCCTCCCTCCCTCCTCCCTCCCTCCCTCCCTCCCTCCCTCCCTCCCTCCCCCCTCCCTCCCTCTGTTCCTTCCTTCCTTCCTTCCTTCCTTCCCCCCTCCCCCTCTCTTCCTCCCTCCCTCCCTCCCCATTCTGCAAGGCTATTCCTGATTTGGCCCTGGGGTTTGCTCCTGGCAATGCTTTAGGTACTATCTAGCCATGGGGATGGAGTTGACACCTTCTCATGCAAACCTGCACTTATGCACTCAGCCCTTCCAGCTGTCTCCTCTGGTCCCTAATTTCGACTTTTTTTCTTTAGTAGACATTTATTTTTCCTCAAGAACCATGTATGATTATATCGTTGGGGCAAATAAAAGCCATTTGAGGGGTTCGAGTACAGTGGGTAGAGTGCTTGCCTTGCATACATCCCACTTGGGTTAGATTCTGGCATCCCATATGGTCCCCCAGCTAGTCAGAAATGATCCCTAAGTGCCACCAGGTGTGACCCCATAAACAAAATAACAAAAAGCCACTTGAAATGTTTTACTTTACTTTTACTTTAACAAATGCTTTACTTCAAAGAATGCTGCTGTTCCTAATGCTCAGGGACCAGTCTTGATGATACTCAGAGGAAGCCCCCAGATTTCAGACCACTTCTGAAATCTCATCCCCTTTGTCACACTTCTGCTTGTGTCTCTGCTACTCCAATCTTTATCTCTGCTGATGAGCTAAAAGCTATAGGACAGGGAAGAAGGGAGGGATAAGGGGAGTGGGGAATACAAGGCACTAAGAGTTGTGGGGGCTTATGGATTTAAAGAAGACCCACAGAACCCCTCAACCTACCAAAGAGCATGCCCCCCCCCCCTTATTCTAGGCAGGGTAGCTCTCTAATGTAGGTGTCTTTTCCGGCAAATTTTGAGCCTGAGGAGATGGCTGGTGGGAATTGTTCTAGAAGGTGAATGGGAAGGTACTCCAGGACTGTGCATGCTGGGAGCAGAGTATATATTGCAGAATGTCCGCATTCTTCCCCTACACCCTGTTTTACTTTCCCCCAGGGACAATTTCTGGTTTTCGGTCATGAAAGAAGAAGGACACTTACTAACTTGCTCTTCAAGACCTGAAATCAGGGGATGGAGTGATAGTCCAGCAGGCAGGGTTAACATTTCTTTGTGCATGGCCAACACCAGTTCAATCCTCAGCATCCTATATACTCCTCTGAGCACCAATGGGAGTAATTCCTGAGCTCAAAGCCAAGAATAAGCCTTGGGTACCACCAGGTATGACCACCACCCCCTTTGCAAAAGAAAAGCAGTATGAAAACAAGACCTGGGTTGTTGTTATTTAGGAGAACCAAACCCTGAAGATATTTTAATTAATTAATTAATTAGTTTTGGGGCCATACCCAGTGATGCTCAGGGGTTACTCCTGGCTATGCGGTCAGAAATTGCTCTTGGCTTGGGGGACCATATAGGATGCTGGGGGATCGAACCGCAGTCCGTCCTAAGCTAGCGCGCCCATGGCAGATACCTTACTGTTGTGCCACTGCTCCAGACCCTCCCCAGAAGGTATTTCTATGTGATGCCATTTGCCTCTGCCCAGGATAGGACCATTTTCTGCAGGGCCATGCCATTTACTTTGACCTTCCAGTGTGGTGGCTGATACCTCCATCTCAAATCCTCAATCAGGTTGGGGCTTGGTTGTTGGGGCTTGCTAGTTATGTGTGGATCAATGACAGATGGGAATGTTGCACTGGTGAAAGAGTGTGCTCTTCTTTATGACTGAAACCCAACTACAATCATGTTTGTAATCACGAGTTTTAAATAAAGATATTATTAAAAATAAAAAGAATTACCTGTTAAAAATAAAGGGCCACCACAGGTCTCTTGATAATTCTTTCCAGATTGAATTGCCAGTAGATTCTCCAAGGGTGTCCAGTGGGGAAATATTTGGCACTTTGGTGCAATAGGAAAGTGATCTATAATCTCAGAGGTCATAGAAACACCAGTTTCTTTTTTCTGGCTCTATCCCACTGATCTGAGCATCTGTCTTTATTCCAATACCATGTTGTTTTAATAACTATTGCTTTGTAATACAATTTAAAATTGGGGAAAGTGATGCCTCCCATACTCTTTTCCCAAGGGTTGCTTTAGCTATTTGTGGTGCTTATTGTTCTAAATGAATTTCAGGAGTGTTTGATCCACTTCTTTGAAGAATGTCATGGATATCTTTAGAGGGATCGCATTAAATCTGTACAATGCTTTGGGGAGTATTGCCATTTTAATGATGTTAATCCAGTTGATATAGTCTTGCCATCTCAGAGGTTTTATGTTTCAATGATAAAATTGATCACTTTGCCCTTATTCTTTCTTGATCTAGGCCTTAGACATTCTCTCTGTAATAGTAAGGTAATTATTTCATTTTAAGTAAGTACTTACATGTGTTTTTAAATATAACAATTTTCTAACTATTGGGGCCCGGAGAGATAGCACAGCGGTGTTTGCCTTGCAAGCAGCCGATCCAGGACCAAAGGTGATTGGTTCGAATCCCGGTGTCCCATATGGTCCCCCGTGCCTGCCAGGAGCTATTTCTGAGCAGACAGCCAGGAGTAACCCCTGAGCACTGCCGGGTGTGTCCCAAAAACAAAAACAAAAAAAATTTTTTCTAACTATTGAATTAACTTAGAATTTATTTGGGGGATTTATGTAAAGTGGGGTCTCAGATTTATTATTTTCTGCCTCAAAGTTACTTTTCTCACTATCATTGGTTTATTTAGTAAGCTATTTCTCTTGGGTATCCTAGAATACTCTAGAGTTGGTTTCAATGCTATTGCTTTTATGCTAGCAACTTTACTAATCTGTTGTCTTCAATTAATACCAGGTTATTTTTTGTTTTTGTTTTTATTTTTGGGTCACACCCAGCAGCACTCAGGGGTTATTCCTGGCTCTATGCTCAGAAATCACTCCTGGCAGGCTCGGGGAACCATATGGGATGCCAGGATTTGAACCACCATCCTGTTGTATGCAAGGCAAATGCCCTTTCTCCAGGTTATCTCGCCGTCCCCCATCACCAGGTTATCTTAAAGTTAATCTGGTTGGGCATATTTTTTCTCATTATTCTGTTTTTTAAAAAGCTATTAGAATAATAGCTTTTAGAATAAGGGCCAGAGAAATAATACAATAGGCAGGACATTTGCCTTGCATGCAGTCAACCTGGGTTCAATATATGGCATCCCACATGATCCTCCAAGAACCTTTAAAAGTAAACACTAAGTATGGCCAGCTATTGCCCAAAAGATAAAAAAAGAAAAAGGAAAGAAAAAAAAATACCTAAGACTAAATCTGATTGTTTGATTGTTTGCGGGGGGGGGGGTGGGGTGGGGGAGAGGAGGTCAGAGCAATAGTACATGGATAATGCACTTGCCTTTCATGTGGCCAAACTGGGTTTGGTTCCTAGCATTCTATATACTTTCCTGAGCACTGCCATGAATAATTCCTGAGTGCAAAGCCAGGAGTAATCCCTGAGCACTGCTGGGTGTGGCTCAAAATAAAACAAAAAAGTCACTTATTCTAATTTTTGTTTTGTTTTGTTCTGGGGGCTACACCCAGCAACACTCAGAAATCACTCTTGGCTGGCTTAGGGTATCAAGCCTGTGGTTTGAACCTGGATGCCATGTGCAAGGCAAAAACCTGAGCCACTGTGTTATTTGCTCTGGTCCCTCTCATTCTAATTTTCAAATTCTTCTAGGTTAACTTAAAAACGTTTTTTGTGTGTGTGGTACTCAGGGATCATTCCTGGCAGTGCTCAGCCACCATTGAGGCTGATAGAGATCAAATCTGGGTAGACTGAATGCAAGGCAAGTGTCCTACCCACTAAACTATCATCCTGGTCCTAAAATGTTTTTATGTAAAATAATTTCATTGAGGTTTTTAACTGTAATTGATTATACTTGATAACTTAAGATTAACTTAAGATAAATGATACTTTCGGGGCTGGGCGGTGGCGCTGGAGGTAAGGTGCCTGCCTTACCTGCGCTAGCCTTGGATGGACCGAGGTTCGATCCCCCGGCGTCCCATATGGTCCCCCAAGCCAGGAGCGACTTCTGAGCGCATAGCCAGGAGTAACCTCTGAGTGTCACCGGGTGTGGCCCAAAAACCAAAAAAAAAAAAAAAAAAAAAAAAGATAAATGATACTTTCATAAAATTGGATATTTATTTCAATGAATTTGGGTTATGGTTTATATATTCAAATCATGTTTATATTCTATCTCTATTTTAGAGTTGTGTTTAAAATTATTATCTCAAATTAATCTATAATGCAGCTGTGTTTTTTATACTTTTTTGTATGCATGTTCTACTTGTTTGTTGGAGACAATTCTTTAAACTTCAGAGCAGGGAGATCTTCTCTTTCTGTTGCGGATTTTGTTTATTTCTAGTGGTGCACATAGATGACAGTGCTCGGAGCTTACTCTTGGCCCTGTGTATCCCCTGGTGGTATTTTGGAGACCACATGGGGCGGAGAGATCAAACTGGGGTCAGCTATTTGCAAGGCAAATGCCTTCACCTCTATAATATCCCTGCACTCCTTCTGCTGCTGAATTTTGTACAAATCCAATTTATGCAGTGTTTTCTGTGTCTTCCCTGCTTAACTGCAAGAGATTGATTAATGTCATTGTCAAATATATGAGGTCAAAGTGGTCAGCCTTGACGGTGAAGCTTTCTTGTTAGCTTCCTCATTGTCCAGTTCTAGCAAGAATCCTGCCAAGTCAGCTTAGCAGCATCCACAGCCTTGCTATCTACTGTATTTTTCATACCATAAGACGCAACCCCCCCCCAAAAAAAAAAAAAAGAAAGTGTGTCTTATGGAGCAAATACTGCCTGGAGCTGAAGCCTGAGTGCAGAGGAGGAGATCATCTAAAACCTATGTGGTCAAGTGTGTCTTATAGAGTGAAAAATACAGTAAATCCTTACTCTCCTCCACTAGGCAATGGTGGAGTGAGCTCTGTTCCTCCTGCCTGCCTTCAGTTAGGATCCTGTTGGCTTGGTTTTGTCCTGATGCTCTTAATACTTTTTTTTTTTTTTTTTTTGGTTTTTGGGCCACACCTGTTTGACGCTCAGGGGTTACTCCTGGCTATGCGCTCAGAAATCGCCCCTGGCTTGGGGGGACCATATGGGACCCTGGGGGATCGAACCGTGGTCTGTCCTACGCTAGCGCTTGCAAGGTAGACACCTTACCTCTAGCGCCACCTTCCCGGCCCCTCTTAATACTTTTCCATATACTGCAACACTCCTCGCATGTACTTTTCTTTCTCTTTTTTCCCTTTGTTTTGGGGTCACACCTGATTATGCTCAGGTGTTACTCCTGGCTCTGCACTCACAAGTTACTCCTGGCAGTGCTCAGGGGACCATGTGCTGGGAACTGTACTTGGGTTGGCCATGAGTGCTTGCAAGGCAAGAACCCTACCTGCTGTACTATCGCTCTGGCCCAAATTCCCACTTTTCTCTGTTGTCTTGGAAAGTGGGCTCAATCTCTCTTTTTTAAAATCCTGTTGTCATAATCTTCCTTAAATATAGCTCAATTCAACATCTTAGACAAAAATTATGCAGACTTTAATCTTTAGTGGGGGTTCAGTGAGTTTTTGGAGCAAGGCTGAAGTGTAACTTCCCAATATTTCCCCACGTTTGAGGTTTCTGTCTTATACCCAAATTGGGCTTGCAAAGAGGAAAGGAAATCACGAGTATAAATTCTTCAAATGGCTTGTTCTTACTGTAAGTCATTAGTCTTGTTATCTAATGAATGATTTTTCTATCAGGCAAGCTATTGCCTTAGATTTATGACTCAGACTTACTGATCATTGCTCCCCCATTCTCTGCTGAACCCTGGCACTGCCACTTTCCTCCTAGCATCTCACTCAAGCATTTGCAGAACTTCCTGACCTTGCCTATTTTTGTCATGCAATGGGAAAATGCTGTGATTTTTCAGCCCTGGATTCTAATGCTATCAGACTATTTTTGTTTGTTTGTTTGTTTTGGGGCCATACCCAGTGGCACTTGGATTGCTCCTGGCAGATCTGGGGGACTATATGGAATGCCAGGAATTGAACCAGAAAGAACGCGTGCAAGGCAAACACTACCCACTGTGCTATCGTTCTGGCTGCTGCTATCAGACTTTTAAGAGATATATTTGAAACCACAGTTTGATGTTCTGTCTCTTAGAAACATGTAAGTCACTGTTGAAAGGGAAATGGCAGAATTTGTCCCTTCTTCAGATTAGAATGTGTCTAGAGGAGTTGGTCCAGGGTACAACAGGCATAGGGGTGGGGTTACTTTTGTGCTTTTGATGACATGTTGTGAGGTTGGCAGTGGAGACCAATACCCAGATCTCTATCTCTTTAAGTCCAACTGGCTCATCTGAAACAGCTCATTGGTGTGTGTGGTATGTGAGGGCGGGACTCAGAGTGAAACAAGGAAGGGTAGAAAATGAAATTGGAGGGTCTGAGAAGAGTGGCTGGCCCTTAAAGTAACATAAACTATTTGTAAGGCCCTTAGGTCCAATTTGAAACAAGATAAGATAGAAAGCAACAGCTAAAGTTAATCCATATTGTATTATGATTTGCGGGACACTCCACATCCTTTCAACTAAAATTAATTAAACAAACAACACCCTGAAAGGGAGCTTCAAGAGCTCTTGTCCATGCCTGGCATGTACAGGCCCCAGTTCCAATCCTCAGCACCACATAGCCTCCTGAAGGAGCACCACCAGGTGTGACCTGATGCTCCCTGTACTGATGGGGGACTTCTAAACAAAACAAAGCAAAAATAGAAATAAGAGAAAGAAAAAAAAAAGAAAAATTAAAGAAACAACAAATGAAAAAAAAAGAAAAAAAATGGAAATGATAGGTCTAAGGATAATGCCAGAAATATAAGCTTTCAAATGATTCGTAGATTCAGTAAGAACCATGCTATTACAGTAGGCACATATTGTGACCTCACATAAAAGAAAGCATGAACAAACATTAACCATTGTTGCCTGAGCCCCTGAGATACAGTCCTTAAAAGTGAGAACAGAAGATGGTCAAGGAAAGCTAAGAGGACTTGGTGGTGAAGGTTCTGTACCAGCTGGGGTGGATGCCACAGAACCCAGGGTAATGGACATGCAGACTTGACCCAGCCTGGCCCATGGATTCTAATAACACAAAAGCAAACAAGGGACCTAGGAAATAAGATATAAAAAACAAATCCGTGAGCATGGGAGTGCTAACCCGAAAAATAAACAGATCCAAGTGATAACACCTGCTGTTTACAAAAAGCATTAAGAAAAGTGTCTTGATGAGCATTTGCATCTTATAGCAAATTCTTCCTCTCTCCAGCCTCAGGAAGTGCCCACACATTGCAGAGGAAATAATAAATATTGAAAATTACTGCTACTTATTGAGCACTTGTATGCACCAGGCATTAGACTAAGCTCTTAATTATACTTCAACTTGCCAGCTACTCCTTGGGAGAGGACTGATATCTTCGTTTGATTGAGGAAGAACCAGCTGTGGAAGTGAGGCGAGATGCCTTGGTCACCTGGAGAATAAGGCAGGGCCAGCTTCAAACTTGCTTTTGGTCTGTACTGTGCTCTAAAAAAGTGTCAGAGAGCAGTGATCAACCCCAGTGAGTAGGGAGGAGACTCAGGCCTGTCATCACTCTCTGATCTGGGACCTTGATCCCCTCACTATAGAATGACCATCTCGATGGGTCTGAAACCTCCACAATATTGACTTCTTTTTTATTTGTTTTTAGTTTTGGGGGTCACACCTGGCATCATTCAGGGTTTACTTCAGGCTCTGTGCTCAGAAATTATCCCTGGCAGGCTCGGGGGACCATATGGGTTGTCGGAGATTGAACCTGGGTCTGTCCTGGGTTGGAGCTTGCAAGGCAAATGCCCTACCACTGTGCTATCACTCCAGCCCCACACTATGGACTTCTAAAAATATCAATAGTTGGGGCCTGGAGAGATAGCACAGTGACGTTTGCCGTGCAAGCAGCCGATCCAGGAATCCTGGTTCGAATCCCGGTGTTCCATATGGTCCTCCGTGCCTGCCAGGAGCTATTTCTGAGCAGACAGCCAGGAGTAACAGCCAGGAGTAACCCCTGAGCAACGCTGGGTGTGACCCAAAAACCCAAAAAAAAAAAAAAATCAATAGTTTATGATTCACGAAAGAGCCATGTAAGAGTCAGAATCTATAGAATAATAGTGACTATAGTGTAGTCAAGTGAATATGGTTTAATATAGAATAATAGCACACTCAAGGGAGATTTTGAAAAGGGGGCTATCATCATGGTAGGCAAAGCAATTAGCTAAATTAAATTTAAATTAAAAAGAGCATGAGCTACATGAGCTATTTGTCAGCGTCACCATAGAAGGTAAGAGATAAGACGAAACAATAAAGGCCTGTAATGATCTCGAGTGCACTGACCCCAAGCATGCAGGAAATGTTCCAAAGGAAAATAGCAGAAATGCAAAGGAATGTTGTGTTCTGTTCTGTGTGTTCTGTCCTTTCTTTCTTTCTTTCTTTTTCTTTCTTTCTTTCTTTCTTTCTTTCTTTCTTTCTTTCTTTCTTTCTTTCTTTCTTTCTTTCTTTCTTCTTTCTTTCTCTTGTCTTTCTTTCTTTCTTCTTTCTTTCTTTCTTTCTTTCTTTCTTTCTTTCTTTCTTTCTTCCTTCCTTCCTTCCTTCCTTCCTTCCTTCCTTCCTTCCTTTCTTTCTTCTTCTTTCGTTCTTTCTTTCTTTCTTTCTTTCTTTCTTTCTTTCTTTCTTTCTTTCTTTCTTTCTTTCTTTCTTTCTTTCTTTCTTTCTTTCTTTCTTTCTTTCTTTCTTTCTTCTTTCTTTCTTTCTCTCTCTCTTTCTCTCTTTCTCTCTCTCTCTTTCTCTCTCTCTTTCTTTCTTTCTTTCTTTCTTTCTTTCTTTCTTTCTTTATTTCTTTATTTCTTTCTTTCTTTCTTTCTTTCTTTATTTCTTTCTTTCTTCCTTCCTTCCTCCCTTCCTTCCTTCCTTCTTTCCTTCCTTCTTTCCTTCCTTCTTTCCTTCTTTCCTTCTTTCCTTCTTTCCTTCCTTCCTTCCTTCCTTCCTTCCTTCCTTCCTTCCTTCCTTCCTTCCTTCCTTCCTTCCTTCCTTCCTTCCTTCCTTCCTTCCTTCTCTTCATCTTCCTTGCTCATAGATAAAAAGTTATGGAAAAGCCTAACAAAATGGGGTCAAGGGGAGAGAGAAAGGAATAGAACGTATTTTCCACTGGAGGTTCTAGAGTGATAGTACAGTGGGTACAACACTTGTCTTTCACATGGCTGACTCAGATTCTATCCCCAGCACCCCACACAGTACCCTAGTGATCTCTGAGGACAGAGTCAGGAGTAAGTTCCAAGAACCAAAACAAACAACACAAAACACAAACACAAATAAATAAGCACCAGCAACAAAAAGAATTTTCCATTAGAAAATTGCAAGGTCAGTGAAGAATAATGAATGAAGAATATCTTGACCTGTGAACCTAAAGTTAGGCAGGCATGCTGATACATTGCTGCAGATCCACAAGGGAAAATTCATCTTTCTCTTGTACATAATAGGTATATATCCATTTTTAAAAGGCAGAAATAGTCTTTCTGGCACATTATCTAAACAATATGTAATAAGCTTGAAATCAAATAATTAGTACAGTTCAAAAGGCACTCATATCTTTGTACATTTTGAAATACTTTTATAAAAATACCTTTTGAGGGGTCAGAGAGATAGCATGGAGGCAGGGCGATTGCTTTGCATGCAGGACAGTGGTTTGAATCCCAACATCCCATATGGTCCCCCGAGCCTTCCAGGAGTTATTTCTGAGGGTAGAGCCAGGAGGACCCCCATGCCAAGGCATTGTTGTTAAAGCTGACGAGGGCACCCCCTGGGATGCCTGAACTGCTGAGTAAGGACACCCTCTCCCATCTCCATCCAGGCTGCCTATCCTGCAGGGCGGGACCTTTGCATTTGTGGCCCCTTCCCTCGCCATGCTCTCTCTTCCCACATGGAAGTGCCCTGAGTGGACATTCAATGCCACCTTGGTGAACACCAGCTCCCCCGACTTCATCGAGGAATGGCAGAGGAGGATCCGAGAGGTAAGAGGGCAGGGAGGTGAAGGGGAGGGAAGGAGACGAGGGAGGAATGCTGCAGGGGCTTGTAAGTGGTTCCTTGTGTTCATCATTCGTTGTTCAACTCTCCACAAGGCAAGATCACACTGTGAATTGCTGCTAGAAATGTAAAAAAGGTTCTTGTTGTTGAGAGAAAACAGAACTCTAGTGCATGGATGTGGTAGGAGAGGGAGACGGGTACTTTGATGAGGACATAGAAAAGGACGATTTCAGGCAGGGAAGTAAATGCAAGAAGCGGATGGATAAGAGAGGGCTGTTGGTCAGCATTGTGGAAAGTAAGGACAAGGGGTACTTGGAAACTCCTGCGTCGTTCAAGAAGGATGGGCACAAGCATTTCAAGCTCATCTGGGGGCAGAGAGGACAGCCTGCAGCACTGTTTTGGACGATGCATGAGCTGTCATTGGTGGAACATCTGTCAGCCACCGAGTATGGAACCAAGTTGGGAGCAGCAGTGATGTGTGAAAGGCTGCAGAGGTTGAACATGTGGAACTTTCCAGGTCTTTGTCTATACGTGTTTCACGATATGCAAGGAGGCTCAGAAGACTGGGGGAAGCAATGTTCAGGCCAGCCCTGACCAGTATCACTCTGTTGGCAGGGTCTTGCTGAAGGGTCTGCCCCCTTTGCATGGTCATGCTCTGCATATCTGCTGCCACCGGACCCCAGATAAATTAATTATATATTAATAATTAAATATATAATTATACTGATAATGTATTATTACATTATTAATAATTAATATAATACATGCCAATTATATATAACTGATTTATGTATATTGGTTTGGGGGCTACACCTGGCAATGTTCAGGGGTTAATTTTACCTCTGTACTCCTGGTAATTACTCCTGGTAGACTCAGGGGATCATATGGGATGCTGGAGATCAAACCTTGAGCAGCTGCATTCAAGGCAAGTATCCTTTGCATTGTACTATACCTTTGCCCCTTCTTGCTTAAATTAAACCTTGTATTATTGTTCGGGAGAACATGATGGGGTGGAACCTTGCAACAGGCCCTGAAGTTTGGCAGGGCTCCAGTTGGCTTATCTAAGAGATGTGTGCAGGGTTCTTGGCCCAGTGCTTAGCTCCTCATCCTGGGGAGTGAGTCTGGTGAGTTTTCAGCACCCAACATCTTCACCAGGCAGCTGGGATGAGGATTCATGTGTGACTTGTTTGCACAATACTGTTTGAGAGACTAAAGATTTTGGCATACAGAGTGTCCCTTCTTAACCCCAGGGCCACCTCGTCAGAGGTGGAGTGGAGCAAAGTGGGTCCCAGAACTCCTCAGTGCTGGGGTTTCAGGACCAAGTACCTTGCTCAGGCATGAATGAGAACTGACCTGACTTGCCTTCTCCAGCACTGCTTTCCTGGGCTCACAAGCACTGCATCAGGAGGCACCTTCCTGACCTAAACTGTGGGCCTCAGGTAGAAACCAGAACCTAGGAATTCCAGAAAGCCAGAATCTGCCATGCAAACCATCAATACATATTAAGCACCTCATAGCTTCAAGGCCCATTCCCTGAAAGGGAAACTGAGAGGAAAAGTGAGGAGGAATCAGGAAATAAGTGACCCTTTCTTATATCTGACCGATGGGACAGAACAGAACCAACAATCCATTCCTATGATTGCACTACTCCTGTACTCCCCATACCTTACTATTACTTGTACTATTATTATTATTATTGCTGCTACTTCTTCCACTACTTTTTCTACTACTTCCATTTTTTCCTGCTACTTCTAGTACTGTTGCTGCTACTAGAATCCCTTCTATATCAACTGCTACCTCTGTTACTTCTACTGTCACCACCATCACCACCACTACTATTACTGACATGTCTGTCTACTGCTGGTCCTCGGACTTCTGTTGCTTCCTGCAATTCCAGCTGGAATTGACTATATTTTACTTTATGTATATGAATATAATAATATAAAAACATAATATTATACATAACTGTATAATATAAATAAATATAAAAATAGTTATATTTATGTTCATTAATATAATATAAATATATAATAGTTATATATAATTATATAATATAAAATATAAATAAATATAAGAAATATATTTTACTTTTCTCTTCTGTTTTTTTTTCTTTCCTCTCTTTCCTACTCTCTTATCTCCTTTTCTTTTCTAGTTTCTGGTTTGTTTTAACTCAGGCACCATGATTTACAAAATTTTTGTTTTCTATATGAAAAATTTTGTTTGAATCTACTTGGTGGTAACCACGTGTCTAAACTCTTACTAGGTCTTTTACAGAAATTTGTCCTTTTTCCACCACCACTACCACTTCCAGCCCCGCTTCACCCCAACCCTTAAATAATAGTCCTCAGGTATGTAGTCGATACCATTTTTCCATCCTGAGATCCACTGTCCCGCAAAGTGAGCCCAAACACAGATTTTTCTCTGTGGTAGTTTAGCGCTCTCTGCTGGCTTCCTTGTTGTTGTTTTTTGTTTTATTTTTTTCTTTATCGCTGTTAGGTAGTTTTTTCGGAGTTTCAGCTTTGTTTTACTTGTTGATGGATTGATTTCTTTCATTCACTGAGCCTTCCCATTGGAACTTAAGGTTGATGTTCAGGGCCTCCCTGGATCCTAATTGTCCGTACACTTCTCAAGAGAAAAATCACTGAAGGTCAGCAGATCAACCATTACAGTACTAGCAAAAACAGGACCTAAGAGAATGAAATTGCTTCCTGGGGTGGGAGAAAGATCAGAGTGCCAAGATATAGTTTAGTACAGAATATGTCTGAGGTCCTGGGTACAACTCCTGGCACCACTAACCAAAGAAGAAACGGAGAAGTAGAAACAACAATTATTCTAAGAAAAAATTTGGGGGTTGCAGATAAAGTATAAAACTGTGAGGAGGGGCCGGGTGGTGGCGCTAAAGGTAAGGTGCCTGCCTTGCCTGCGCTAGCCTTGGATGGACCGCGGTTTGATCCCCCGGTGTCCCATATGGTCCCCCAAGCCAGGAGCAACTTCTGAGCACATAGCCAGGAGTAACCCCTGAGCATTACCGGGTGTGGCCCAAAAACCAAAAAAATAAAATAAAATAAAAAATAAAAATAAATAAATAAAACTGTGAGGAAATGTGTCTTCAGTACTTTATCAGTGTTTCCCAAAGCAGGTGACTACCCCTCCAAGAGTAGGTATCTGGAACAATCGGGCGGGGTTTGGGGTGAGTGCACAGCAAAAACTTCAAATGAAGTTGGTGGGACACTTTCTTTTTCTTTGCTTAAAGAAAGCAGATTTCTGGTGGGACAGTAACTATTTCTTAAAAATGGCAGCATGCATAGTAAGTCTGAGGATTCTTAGAGATATTTGAACTTCACCTCCTAGACCCATAGTTGGCACTCACTCAGACTCTTAAGTCCAGAACTCCACCATGGAGACAGGCAGTAATGTAAATGCAAGGGAGTTTTATTCCAGCATGCTGGGATCCAACATCTCTTAAGAATTATCAGGATCCTGAGAATGACTCACATGTCAAATTAAAGGGCTCAGTCTAGGGGATCCCTGTCTCTGGATATTGACCTTTAAAATTATTGGACCTTAGTACAAGGTTGGGATAGGATTGGTTGTAGTTCAAATGTAGCATCAGAGAGATGGCTGGGTGGGCTGCAGCCCCCAAACCCAGGGTCTGGTGTCATCTGGCTATCTGTTCGTTGCTGCAGACCCCAGGGTACAGTTGTCATCTGGTCTCTGTCAGCTGCTGTTTAGCCTTATATGGATGTATTTCCTGGTTTTTAACCCTTTGGATTTGTTCTAGGAAATGGCTATTCTTCTGAGCCTAGTCTTTCTACCCTAAAACTGCAGCCTGTTATGGCTGCACTTTGGCTTACAGCAAAGCCAGATTTACAGCAGTTAACTTCCTCAAGCAAGCAGAGTACAGAAGACACAGCAATGATAGCTCTAAAGGCACACCATAGTCTAACCTCAACATTTAGGTTACAGTTAATTCTAAATCTTAGATTCTAACAACTCCACCCACCTCAATCACACATGCCAAGAGGGAACTGTATTTTCTAGAGCAGGCTGGCGTTCACAATCAAAGGAAGCCCCATGGAAATTCCAATTAAAAAAAAAAAAAAGAATGTCTGATGGTGGAGTAAGGAATCAAATTCAGACTTGGATTTTTTTTAAACATCAGCTCCCTCTGCCCTGTTCTTTTTATTTACTTATTTATTTATTTGTTTGTTTGTTTTGGGCCACACCCAGCAGCTTTCAGGGGTTACTCCTGGCTTGTACTCAGAAATTGCTCCTGGCAGGCTTAGGACCATATGGGATACCTGGGATAGAACCCAGATCCATCCTGGGTCTGCTGCATACAAGGCAAACACAGCTGTGCTATCACTCCAGCCCCTCCAGACTTGGATTTTAATAATCAGCTGGAATTCAGGGGGAGAATGAGGGTCAGTAATATTCTAACCTTCAGCAGAGGTAGTTTGCTGAGAATTCACCTTTTGTCCTGCCAGAGGAATTTTGGAAAGTGTCAGAACATAAACTTATATGAGAAATAAGAACCCCAGTTCTGCCACATACAAGTGTGGCATGGGAGCCTGAGAAAGGACAATAGAAGATCTTCAGTGCATGCCTGTGGCTCTGAGCAAGAGAAAAATGCACCCTTCTTCTTTAGAGATGTTCTCACATTTCTGTGTACACAAGACTCTAGAGAGGGAAAAAATCCTATGTTCTGCAGTAACCTCATACATGTAATTTCTTTGGGCCACACAAGGAAATAATGGATTGTGAGAGACTTGGCATAATTAAGAAACAATGAAACACTTTCAAAGAGGATATTTAATTAGTGTTTAAACTACAGAAAATTGGGAGGCAATAGAACTTTCAATAAGGAGGATAAATCAGAGATGTGAAGGCAGGATAAAAAGAAGTTTAGTAATACAAGCATATAGTAACAGGCTTGTAATGGAAAGAATTGAAAACATTCATGTCTCCAGAAGGAGAATAGGAGAGAAACCCCTTTGTTAAATAAATTACTCTTTTTTAACTATGGCTGCCCTAGGGTAAATGAGTTAAACAGAGTCTAACTGACTGGGTTTCCCCCCACCTAATTTTTTATTATAACACCATTTATCTTTTTTTTTTTAACCGAATTGTTCATAATACAGTCATTTCAGGCATTTAAATATTCAAACACCGATCCTATGACCAGCATGATCTCCCTTCACCAGTGTCCCCAATCTCCCACCCAGGCACAAATAAATTTACTTCAGATAGCTTGTTATAACACAAAGGCAAATGGAATTACCAAAACTTAGATCAACACAGATCAATTTGCAATGATTGTTCTATCTTTCCATGGCATTACAAAGTCTGTGTCTAAGGACTTTCTGGGCTGTGGTTGGTGCTAGTTGAGCCTTAGTGTTCCTGTTTAGGCTTGCTAAGTTTGTTAGATTTCTATGTAACTTTGCCATCAGGTTTCCTGTGATATTACTGAGCTGACATGACTATAAGATATTGAGGTCCAGGATGTATAGATTAAAAGCAAATGTGGTGGTTTGGAAGCTTGGTAAGGTTAAAACATGGAGCTAGGTTGTTTCTGTCGAGTGAAGTTTGTAGCATTCAGCTGCTGTAGTTCATGCAGAAAAGGGGAATCTGTGCCCCCCCCCCCCTTTCTGAGGATTCCACAGAGACATCAGCCAGGACCTGACTATAGAGTATCAGTGACCATTATTTTCTTTCAGAGCTTGGTAGAAGAGCAAACTATGTTTTCTCTGGGAAGATGGCAGCAGTGGTAGAGTCTGCTGGGTTTTACAGTGTCAGGTTGGGTGTCTGGTGAAAAAGTTCAACTCCTTAGTTCAGTGGGTTTCCACTTCTAATTTATAGGTGCAAAAAAGTTGAAAACTCTAGCTTTCATCCACTTTAACTGTCTCCTCTTACCTAAAAGGGGAGAAATGTCAAATCTGAGAAATGTATTTGCTGCTCAAAGCCCACAGGCACCAGCTCCCTGAAAGATGGAAGTTCCTGGAAATCCCCTCACAGCCGCCATACAAAGGCCTCCTTATATCAACATTCCTCATGCACAACTGCCAAGAAGACATTACGGAACATAGCAAAGAGCCTCTGAACCGGACAAGACAGGGATATTGGAACATATATCTGATTAGATGGGGAATTTAGAAACTCCGGGCTCCACTAAGGTGAAAATCAAAGAAAAACACAATGGGATCTATTGTCACAAACATCATCACAGAAGGAAAAAGACCATGAGACCCTTAGCAGATGAGACATATCTGAAGAGAAATAGCAAGAAAATTCCCCTCTTTTTTGAATTTAATTTTGTTTTGTTTGGGGGCCATACCTGATGGCGCTCAGGGATTACTCCTGGCTCTGCACTTAGAAATCGCTCCTGGCAGGCTTGGGGGACCATATGGGATGCTGAGGATTGAGTCCGGGTGTGTCCTGTGTCGGCTATGTGCAAGGCAAATAAATGCCCTACTGCTGTGCTATCTCTCCAGCCCAGCAAGAAAATACTTGAGAATCAATCAAACCAAGAGAGGAAAGACCAAAAAAGGCAAGAAAAAAAAAATAGCCAAACATTCCAAAACTGTGTAACAACTGTAAAAGGTTTAAGAGATTTGTCCTGGAGATTATGTTGAAAGGAAAGGTAGAGAAGGAACTGAAGAAATATTTGACCAAGGAGGCCCCACTCCCCTTGAATGTCAGACACCAAACAACAGAGCCATGTAGAAACACAAAACAGAGAAACACAAAAGACACTAGGATACTTAGACATATCATTTTCAACAATTAAAAACTAAGATAAAGGGAAATAGCCTGATCAAAGCCAGAAACATCTTTTCCTTTTTTTGGGGGGGGTTTGGGTTTTGGGTTTTGGGCCACACCTGGCATTGCTCAGGGATTACTCCTGGCTGTCTGCTCAGAAATAGCTCCTGGCAGGCACGGGGGACCATATGGGACACCTGATTCGAACCAACCACCTTTGGTCCTGGATGGGCTGCTTGCAAGGCAAACGCCGCTGTGCTATCTCTCTGGGCCCACATCTTTTCCTTTTAATTGAGCTCTCCCAATCACACACATTCCCCATCCACCACCCCTGCCGTTGTTAGTGATAACAATAACTAGGCTGAGTGCTGTGGATCAAACCCGGATTGATTTGCAAGGTCAGCACCCTACCCCACCTATTCACTGTACTATTTCTCTGGCCCCTGCTTTGGCTGTTTTAATTAAACATTTTAATATTATTACACTTCCCCTTTTCAGCAATGAGTTATCCTTTGTTTTAAGGGAATTTCCTTTTAGTGGTCAGCATGCAGTTTGTATTATACATTGTCAGCAAATCCAGATCTACCTTCCCAAAATGATTCCCAAGTCCGCCAGAAGTAATTCCCGAGGACAGAGTCAGGAGTAACTCTTGAACATCTCCAATATAGCCCAGTCCTCTCACCCCCCCCCCCAAATTAGTCAAAGCAAGGTCCAAAGAGATAGTACAGTGTGGCTCAGGCACTTAACTTGCACACAACCAACCCAGGTTTGATTCTCGGTGCCACATTTCAGCCTCAAGCCCTGCCAGGAGTGATCCCTGAGCACAGAGGCAGGAGTAAGCCCTGAGCCTAGCTGAGTGTGGCCTTCAAAAAACAAGTATAAATGAGTATATAAATAATAAAACTGACCAAGTGTGAGGATGGGCTTTATCCGGTCCCTCGAACAAAGTGATCCTACCCCTACCCAAATATTCCCATGGAGAAACCCTTGAGCACCACTAGACATGTGACCCTAAAACCAAGTGAATTTCAGAGCAGGGAAGGAGAGTAGACAAAAATGAAAATGAGACCGATAAAAGGGCAACATACCCTATTATGTCATAAAGTTCTAGGCTTTGAGATAGAATAATTGAATCATGAAATATTCTACTTGATTTCTTTGAGTATCAATAATTGATCCATGATTTTATTAATTAAATGACTGAGTTAATTGCTAGGGATTGAATCCAGGACCTTATACATTAAAGCATGTACTCTACTCAGAGCCATTTTCCAGATCCAAAACATGACGTTTTCAAGGATATAATATTACAGGTTTTGTATTATCAGAGGTTTTGTAATTAAATAAAGCATTTCTCAAACACCTTTATAATCTTAAGTAGATATTTATCATTTACATTGTGTATATTATAATATTGATGGAGATATGAATACAAAAGTATTAGCTGATGAACTTAATATATTTGCATCTTGGGCCGGAGAGATAGCATGGAGGTAAGGCGTTTGCCTTTCATGCAGAAGGTCATCAGTTTGAATCCCGGCATCCCATATGGTCCCCTGTGCCTGCCAGGAGCAATTTCTGAGCATGGAGCCAGGAGTAACTTCTGAGCACTGCTGGGTGTGACCCAAAAACCACATACACACACACAAATATATAAATATGTATATATATGTATGTATTTGCATCAATTTCTAGTTGATGATAAATGACAGTCTGTGAGTTGGTTATAAAACCAAATGCCGTAATATTTGTTTTGTTTAGTTCATAAGCAATTTATAAACTTCTATTTATTATGACTTAAAATGGGAAGATTTCATAAAAGTTAAAAAAATAAAAATTGTGACATTAATTATATATAAATATTAAAAAAAAAAAGGGCAACAGATTGGCCACAGGACTAAGTGTGGGGGATCCAGACCTTTTTCTTCAACAGAATATACCAACAGTGTATTTGCTGATAATGCGCATCTACATTCTTTCTTCCACTGTGTGTGTTTTATAGGTCAGGGCAGTTCGGCCTGCTATGACACCTGGTGGGGAGGGGTGGTCAGGCAGTACATTTTTAAGCAGGAAATTGTCAGAAGTGGAGGCAGAAACAAGATCAATGCTGTGTGGCCTGCAAGAACCTTACTATGACTGTTTAGTTAAGGCTGGAGAAACAGAGTTGCTAGCATAAGTCAAAGGAAAGTAGGAAAGGCCAAAGATAGATAGCATAGAAGGTACTATCAGGTAGGGTACTTACGGTTCCCCTGCATACTGCCAGGAGTGATTCCTGAGCACTATCAGATGAGGCTCTAAACAAATGAAAACAAACAAACAAACAAAAAACGGGAAGCAGTGGTCACTGCAGACTTTCAGAAAGACCAGATGTTGGATTCCAGGATGCTGTCAGTTTCAACCTCTGATGATTAATTCCTGTCCTGGTGGGGGAACAAGGGAAGCCAATTTCTGACACCCAGCCTCTCTCCAGACTCCAGTCCAGGAACCAAATCAGGCCTGTAGCTCTTCCATACAACCCCACATCCCAAACTTAGCTGAGAATAGTTTTGTTCCTTCAGTGGTTGAAGAAAATGAAATGCCAGATCCAGACATGTTTGATGACATGTCAGATCCAGATGCAAATCCAGTCTCCACACCTGTGCATGAGGCTTTTGTGCACACAATGAAAGGTGTTCACTTGTTCTCATTGCTTCTGGGAATGTTTCTCAGAGCTGCTCGGCTCCATAGAGCCTGAAACTGGGCTCCCCACAGAAAATGGGGGCCTATGGGGCCACAATGATAGCATTCTGGGTAAGGCATTTGCCTCGCACACGGTTGAGGTGGGTTCAATCTCCGGCACCCCATTTGGTCTCCTGAGCCTGCCAGGAGTAATTTCTGAATGCAGAGCTAGGAGACACCTCTGAGTACCACTGGCTGTGGCCCCAAAACAACAACGAAAAAGATAGTAGGGGCCTGGCCATCCAGCAGGAAGGTGTTGGGTAGATCCCTGAGTGGGACAGCTCTGACGAAGTCCCCATCACTCTCACTAGGACTCAGAGAAACCCTGAGGTATCCATCACTCTTTTGTCTCAGTAGGGCTTAGAAAACCCCCAGTTGGAGACAGGACCCCTTAAGCTCCTCAGGCCTCAAAACTGGAGACTGGATCAGCTTGGCTTTATGCTATCTCGACATGTCCCACTTTGTGAGGTGAGAGCAGGCTTGGGAGATGGTTTGTCAGGGAGGCTGAAGTCCCTTATCAACTTCTGCTTTCTCTCAGTTGCAGGGCGCTGTCATGGTGGCTTCCTGTGTCCAGATGCTGGTGGGCTTCTCAGGCCTCATCGGTTTCCTCCTGCGCTTCATCGGCCCCTTGACCATTGCGCCCACCATCTCCCTGGTGGCTTTGCCCCTCTTTGACTCTGCAGGCAATGATGCTGGCCTCCACTGGGGCATCTCTGCCTTGTAAGTACTTACCAAAAAGGCTGGCTCAGTTTTCCTGGATATACCTGTGAACTCTTGTGGCTCATTTAGGTTGGTTGGTCTTGTCCACAGTTTATTTTCCCTGAGTTGTGCTTTCCCTGAATGCTACTATGGGAACAATCTTCCTGGGAAGGTTCAGGAGATAATTGTGGTGTCAGGAACTGAACCCAGTTCTCCTGCCTGTAATGATGTGCTCCAACCCCTTGAGCAGGGGTCTCAAACTCATGACCTGCGGGCAGCAAACGGCCTTTCGACAACATTTTGTGGCCCTGCCCTAGAGGAATCTTTTTTTGTTTTGTTTTGTTTTAGTTGTTTGGGTCACACCCCCCAATGTTCAAGGCTTACTACTAAGTTTGCACTCAAGGATCACCCCGACTTTGCCTCCTGTGGCCCCCAGGTAAATTGAGTTTGAGACCCCTGACCTTGAGCCATCTCTCCTTTTCTTCTTAGGGATTATTTTCATGAGCATTATGACACATTAAAAAACCCCAGAACAGGGGCCAGAGAGGTGGCACAAGGCGTAAGTGTCTGTCTTGTGCATGCTAGCCTAGGACGGACAATGGTTCAATCCCCCAGCGTTCCATATGGTCCCCCAAGCCAGGAGCGATTTCTGAGTGCTTAGCCAGGAGTAACCCCTGAGCGTCACAGGGTATGGCCAGAAAAAACAAAAACCAACCCAGAACATTTGTTACTTAGAGTTGTATTATTGCATATTGTTGTTATTATTCTTACAAGCAACTTTTTTTGTTTTGGGGCCATACCTAGCTGTGCTCTTACTCCTGGTGGACTTGGGGGTCCATATGGAGTGCCAAGAATTGAACCAGGGTTTGCTGAGTGCAAGGCAAGCACCTACTCACTCTGGCCCTATCCACCCCTCCCTTTTTTTAGTCCTTTTTATTTGTTGTTTTGAAGTGATGATTATTAGTACTTGATTTATCATGAAAAATTTTGCCATTATTAGTACTCACCCAAGTTTGTCACTATCTCCAGCAGCATAGGGACAGAATGAGTATGGTGTCCACAAGGCATGGTGACCAAGGTTTCTACCCACTGGGTCACCATCCCACTGGGAAAATGCTGGTTACCCTCCAGCCCCCGGGAGACTGTGCCCTGACTCCATCTTCACAGCAGAGATGAATGACTTACCCAAGTCCCTATAATGTATCAAAGATTGTGGTCCTGCTGGGTGTGTTGGTGGGAGGCCAGGGAGGCTTTATAGAAAACAAGATCGAGAGCCAAGAAGGGTCTCAGGGCTGGCTGTGAACACATTTAGTCATTAGGACTGGGGGATGTTTGGGAGAGAAGTGTGCCCCAGCTCACTGGCTCTGTCCAGGCCAGCTTCTTGATGATGTCAAGCCCCTCCCAGTTGGCCCTGAGTTGCTCCAGACTCAGTGATGGGATTAAACCTGCAGGTACTCGAGGACCATCTTGTGCCAGAAATTGAACATGAGAAACAAGTGCTCCTATTCTGGGACCCTGTCCCAGGCCCACAGCCCCCCACAAGTGGTCTAGTTCTGGGTGCCTGTTCATACCCAATAGTCCCCCACAGCCTTGGGGGAAAAACAGCCTCTTTTCTGAGCTCTACTGTGCCACAGAGGGGTCTGGTTGGGCTCCCAGTCCCTGAGTTGAGAGATCCCAGCTCCAGGGTGGTATGATTCTCTTCCAGGACTGTCTTCCTTATCGTGCTCTTCTCGCAGTACCTGAGGAATGTGCCAGTACCTGTGCCTGTGTGTAGCCGGCAGAAGAAGTGTCAGACCTCCAGGTTCTATCTGTTCCAGGTTTTCCCTGTAAGCAGCCTCTTTCCCTGCCAGCCTGGCCCACCCCTGAGAGATCTTAAGTCCCATCTGCACTGTCTGGCCCTGGGCCTTCCTCACATGCCCCTTGGGGGGCTCTGTTCCAAGTGCTCCCATGAGGAGCCTCTCCCACTGGCTGAGGGTCCTGCTCATGGAATCCAGTCTCTTTGTCCCTGGGCTACTCTCATGCAAGGCTTCCAGAGGGATAATCAAGCTTGCCACTGATTATCTATGACCAAGGGCAAGACCTCAGCCCTTTCCTTCCCTTTAGCTCCTGGTAATCTTTTTTTTTTGGGGGGGGGGGCATACCCAGCAGTGCTCAGGGATTACTCCTGGCTCTGTCCTCAGAAATTGCAGGCTCACCATATAGGATACCAGGGATCAAACCCAGGTTGGCTCTATGCAAGGCAAACACCCTACCCATTATGCTATCCAGGAAGGCCTTCTATTCTAGAATGTTCTCAGTTGTCCAATCTGTTTTCATGTTGAACTGAATAAAGAAAAATCTCTTTTATTCCTGGGTGCACACATAGCAGTGCTGAGGGCTTATTCCTGGCTCTGTGCTTAGGCATAGCTCCTGGTAGGTCTCTAGGGATTGAATCTAGGTCAGACACCTCTACTTTCTCTCCAGCTCCCAAAAGAGTTGTAGTCTTTTTATTTTGGGCTTATTTTGGCAGGGGTAAAAGGGTGGTGGTAGAGAGGGCAGCTACCCTCAGCGGTGGTCAGGGACCCCTCCTGGAATAATTTGGGGAATCCTGATAGTGCCAGAAAGTAAAGCCCAGATTAGCCATATGCAAGGCAAGCACCATACCCACTATACTATTTCTCTGGCCCCAAATCACATTATTTATTTCCAGGAAGAGCACACTCAGTGGTATTCGGGACTTACTCTAGGCTCTGAGTAGAGGGATCACTCCTGGCAATGCCAGGAGGGGAGCATATGCAGTGCTGGCAATCCAACCCAGTTATCCAGGAGTGAAGCAAGTGCCTTACCCCTGTACTGTCTCCCTTGCCCCTGAGCTGTAACCCCTGACCTAAGATTCCATTATCAGTTCCAGAGAGATAGCACAGTACATACATGGCCAGCCCAGGTTCACTCTCCAATATCCCATATGGTTCACCAAACACCACCAGGAATAATTCCTGAGTGTAAAGACAGAAATAAGCTCAGAGCATTTTCAGATGTCACACACACACACACACACACACACACACACACACACACACACACACACACACACACATCCCAATACAATAAATCCTTCAACAACCCTCTAGATCCTAGTCTGAACTCAAACTGAAAATACAGATTTCGGTATTATGCCCAGACATGGAAACTCTACCTCTCTGAGGACCCCCCTTGAAAAATAGATGTTCTATGAGGTTGTAGGGGTCATTCCTCTGGAGGGATGAGGAGACCAAGGTCCCCAGACCAGGACCCAGGTCTTTAGTCCAGCAGTCACTGGGGGAGCAGGTCAAATTGGAATAGGCTGATGTGGGCCAAGCCAACTTCCTGGATGTTCCCATCTCTGGGATGCAGGTCTCTGTACACATGATGTCCTGCATACCTTTCTGTCCTGACCTTCCGTGCCCAAATATCAGAATCAGAGGTTGGGAGGTGTGACTCTCCTGAGTTCCTCATTTCAAATAACTTCCCAGGATGTGTTCTTGTCCACTTTTTTTGCAGGTGCTGCTGGCCCTTTGCCTCTCCTGGCTACTCTGCTTCATCCTCACGGTCACCCACACCCTCCCTTCTGACCCCTCAGCCTATGGGTTCCAAGCCCGCACTGACACCAAGGGTGACGTGCTAAACCAGGCTCCCTGGTTCCGCTTCCCCTACCCAGGTAAGGGCAGTGCTATTGGTGTGGGGTACGTTTCCAGCATCTTAGTATCCTTTGTGTGTAGACCAGACCCCTCACAACCCTTCTCCTCCCTTTGGAACCCGTAAACTTAGGAGGGGCCCCCTATGTCTCTTCCTACTTTCAGTGGATTCCCCTCCCCCCAAGAAGGCTCAAAGCAACATCTTTAGGGATTAGGTCAAGATCCTTCCTTGCTCCGTGGTTCTTGGTTCAGGTTCCAAAGTGGCCTGGCCTCAAGGACTTCTAGATCTGGGCCTCTCTGAGCCAGAATGTTCTAGAAGCTTTCAGGTTTTTTCCCAGGAAGATCTGCATCATTTATTGAAATTGTGGGTCTATTGAAATGGTGGGGGGCCGGGCGGTGGTGCAAGAGGTAAGGTGCCTGCCTTGCCTGCGCTAGCCTTGGATGGACCACAGTTCGATCCCCCGGCGTCCCATATGGTCCCCCAAGCCAGGAGCAACTTCTGAGCACATAGCCAGGAGTAACCCCTGAGCGTTACCGGGTGTGGCCCAAAAACCAAAAAAAAAAAAAAAAAAGAAATGGTGGGACTGGGGTTAGAGACACTGTCTGTAGGGCTGGAAGATCAGCCCTCTGGTCTTAATGGCCCTAGGAAGTCCTTTCCCTGTATACTTAGGCCATGCCAGCAGCATCTCACAAGCCCTTTGTATTTTCAGGACAGTGGGGGATGCCCACCATCAGCCTGGCTGGGGTCTTTGGGATCATCGCTGGTGTCATTTCTTCCATGGTGGAGTCTGTTGGCGATTACTATGCCTGTGCCCGACTGGTGGGGGCCCCACCTCCTCCCAAGCATGCCATCAACCGTGGCATTGGCATTGAAGGCCTCGGCTGCCTGCTGGCTGGGGCATGGGGCACAGGCAATGGTACCACATCCTACAGTGAGAATGTCGGGGCGCTGGGCATCACCAGGGTAAGGCTCCTGGAAGCGGACACTCATGGATCAATCTGGGGATGTTTCTCAAGCCTGAGGATTCTAACCACAATGGCTGATCACACATCAGACTCTGGAGCAGGCAGCCTGGCTAGGTCTGGGCTTGCTTGGGTAAAATCAACAGATTTTAGAGATCAGCCGAGCAATGTTCCTTTTAGGAGGGTCAGAGAGAGTTTTTCTATTTTTTTTCCTGTCACCTAGAAAAGCATTTCTTAGCCAAAGGGTGGCACACCTCCCCTCAGGATCTTCCTAGGGGCCACAGGTGAAAGTTGTGTCAGTGGTTGGGTCACAATGTGAGACTTTCTGTTTGCCATCAACTGCTACTTTCTGGTCACTTTAAAGAAGGTCAATTTCCAGGCTACAGTGATAGTACAGAAGGTAAGACACTTGTCTTATATGCAGCCAATCTGGGACTGATCCTTGGCATTCCACATAGTTCCCTGTGTACCACCAGGAGTGATTCCTGGATGCAGAGCCAGGAGTAAGCCCTGAGCACTTGCTGGGCTGGCCCAAAATGTCCAAAAAAAAGTTGTTTTCAGTAAGGAGAGGAAGTTGTTGAGTCTATTTTTTTTCTTTCCGAAAGGAGTGTGGCAGTAGATAGTAGGCCACATCTTGGGAAACCTCTGCTCTGGTTTCTCCAACAGCCACTTTTCTCCATAGTAGGTCTCAGTTCACCATGTTCAGAGCTGTGGCTGCCAGTGAGTCTGTCCAGGAGATAGATAAGTCTGCTCTGAAGTCTTAGGCTGTTATATTGGCCCTTTCTGCATATTCAAGATTCTCTCCTAGATTTAAAACTCTTTGTTAGGGCCAGAGCGCAGTGGTAGGGTGTTTGCCTTGCACACAGCTGACCAGGTTCAATTCCCAGGCTCTCTTATCCCCTGTTCCCTTCCAGGAATGATTCCTGAATGCAGATCCAGGAGTAACCTTTGAGCACCTCCGGATGTGCCCCTCAACAACAGAGAGAGAGAGTGAGAAAGAGAGAGAGAGAGAGAGAGAGAGAGAGAGAGAGAGAGAGAGAGAGAGAGAGAGAGAGAGAGAGAGAGAGAGAGAGAGAGAGTCAGAGAGAGAGACAGAGAGAGGAGAGAGAGAAAGAGAGAGAGAATAAAATAAAATGGTATTTAATAAGCAGAAAAACATTCCTATTATTTATCACTTCTAAATAAAGGCTCTTTTTGAGCAGTTCTTAAGAAGGAAAATTCCAACTTCCCAAACAAGCAGAATCATAGATGGGCCTTAATCTGGAGTCACGTCTCCCCCGTGTGGCTCTGGCAGGTACTGCTTCCATTGTTTGGCATTTGGGTCTGGCCAACTCCAGAACTTTAGTCATATGGACGTCGGGCTTAGGGCCAGAGCACCCATCATTTCTCTGGAGATCTGGGTCCCTTGCCCAGAATCTAATCCTGAGACCAAAAGAGCCCCAAGCCTGCATATTACGTTCTATGGTGGTAAACCTGTGGATGACTGCCATCAGTATCTTTAAAGAACTTGAGTTAAACTTGACAAATTGACCTATTATGCCATGTCTTTGTTCTTAGAGTTCATTGTGAGAATGGTAAACAAAATAAAACAAAACGTTCTTTTGCAATGGTTAATTCTTACCATATATTTTACAAAGACAATTTAGGAAGAAAAAACAGACTTTTGCTAAGTGTATTTTGAAAAATCCATTTTCATTGTAGTCATAGAAGTATCACATGAAATCTAGCCTCATAATCTTCTTAAATATTAAGCAATATTTACAATTTTTGCTATTGTTGTTGTTTCCTTTAGTTTTTTTTTTTTTTCAGTTTTCTTTGGCCACACCACACCTGGCGGCGCTAAAGGGTTACTCCTGGCTCTGTGCTCAAAAATTGCTCCTGGCAGGCTTGGGGGACCATATGGGATGCCAGGGATTAAACCCAGGTCTGTCCCAGGTTACCCGCATGCAAGGCAAACACCCTATTGTTGTGCTATCACTCCAGCCCCTATTTACATTGTTTTGCAATAGAGTTTCTGAACATTTTTAGTCTTACTTATCTGAAATGATCAGAGAGCCTCTTTATTTTAGGAAAGGAGTAGACAAAAATGGATGAGAAACAGAATTTGGAACTATCTAAACACATTCATTTGTGGCAGACTAGACAAGATAGGATACTCAGACATTCATAGTCCAGCTCCAAGATTTGGGGATGTTTATCACAATTGTCTTAGGTAATACAGCAGGAAAGGCCTTGCATACTACTGGCCAGACTTTGATCCCAGTGACTACATATGTTTCCTTGAGCCCTTCCAAGAGTGATCCCTGAGCACAGAACCAAGAGTATAAATTCCTGGCACTGCTCGATGTGGCCCCAAAACCCCAAACCAAAACCAACAAACAGAAACACACAAAAAAGATGTCTTATAATAGAAAGTCACACGGGTCATCTTGTCTTTCAGGTAGTAACTATCCCCCAAGCACAGCTATTGAGTCACAGGACACTGAACTATGCCTAGCAGTGTGACCTCCTCTGCAGAACTGGTCACAGACAGGCTCTGTGAGGAGCTAGAAAATGGAGCAGACCCCATGCATCTGAGATAGAGTCGTTTTCTTTTAGAAACAATTTTATTTCAAGATCTAATAGTTCTGGGCCCGGAGAGTTAGCACAGCGGCGTTTGCCTTGCAAGCAGCCGATCCAGGACCAAAGGTGGTTGGTTCAAATCCCGGTGTCCCATATAGTCCCCCGTGCCTGCCAGGAGCTACTTCTGAGCAGACAGCCAGGAGTCAACCCTGAGCAATGCCGGGTGTGGCCCAAAAACCAAAAAAAAAAAAAAAAAAGATCTAATAGTTCTTTGAGGGGCTCAGATATGCTTTCATATGTGAACCTCAGTTTTCACCTCCAAAGTTTAACATTCCCAAAACCTTAAGCAAAACAAAAGTAAAAAAAATAAGATAATACAATGGATAAGGCCTTGCCTTGCACATGGCCTACCGGGGTTCAATCCATAGCATTTCATATGGTCCCCTGAGCATTGCCAAGAGTAATTCCTCAATGCAGCGTTAGGAATAGCCCCTGAACATCACCAGGTGCACCCCCCCCCAAAAAAAAAATAACCCCAGAAAACAAAGCACAAAGGCCCTAAGCAAGGCCAGGGAGATGTGTAGGCTTGAACACATGCCTAACATATGCAAAGCCCTGGCTTGGATCCTCAACATTTGCAGGCCTCATTCCAGTGCACCTCTGTGGCATGGCCCCTATTTGAAAATCATCCAAACCAAGTAATAGGATTTAATGTGGAATCTCAGGCACCAAAACTCACTTTTAAGATTTTGGGGGAGTGACCTCATTTGATAGTGCCCAGGTCTACTCCCAGCTTTGTGCTTTGTTCTAGAGTTGGACATCAAGAATTGTTATGTTTCCAGCTATACACTTTTGCACTTTATCCTCAGGATTTCTTTGATTCTTTGAAGCTCTGTAAAAATTATATATATATATATATATATATATATATATATATATATATATATATATTTCTGTTTCTGTGAAGATTTTATTGGTATTTAAGGGGATTTTCATGGAACTGTTGAACTTAACTTTGAATAAGATTACATTCTTCTGACCCTTGAACCAGGGGATCTTTCTATTTGGAAATATCCTCTTTGATTTTTTTTTTGGATCAAAGTCATAGTTGATAGTATGTAGAACTTTTACCTTCTGGGCTATTTTTTTTACCCCAAGTTTCTTACTGTCTTTAATGTATGGAGAATGGAATTTTTCCCTATGGGTTTTAGATTACTTTGTTCTTAGTTTCTTATAGAAACAACTGTTATCTCCAGTTGGCTCTGTTTTCTTTAAGTTTGCTGAATTTATTGAGTACTTCTGACAGCTCTGGATGAGATCTATATATCTGTCATGATTGGAAATATTGATGTGTAGATTTCTTCTCTTGTAGCATCCTTCTTTATCCAGCTTTGATATCAAGGCCCTGCTAACCTCAGACAGTGAGTTGGAAAGACATTTCCTCCTTTTTGGTATATTGGAAAAATTTGAGGAGGATCCTTGTTCCTCCTCTAGAGTAGTTCCCATCAGTAGTACCCATCAGTGACATTATTTCTCCCTGTGAAATCATTTTACTTTTCTTTCTACCATCTGTGGTGATCCAGGAAATGGAGAAAAAAAGCCAAGGAGAGCCTTATCTTGGGGCTGAGTCTTTTGTAGGAGGGAATTATAAACCTCTGATCCGTGTGGACAGAACCGCAAGCCCTGTGCATAGATGTCCTGAATATATCTTGGCACTTCCAGCCCTCACAAAAGCCATCACTTCTGTTGAAGCCAGTGTTCACTATCCTTTATATGGGTGTCCTGAGCACAGTATCACTAAATCTTGTCAAGAGTGGTGATTTCCAGTTGGTCCTTTCACAGGATGGCTTGCAAAGGATTAGATAGATATGCCCAAAGTCACACAGATAGTTAGAAGCAGGTCTGAGATGGTATTTCAATCCCCCTTTTTTGTTATTTGTTTTGGAGTCACATCTGGCTGTGTTCAGGATTTATACTACTCGCTCTCACTCAGGGATTACTCCTGGTAGGGTTCAGGGAACCATATGAATTATATAGGATTATAGGCAGGTTGCCATGTGAAAGACAAGTGGCCTACCCACTTATGTCTCCAGCCCTTCAGTGCCCCTTTTTAAGCCTAAGGTCTCTGATACCCAAAGGGCTCTGCTACCAGAAGGCCTCTGTTCTTCATGCTCCTTAGAAGTGGAGCACTGGTTCGGGGACTGTGACATCACTACGGTAATTCAGGCTCTTTCCCAAACTTCAGGGAGGAGCAGAGAGAGGCTATTTGGGGTTTAGACAGATCACCTCTGTGACCTTGTTCCAGTTGTCTGGGAGGCTAGGCAGAGCCTGTGCTGTGCTGTGCTGATACCAACAATCTCCTGGGGTCTACAGGTCGGGAGCAGGATGGTGATCGTGGCGGCGGGCTTCGTGCTGCTCATCATGGGTGTGTTTGGGAAAATAGGGGCAGCTTTTGCCACCATCCCAACCCCTGTGATTGGAGGCATGTTCCTGGTGATGTTTGGGATGATCACAGCTGTGGGCATTTCCAATCTGCAGGTGAGCTGAAGCCCTCATAAGACAGTGACCACAGCATCACTCTTTGTCTTTCTTTGGGTTTTCATTGTGAGGGGCTGCTGTGACCACATCTGGTTGTGCTCAGGAGTCACTCTATGCTGGGACATGACCCCCAGTAGTGCTTGAGGGGAACATGAAGTGCTGGGGTCTTACTATAGGCAAACCATGTGCTCAGCCTTCAAGCTAACCCCTGTACCCCACTTTGCCTCTATTAAAAGGAACCCACAGGAATGGAGATGAAGGACCCACAGCTTGGGCAGGGGAGGAGCAGACTGCCCCCAGACCTCCATAGAAGAAAAAGCACCCCCCAAAAAGAAAAAGAACTTGTTGTGCAAACTAGAAAGTACGCCTGTTCGGGGCCGGAGCAATAGCACAGCTGAAGGGCGTTTGCCTTGTACGCAGCCAATCTGGGATGAAACTGGGTTCAATTTCCAGCATCCCATATGGTCCCCAGAGCCTGCCAAGGGTGATATCTGAGCACAGAGCCAGAATTAACCCCTGAGTGGCACTAAGTGTGATCCAAAAACTAAAAAAGAAGTAAACCCCTATATTCCTAGGGGCCAATGGTGTGGAGGAGGTTGGCTGGCTCTCTGGAGCTTTTGCTTCTGCTTCAGTCTCCCCTATAGGGGTGGGGGTACCCAGAGGAGTGGTGGGTGGTGTGCAGTAAACACACTACATGGGGGGAGCTACATAGCTGCCACGGGCCATCTCATCTCTCTCATCCCATCTCTCATCTCTTCAGTATGCAGATATGAACTCGTCCAGAAACCTCTTTGTCTTCGGCTTCTCCATCTACTGTGGGCTCGCCATCCCCAACTGGGTAAACAAGCACCCTGAGAAACTCCACACAGGTAACTCCACCCTCCAGACTGCATCCTCCAGGCAGGTGCAGAGCCCAGGGGGTTCCTGGGAATTAATTCCTCCCTGTCACTTCCATCTCCCCTTTAGGAATTCTCCAGCTGGACCAGGTCGTCCAGGTGCTCCTGACCACCGGCATGTTTGTGGGGGGCTTTCTGGGCTTCCTCCTGGACAACACCATTCCGGGTATGGTACCCCTTTGCTCTGCCAGCTGCCAGTCTAGGGCGAGGGTTTGCCTTTGGGGGCTACTCAAATGCTTTGGCAACCCTGGGTGCCAGGTCAGGCTGGCCATAATGTCCCTGAGGGGACCCTTGGTTATGGGTAAGGTGCACAGCTTGTGCCAACTTTCAAGGGGTGCCATAGCAAAGTATCAAGGCCAGATGGCTCAAATAACCAACATGACAATCTGGAGGCTACACCTCCAAAATTAGGGGATGCTTTCTTCTGGGCCTCGTGCAAAGCAAACACCCTACTGCTCTGTTATCACTCCAGCCCATTTATATACTTTTATATGGTGCTCAGGGATTACTCCTGGCTGTCTGCTCAGAAATAGCTCCTGGCAGGCACGGGGGACCATATGGGACACCGGGATTCGAACCAACCACCTTTGGTCCTGGATCGGCTGCTTGCAAGGCAAACGCCGCTGTGCTATCTCTCCGGGCCCCATTTATATACTCTTAACCACTCACGCAGATTCACAATCATACACACACACACACACACACACACACACACACACACACACACACACACACACGCCCTACTGCTGTGTTATCACTCCAGCCCCATTTATATACTCTTAACCACTCACGCAGATTCACAATCACACACACACACACACACACACACACACACACACACACACACACACACACACACACTGTCTATGATAGGGCCTGCTTTCTGGCCCAATTCTGCCTGCCCCGTCCCCTCATTTTCCACTTTTCTCTGGACCAGATGTCAAATATGCCTGCAGTGAGGAACTATGCTGGGTGCTGGGCTGAGATGTGGGTGTTGCGGGCAGGTGCAGAGTCACCTGAGGCATCTGTAGTCGCCCTCACCATTGCCATCTGTGTCCCACTAGGAAGCCAGGAGGAGCGTGGCCTCTTGGCCTGGAGTCAGATCCAGGAGAACTCTGAGGAGCCCACCCGGGCCGCCGAGGTCTATGGCTTCCCCTGCGGGCTGGGCTCCAGGACCTGCGTACATAGTTCTTGTACACGGTGGCTGCCCTTCTGGCCCCGCCTGGCGGAGCACAAGGTGGGAGTGAGCCAGCTGGACCTCTGTCCCCAGGGCACCCACCAAACTAGGATGTGAGGACCTGCCTCCCCATTCACCCAGGGGCACTGCGGTGGCATGAAGGGGTCAACCCCTCCAGGACACTCATCCCTCTGCCATGTGTCTGCTCCATCTATTTCCTCCTGGCGTCCTTGGCAAGACTGTGGGGCCTGGAAAGAAGAGACCAGCCCTGGGCCAGTGGTGGCAGGAGGTGATAGGAACTTCTTCTACAGAGACTCAGACAGCCCTTAGGGGTGCTCTTGAGAGGTGAGGAGCCTCACCTCCACCCCCACAATGTTTCTCCTGCTTCACCTCTGAGCTGGGTGCCCCAGCCTTCCCTCTTCCAGCTCTGGGCAGTGATGAGAACCTATGGAAGGCTGGACCCTTGTACTTTGATCACTCCTTTCTTCCCACCACCCGATGACCCTCCTGCTGCTCTTCAGTTTACCCTCCAGGAGTGGAAACCTGGCCTGGACACCCAGAGTCTGGGGGCAAGAGTGGAAGCAGGACCCCTCCCAGTATGGCCACCTGGTACTAACTTCCCTGATTATGCAGTTCCACTGTCTCTCAGCTCTCAGGGGTGCTTGGAAGCTGAGCTCAACCCTGCTGCCTGGGGCAGCTCTAGAAACTTTCATTTCCTGAGAAAATTCTTACTCAAGCCATGGATTCTCAAAGGGCCTTAAGACAGGCTAGTATTAAAAGCTTCATGTTCCAGGAACCATAGAGATAGTGCGGGGGTTAAGGCATTTGTCTTGATTATGGGTGGCCTTGGAACCACATTTGATCCCCCAAGCACCCCCAGGAGTGATCCCTGAGCCCAGAGCCAGGAGTAAGCCCTGTTGGATGGGGCCCAATAATGAATTTTTTTGTTCATGTTCTGTCAATGTATGTTTTCTTACCTATCAAGATCCCCATGTTTGTATGTCCAAAACCACTTTCTCAGCTCCTAGGAGAAAAAGGAGAACTTTTTCTGTGGGTTTGGGTTTCAGATATTATTGTAGGGTCCTTTCTGCGAGAGATCCTCCATTTTCTACTCCCATATTCATCCATCTCACCATGGCACAGGGCCATGGAGAGTGAGTCCAGAAATCTCTTTCCAGGCAAGTGTGTGTGTTTGTGCACACGTGTGCTCATTCATGCTTGCGCATGCATGCTGGGAGAGATTCATGTCTTTGTGTATAAAAGGTTAGGCATGACCGATCAGATAAAGGGCTAATATCCAAAATACACAAGGCACTGACAGAACTTTACAAGAAAAAAACATCTAATCCCATCAAAAAAAATGGGGAGAAGAAATGGACAGACAATTTGACAAAAAAGAAATGCAAATGGCAAAAAGGCACATGAAAAAATGCTCCACATTACTAAACATCAGGGAGATGCAAATTAAAACAACTATGAGGTACCACTTCACACCACAGAGATTGGCATACATCACAAAGACTGAGAACAAGTGTTGGTGGGGATGTGAAGAGAAAGGAACTCTTATCCACTGCTGGTGGGAATGCTGTCTAGTCCAACCTTTATGGGAACTGATATGGAGATTCTTCCAAAAACTGGAAATTGAGCTCCCATATGATCCAGCTATACCACTCTTAGGGATATACCCGAAGAACACAAAAATACAATTCAAAAATCCCTTCCTTACACCTATATTCATTGCAGCACTATTTACCATAGCAAGACTCTGGAAACAACCAAGATGCCCTTCAACAAATGGATGGCTAGGGAAACTGTGGTACATATACATGGTGGAATATTATGCAGCCATCAGGAGAGATGAAGTCATGAAATTCTCCCATGCATGGATACACATGGAGTCTGTTGTGCTGAGTGAAATAAGTCAGAGGAAGAGAGAGAGACGCAGAATAGTCTCACTCATCTATGGGTTTTGAGAAAAATGAAAGACATTCTTGCAATAATTTTCAGAGACAAAAGAGAGGAGGGCTAGCTCACTTCATGAAGCTCACCACAAAGAGTGATGAGTAGAGTTGGAGAGATGACTACATTGAGAACTGTCCTAACAATGAGAATGAGGGAAGTAAAAAGCCTGTCAAGAGTACAAGTGGGGGTAGGGTGGGATGGAGGGAGATTTGGGACATTGGTGATAAGAATATTGCACTGGTGAAGGGGGGTGTCCTTTACATGACTGAAACCCAACCATAATCATGTTTGTAATCAAGGTGTTTAAATAAAGATAGTAAAAAAAAAATAAAGGTTAGGCATGTAGGGGCTGGAAAGATAGCACAGTGGTAGGACATTTGTCTTGCACGTGGCCGACCCGGAAAGGACCCAGGTTCAATTCCCAGCATTCCTCTGAGCCTGTCAGGAGCAATTTCTGAAGGCAGAGCCAGGAGTAACCCCTAAGCACTGCCGAGTGTGGCCCAACCCCTCCCCCAAAGTAAATAAAGGTTAGGCTTGGGGATGATGGTGGCTTTCCCAGTATAAGACAGCAAAAGTGGATCTGAAAGAAATGCAATCCTCCCGAATTTAAAACTGATCCTGAATGCAATGCAGGTGCCTGGAGTGGGACATGTGATGGGTGGATGTGCACAGATGATGTTCTCTCTTGAGCTTTCTTTCTTTTCTTCATTAAAACCACAACCCGTTGATACTGCTGGTGCAGTATCTGTGTGCCGGGAGGAATAGCTCATGGGGAGGCAGCCAAAGACAGGCTTTTGGGACACTCCATAGAAGGCCCGAGTGTTTTTTTTTTTCATAGAGATAAAGAAAATCAGTGGCATTTCTTAAGGGTTTTTGTCTGGAGACTCTGTGACTGCAGGTGGGAATGCAAAGCTAAAACTGTTAGACCTCAGATTTTCTTTCTTCTGTGTGGTGGTAACTCAAGACTGTGTGTGTGTGTGTGTGTGTGTGTGTGTGTGTGTGTGTGTGTGTAAGAGGCTGGTGACCCACAGTCTGTGTAGTTACAAGCTCTCATGTGCAGGGACATTTAATCTAAACTGGTAGGTATTGTGTTCAGAGTGACCCTTTCATTCATTTACTTTTTCAGTGTGGTCACTCTTGATGACTGCTGGGTTGGGAGATTTTTGTTCGTTATTGTCTCTGGATTTGATTTCTAAGGCTGATGCACCAAACCACCTACACATAATGTATGATGACATTGCAAATATATTCTTTCACAGTGCTGGAAGTCAAGGTGCCAGTCTAGAAAGTACCTCACACAAGTCAAATCAGCACTAACTCCACTAGAAATTCCAGAAAAGAAATGTGATCTGGCTTTCCCACCCTTGAGAGGTAGTCCATATTCCTTGGATTTTGGCCCATTCCTGCATCTTCAAAGCACACCCCCAACTTCTGCTTCCCTCTCTCTACCTTCTCCTGACTCCCGTGACCTTCATGCCTTCTTCGTGCCCATGAACTTCACCAAAGTTCTCAATCCTCTTGTCTGTCAAGCTGTTTCCAAGTCCGTTTGGTCTCTCTCACCCCTTCTCAGAAATCTTATCTCCTGCACTGTCATTTTGATTCTCACCTACCTAATTGACCACTGATGGAAATTTATAAACTTGTGGTCCAAGCAAACTTTTCTAGGTACCTATGTCTCTCTGCTGCCAGCTCCTGGTTTCCCTTATGATACTAGTAAACAACCCTTCTAGGTTCCATGATACAGCTGCTTCTTTCTTTGCTCCCCAAGCCTAACTTCCATTGCTACTCAATGGTTTTACTGCAGAAGTCTCCTCTTTCTCTTGCACTAGCACATCTGTGCTTTCCTATAGGCATATGCACCATCACACAGGCTGTGATTACATTTACTTCAGAAAACGGGTCTGATTTTGTGAATGAGTCAGATGATTGGCAGAAAGTGACCAGGGCCCATCATTCACATCTGCTGTGAATCCAGGGTCTGGAATTCACTCTGGTCAAACCTAGAAATCTTCCTATCTTAGTCAAGGGCAAGGACAAAATGGAATTGAGGTGAAGTCTCAAAGATCTACAGAGCAGATGCTTTGTATGTGAGAGAACCCAGGTTCAACCCTCAGAACCAGAGTCCACTAAGCATTGCCAGGAGTAACCCTGAGCCCTGAGCCAGGAGTAACCCAGGAGTAACCCACACCACCAGGTGTGACCCTCCCAAACCAAAACTACAACTATACCTTTATTTATCTTTATCTCTCTCTGTGTATGCATAATTTACACATATTTCTATATGCATCCATCTATATCTATGTACTTTTACAAAACCTATACCTCTATATCTCTAGCTCGATATCTGTTGGGTGATTGTGTAGACTTATAAGTAGATGGAATGCTGGCAAGAGTCACAGTTCAAACCTCAAGTAGTCCTGCATAGTACCTTCTGCCTTTGGCTTTTTGTGCTTTTCGATGATTAGATGAGCCTATTCAAGAGCTGTATGAGCAAAGCTGGCTTTGCATGTGGACTTTTAGGTTCTATCCCCAGCACCACTGGTCCCCACACACAAGGCAAGGAGGACCTCCATCTCCATGTGTGGTTCAAAGAAGTAGCTCATAGGTCTCTGGATTTAAAAGAAAATCTCAACCAAAACAATTTTCCCTAGAAATATTTAGAATAACTTCTGACCAGATGTCCAGTGGCCTAGTCAAACTTGACATATAAAATTAACCATCACTACTAGGGTGGATCCTCCTCCCAGGGACATTTTATACTCTGCTTATAGGAAGTGCTCAGTACTTCGTGCACTTCTGTCCCCACTCAGGAGAACTTATTAGCAGATGTGGGAGAGGTGGCTGGTTCTGCCGTCATGTTCAGTAACACAGGCATCATGCCAGGCTGTTCTTGAGTTCTCAGATGATGCAGAATGAGCTTAACTCCAATGACTTAACTCCAGCACATGCTGAAAGTGCCGGAGTCATGGCTGCTCCAAGGACAGATCCTGCTTGTCTGCTTCCTATAGCTGATGGTCAAGGACTCAGCTACATGTAGTGCCTGTGACTTACTCCTGGCTCTGCATTCTCCTGGAGAAGCTCAGGGTATGTGGTATCAGGGATTGAAACTATATTGACTGTATTTCAAGTCAAGCACCCTATCCCCTGTACTAATACTCCAGACTTTTTCTCCAGCTTTAGATAGGAAGTAAGCTATAGCAGGAAGGTTCCACTTTTATTTTACTCAAATCCACATGGTGACCTACAAGAAGGCTTATCCTACATCCACTACAATGGGCTTCTTTCCCATTCTAGGGAGTTTCAGGATCCCAGTAGGGTGGAAGGGGAAATCCTAGAGCCACTCTCTAAATGGCCATCCACAGAAGGTAGATGACACATCAATGGACATCTGGTGGAATATGCTGGAATGCCTGATAACTGCTCCAATAAAGGAACCGTGATAACTTGGTAGGACATACAATAGGAACCAGAAGAATCCAAGAACTTTACATACTCAGCTATTGACTGGATTGAAAGAATGAATAACTGCTGTGGGGCAAATGTATGTCTGGCTGCATGCCAGTTCTAATACCCAGTGACTCCAAAAAACTACCACAGGATCCTGATGCTCTTGAAAACTTCATAATACTCAGAACACAAAATTATCGATCTGCTTCTGGAGCGCACTAAAAACCCAGAAGCAGAGGCAGGTGCAACTTTAGTAATCCACAAACAAACAAGCAAATGGTTCTCCTCATTTATTCGCTCGTCTCCCAGGCCTTCTGCATTATAGATCCTCATCATCAAAGGTCTCCAAACACGTAAGCATGGTCTCATCATTAATAGAAAGCTCTAGATCCTCCTGTAAAACAATGTGGGAGAGCATTTGTTTATTTCAATGCCCCAGATAAATGAGATGAAACCCCCAATCTAAAGTGGTCCTTGCCCTCTTTCTCTCCTCCACCTCTCCAGCTGCACAGTCATGCTGTCTTAACAGTGTAGATGTGGGGCTGGAGAGATAGCATGGAGGTAAAGCGTTTGCCTTTCATGCAAGAGGTCATCGGTTCGAATCCCAGCGTCCCATATGGTCCCCTGTGCCTGCCAGGAGCAATTTCTGAGCATGGAGCCAGGAGTAACCCCTGAGCACTGCCGGGTGTGACCCAAAAACCACAAAAAAACAAACAAACAAACAAAAAAAAAACAGTGTAGATGTATCCAGAGAAATGTGTGGTTAGCTGCTTTCCTTGTACAAATGTCACAGAGTTTAATCATCCAACCCAGATGGGACTGTCTACTCCCCACACTTGGGACCACCGTGGCATGTGTGGCCTGTTGTCAGCAATGCCTGACTGTGTCTTCTGCAGCTTTTTTGGTTTGGGGACCATATGGCCAGATCTGCTCAGGGGTTAGTCCTGGCTCTGCATTCTCCTGAAGAAGCTCAGGGTATGTTGTATCAGGGATTGAAACCATGACAACTGCATTACAAGTCAAGCACCCTATCCCCTGTACTACTACTCCACCCCCCTACTCCAGCTTCAGGAAGGAAATAAGAGCTATATTAGGAAGATTCCACATTTTCTCTACATTTGTATTGCCATGAATCTGAATGGGCCTGTCCCCTCAGCATGGCTCAGGAATTATTAGCTACCTTGGGGAAAGGCCATTTGGAAGCTTCCAGAGGACCTTTTATCAAAGGTCTTTGATATTTTTCCCCTTCCTGAGCATCCCAGCCAGATCACTGGTAGCACAAATGAATCTCCACAAAGCTGCCAGCCAACAGGAACCACTTGTTTGTGGAAATGTAGCTCATCCTTTCAGGAAGAGGTCAAGGAGTCACCTCATATTTAGGAAAGCTTGGGTGCTTGTTGTCACTTCTGGGGCCTTAAAAAGCATCCCCCCGATCCCTTATCTCGGTTTCCCCATATGTAACATTAGGCTGTGATCAGCCACCCATGGAACACACCAGAGAGAATGGATGTCCCCCAAACAGTGTACCTTGGTAGGGGACTGAATGAGCTCTGCCTAGAAGGCTCCCTCCCCACAATCCTGACCTCTCTGTGCCCACCACTCTCTGATGGGAGTGGGTCTCAGAACCCCTTGCTCTGTACCTCCTCCTTGATCTCGGTGTTAATACAGCAAAGGCCTTCGAAGAAGTCAACTATTTGTTTGTAGAGCTGGAACTTTTCCTCCAGAGTGTCATGCTCACCACTGGTAAGCTGCCAGCTGCCAATAGGAAGAAGAATTGGTGGGTGTTCAAATCTCAGGTTTCACTTCTGCCCATGACCCCCTAAGAACTTGGGTAATAGTGCCAGCCTAACATTTAGAAATATCTGTGGTCCCCACTCTACCCAAAGGGGCATCCAGGCTTCTAGAGGTTCTGCTTACTGGAGCAGCACAGGGAGCAGGCCACACCTTGAACCCAGTCCCAGGAGATTCCCAGCTAGTAAGCTTCCCAGCACAGCCTTGGTGCATGCACAGAAGGGTCTGTATGTTGATTCCTTTCACAGACCATATCTAGTCCCAGGAAGCTGCAAGTCTGGTTGGAGTTTTTTTTTTATTTTGGGCCCATGCTCAGAGATTCTCAGGTATTACTCCTGGCTCTGTACCTATAAATCATTTCTAGCAGTGCCTTGGGGACCATAGGGGATATTGGAATTAAACCCAGGTGGTCCATATGGCAGGTCAGCTCCCTGCTATCACTCTGGCCCCAGGAAGGAGCTTTTGACCTCACTTCCTCCTGGAAGAATCCTCCAGGAAGCTCAGGCCCTATATGGCAACAGTGCCATCATTTCTAGGCTGGACTTCAGCAACTTCTCACTCATGTGGTTGCAGCCCAAACCCATCCCTTTTCAGCAGAAACTGGGATCCCCACATGGAGTCACTCTGGAGAAGACAGGTCTCTCCTCACATCTTGGTGTTATGGCCACGGTCAACCCGGTCAGAGGTGGCCCTCATGTCTGGAGTTATGAGGCCATCAATGACTTCCTCCTTTGCAGCTCTGACACAGCCCCAGTATCACAGGACTGAAGCAGGTCCTCAGGACAAAAGGCAGGAGCTTCTCAGATAAAGTAGCAGGATTTCAGGCCCAAACTGGCTTTCCCTAGAAAATGACCTGAAGGACAATCTTGTCCTATCAGGGGTCCTCAAACTTTTTAAACAGGGGCCAGTTCACTGTCCCTCAGACCATTGGAGGGTCTGACTATAGTAAAAACAAAACTTATGAACGAATTCTTATGCATACTGCATATATCTTTTGCAATAAAGAAACAAAACAGATAGAAATACAATATGTGGCCCGTGGGCCATAGTTTGAGGACCACTGTGACCTAGATCAAGGCAAGCTGCATTTTCATTTTAAAGTCTCCTCATGTACTGTTTTGTGTAAGGTCATCCATAGACTCCTCAGCAAGCTAACCAGTCCCTGCCACAGCCTGAGTTCAATACAAAGCTTACCTCCATGTATACCAATGGTCTCCATGCCCTTGGCATCCTGCCCAGTGCCTGGACTGTGGCTTTTCCCTGATCACCTTAGTCTGGGAAACAGATTGGCAGGGACAACATGTTGTTGGTAGAGGCCTTTGGATTGGTCCTCATATTGCCTTCTAATTAGATGTCTCTCAGTTGGTTCCTTTGTTGTTGTTGTTGTTTTTTTAAGATGTTTCCCCCATTGCCTTCTCATCTGGCTTTTTCCCCTCCCCTTGCAGGAGTGGGCTTTGTTTATCCCAATAAAGGCTACTCAGGAGAAGGAGATGTCATCTTGGCTCATGGTTCTATGTGGTGGAGCAACTGGCTTGTGGGTGAACAGCTTGCAGTTCATTTTCTGGCCTGTTATACCTGGCCTGTGTGTGGATTATTTCCTGAGTCAGAGTTGCTGCCGGACTGCATCTCTTGTCCTACATGGACAAGGAGCATGGGAATCCCTCTCCCTCACAGGAGATTGTGGAACACATAACCCATCATTCAATACTGGACAATCTCAGTCTGAATCTACATGGAAATGTTTTCTACTCTAAAAAAACCTCAATCAAAATCACAGCAGTGTCACAAGGGGTCACACACCAATGGCACAATCTTTGGGCCCATTCCATGAGAGTCACAGACAGAAGTAAAGATCTCAATTTGTCTTTCAGTGGCCAAAGTGAGAGTTTGAATATTCAAACTGAACATTCAAACTCCTGAACATTCCAGCAGGGTACGTATACTCATACGCCCTAATATATTCATATACATATACACTCATATGCATACATATACATACATACTCACACATTCATACACACATTCATAATTCAAACATTCATACATACACTTAGCCATTCACATGCATATTCCTGCCTAATCACAAATTCATTATGTACTCATACTCACATACATGTTTACTCATATACACACACTGCTATCACAGATTCATATTCACCCATAGGCTCTCCATACATGCATATTATACAAACACACACCCTCATACTGACACATATTTCTATTCACAGCATCCTAAACATAGAGGTACATTAATATTCACTTCCACTCATAATACCTTTAGACACATATAAACACCCCTGCTCATACCATCCTGGACATAATCCCTCTCACATTTTCAGACACATGTCCCATAATCATCAGATGCACACCTATATATATGTATATATACACACATATATATACTTACACATATTGATTCAACACACAATCCTCAGTGCACAGTCACACATGCTGACATGCCTCCACCCTCACACACACTTGCATGTTGTCTATCGCACTTCCTCACCTGGGGATCAGTGGACTGAGAACCTCATTTTTGTCCAGGAAATGTGCCACATTTAAAGAGTCTTCAAAGCTCATCTAAGAGAAAGCAGATGTGTGGAGCTGGGACTCACGCAGTTAGATGCCTGCTTGAGGCTACAGCAGGAGAGCTCCATAGAATGGATCCCTCATTCCGTCTTCCCCAAAGCACAAGCATGTTGAACTGGAGCTCAAATCCATAGCTTCCCTGTGGGTGAAGACTAAGTTTTTACTTAATCAACAGTCAAACTTTTCCAGAAAAATATGAGGGTAGAGCAGAGGGTGGCATTTCCAAGGTAGTGACTATGGATAGTCCAAAAGACCAGGACTACCTGCCCTGGGGTAGGGAGGTGAGGGCAGCTATGCCCCATGGAACTGTCACCTCCTGAGTCTGGCTGAATCCTGCTTTACTGGTCATGGATGCTCTAAGAATTGGAGCTGAGAGACACATGTTGACAGTGGAGGCAGCTGTCTCTTACCTGGGCCTCCTTCATCACTCCCCAAACCCAAAACAGAAAGGTATCACATGCCTGGGACTAAGGGGTTACCCCTCCTCAAGGACTGGGTGTGTTCACCTACATGGGAGCCTAATTTACATTACATCAGTCACTGGCTCAGAAATTGATCCTTTGACCATTTCTGACCCGGGAAAGAAGAGATGGTAAACTATGATGGAAATTTCTGGAAGTATTTTACTCTATCCTGGAGAAATCCACACAAAATCCTCTACTTTATTGGATGGAGCAGAGAAGGAATAGCAACTCCCTGGCTACCAGCTGTCACCCCACAGACATAGCAAGGACTGGGTGGGTGGGGGGACAGAAAATGTGAGAACCAGAGAGAGAAGGAAGATCCCAAGTGTGAGGTGACATTGTGTTCCACCCCCCTGGACCCCGACCCTGGGACCTCCTGTCTATGAGTTCATTTTTTTCCTGGTTTAACAGGAACCAAGTAGTCCAAAGAATCCCAGCAGATATAATTTTCTAAGCCTTCTCTGCCACAAATACCCATGAAGTGGTCCAGAAACTCTAACAAGAGCAGTGCCATTTCATGGTGGTGAGATTGTGGCAGAGAAACCATCAACCAAGCCTGAGAAGACACGTCAGCCTTGGTTCATGAGTCCAAGTCTGGTGATTCCAGGCCTTGAGAATGAGGGAGGAAAAGTCATTTCCAATTATCCTTCCAACCCCACCCACAAGTCTGCTCACCTCCTCTGGAGTGGAGGAGAGCGAGCAGCTGGCCCCCTGGCTGCCAACACCACTGTCATATACACTGCCATTGGAATAGGTCACAGAAGGGACTGGGGGGCTGGTGTCCTGTAACCAGGCCTGCCAGAGAATGGTCTTCCTCTCTTCAGAGAGGTTCTGCCACAGGTGAGAGATGGCAGCAGACACCAGAGGGAGGGCTGCATCCTGGAGAGTGATGATCCCACTTTTGGTCAGAAGGTCCATGGTCTGCTTGTAGAAGTTGAAGTATCTGGAAGAGAACCAACACCAGCTCTCAGGCCTGCATCTCCTAGTCATCGACCAAGGATTCTGGTCTTCCCCTCACAGTCCTGGCCATAACTCTTCTGCAGCCTCATTAGTTTGGTGTGGACTTCAGGAAGTACCTGGGAGAACCAAGGATGACAGACATTGTGTTTTGAGGTTTCTCACCAAATACTACCGATACAGAGAAGAGGTGATGGGGTGGGGGGAAGGGCAGACTATATTTTCACCCTAGGGTATACGTGGGAGGAAGCCTGCTTTAAGGACAGTTCTGAAAATCAGGGTCTGAAGGGAGCTGACCAGCCTCTCTCAAAACCAGCAGAGCTGCCAAAAAGTCTTTGGAGGAGTCAAGTGAGCAGTAAAACAGAAAAGCCAAGACCGCCATTCCCACCAGTTGTACCACCCAAAATGGATTGAGGGGGGCCTGAATTTTTGTATGTGTGTTATTTGGGGGGTCCATATGTGAAGCCTTAGGTCATCACTATCTCCTCAAAGTGCCCTCAAAGTTTGTTAAACTCTTAGTCTTTTTTGTTTGTTTGTTTTTGGGGCCACACCTGGCAGTGCTCAGTGGTTATTCCTGGCTCTGCACTCAGAAATTGCTCCTGGCAGGCTCGGGGGACCATATGGATTGCTGGGGATTGAACCCAGGCCTGACCTGGATTGCTGTGTGCAAGGCAAATGCCCTACCACTGTACTATCACTTAGCCGCTAAACCCTTAGTCTAAGTGAACACAATATCTACCATATTCATGGCTTCCCAGCTATTGCCATAATTCCTGCATCTCAATCCCTTAGCCCCTCCTATATGGAATTTCAGGAATTTCTGAGATTGGGGACAGGTCTCTATATACTGAAGCTGCAGTGGCACCTTCCTCGGGAATCCCCACCTCACAGGTGTTCACACCTTTCAAATTCCAGGAGGTCTGGTGACATGATTTGGTTTTCTAAGAATGGCACTGTCTTCCTTTCCTCTTCCATCACTTTGTCTTCCTCCTCTTCCTCCTTAACATCTTTCACCAATGCCTCAACTGTGTGCCAGGGAATAGATTCACTTGGAAGAATTTCATTTGAGACTAAGCTGCAGGAGAAAATAGAAATATGATAACAGAAGCATATTAATGTCCTTCATGAACTCCCACATATCACCAGGAACCCCAAGATGTCCATGCAAAGTTTGCAGGGTGTCTTGTTCAAGATGGAAAAAGCTATCAATGAAACCAACCAGTTCAACAACTGCACTTGGTAATATTAAGTCCATTCATGATTTAAAAAACAAAAGACAAATCTTGGAGCAAATCAGGAATAAAAGGGAATTTAATCTTGACAAAAGGCAACTGCAAAAACTTGCAATTCACTTAAACTACAGGATAAAAGACTGAACTCTTCTCCCCCCAGAGCAGGAGGCAGGCAGGATTTTCTACTACTTCTCTTCAAAATCATGCTGGCTTCTTGGCACTTCCAAACATGAAAAGGTTCATCTGTAAAGGTACATGTGCATATTTAAGTTCATTGCAGTTATTAATATAGTAGCCAGTATTTAGAAAAAATGAAATGTTCAATGATAGATGAGATTAAAAAAAGTTTTAACAATACTATGAAATTGTAGGAAAGATGAAATCATGTTGCTTGTAGCAATGTGGATAGAATTGGAGGCTATCATGGTAAGCAAAATTAGTCAGAGGTAGTACAGGATGGTCTCTGTGTTTTTGTATGGAATATAGAGACAAAACAAGGGAATAGATAATATTGAACACTAACAAACCCTTGGTATTGAATGACAAAACTGGGAGGAGGAATAGGAGGAGTGAAGGTTGGACAAGAGGCAACACGTGGAAATGAAAACATGGTCATGGATTGACAGGATTAACATCATTAAAATGGCAATACTCCCCAAAGTATTGTACATATTTAATGCAATTCCTCTAAAGATACCCATGACATTCTTCAAAGAAGTGGATCAAACACTTCTGAAATTCATTTGGAACATTAAACACCCACGAATAGCTAAAGCAATCCTTGGGAAGGGGATATGGGAGGCATTACTTGCCCCAATTTTAAACTGCAATAGCAATAGTTATCAAAACAGCATGGTATTGGAATAAATACAGAACCTCAGATCAGTGCAATAGGCTTGAGTTCTCAGAGAATGTTCCCCAGACACACAATCACCTAATTTTTGATAAAGGAGCAAGAAATCCTAAATGGAGCAAGGAAAGCCTCTTCAACAAGTGGTGTTGGGACAACTGGTTAGCCACTTGCAAAAAAGCGAACTCAGATCCCCAGATAACACCATGTAAGAAGCTCAAATTCAAATGGATTAAAGACCTTGATATCAGACCTGAAACCATAAGGTATATAGAACAACACGTAGGTAAACACACCATGACATTGAGACTAAAGGTATCTTCAAGGAGAAAACAGTACTCTCCAAAAAAGTGTAAGCACAGATAAACTGATGGGAATATATAAAGCTGAGAAGCTTCTGCACCTCAAAGGAAATAGTACCCAGGATACAAGATACAGGATACAAGATACACTGAGTGGGAGAAACTATTCACCCAATACCCATCAGATAAGGGACTAATATCCAAAATATACAAGGCACTGATGGAACTTTACAAGAAATAAACATCCAATCCCATCAAAAAAAAAATGGGGGGAAGAAATGAACAGACACTTTGTCAAGGAAGAAATACAAATGGTCAAAAAACACATGAAAAAATGCTCCACATCACTAATCATCAGGGAGATGCAAATCAAAACAACTATGAGGTACCATCTCATGCTGCAGAGATTGGCGCACATCACAAAGAATGAGAACAAGCAGTGCTGGCAGTGATGTGGAGAGAAAGGAACTTTTATTCACTGCTGTAGGAATGCCGTCTGGTCCAGCCTTTATGAAAAGTGATATGGAGATTCCTCCAAAAACTGGAAATTGAGCTCCCATACGATTTAGCTATACCAGTCCTATGGACCCTAGGAACACAAAAATACAATACAAAAGTCCCTTCCTCACACCTATATTCATTGCAGTGCTATTTACAATAGCCAGACTCTGGAATCAACCAAGATGCCCTTCAACAGATGAACGGCTAAAGAAACTGTGGTACATATACACTATGGAATATTATGCAGCTGCCAAGAGAGATGAAGTTATGAAATTTTCCTATACATGGATGTACATGGAATCTATTATGCTGAGTGAAATGAGTCAGAGGGAGAGAGATAGACACAGAATAGTATCACTCATCTGTGGGTTTAAAAAATATAAAAAACATTTTTTGCAATAAATCTCATAGACAAAAGACAGGAGGACTGGAAGGTCCAGTTCATGACATGCAGCTCACCACCAGGAGTGATGAGTGTAGTTAGAGAAAGAACTACATTGAGAACTATCATAATAATGAATGAGGGAAGTAGAAAGCCTGTCTAGAGTACAGGCAGGGGTGGGTTGGGGAGGAGGGAGATTTGGGACATTGGTGATGGAAATGTTGCACTGGTGAAGGGGGGTGTTCTTTACATGACTGAAACCCAACTATGATCATATTTGTAATCAAGGTGTTTAAATAAAAATATTAATAAAAATTATCAATCTTTAAACAAAAAACATTTCTGGATATTGATTCCAGGTTTATAATAAAGCTAAAAAATGAAGAAGAATCAGGGTAGAGGGAAATGTCTTCAATACCAGCATTTCATCTGAACCACATAAATCTGCATCATGCTGGATGCATCCTACGCTAGGAGCCCCAAAGAGAAAGAGGCCCACAGGTTTCCCCACAGCCAGGCTTCTCTGGAAGCAACTTCAGGGATCTTGGAGCACACAGACTGGATCACATGTGAAGATCCAGGATAGCATGCAGTGGAGTACAAGAAACAGGTGCAACAATGCCTGTTAAATCATTCTCGCCTCCAGTTAGTTGGTAACACTAAGCCAAAGTTCTTTTGGCATCTGCAACACCCCAGGGGCTGCTGCCTTCCTCAGTCCTCAGTAACTTGGAAAGAAGCAGTGATCTGGAAGTCCCCTATATTCATGTGTGTTCCTCAATAAAACCATTGATGGGTTTAAGACCCATACAACACTATGAACCTCATAATCAGACTCCTTTATAAAATATTGAGTAGGGGGTGCTGGAGAGAGAGTTACAGAGCAAAAGGTTCTTGTTTTTCACACTGCCGACCTGATATGGTTCCACCCACTTCAGAGGATTCTTGGAGCACTGGCAAGAGTGATCCCTGAGCACAGAGCCAGAAGTAAACCCTGAGCACAAACAAATAAAAAAACTGAGAAAAAATCAAGAATTTTTAAAAATTGATATATATATTTCCTTAGAGAGGTGAAATCTTTTGTATCATTTTTTTTTTCTTTTCATAAAAGATTTTTTTTTTCAGGGCTTGGGCCTCCCCAGTAATGGTGGGGCCCATGAAAATTATAATACAATGGAGTGCTCCTGGAGTCCATGAAACACTGAGGAAGAAACTTCTGTCTGTGATTACCTGGCATATGCCTAGTCTTTGAGTTCTTTTCCAGACCTGGGTTAAGAGGATGGCAGGGGTTGGGGCTACAGTTCTGTATTTTTTTTTTTACATTGTCTGTAATAAGGGTAGATTATCTCATAACTGAAAAAATTCCACTGACGAGAATGAAATAAGGTTGATGATGTGACTCATTGGTAGAAAACATTTCTAGCCTGTGTGAGGCTCTGAGCTAGATTTAGAGAATAAATACTGTATTTTTCGTACCATAAAACACACTCCCCCCCCAAAAGGTGGGGGGAGGAAAATGTCTGTGTGTCTTATGGAGCGAATGCTGACTCTAGTGATGAGGAGTTCTTGGGGTTCCCAGAAAACGTGAAGAATACTTAAAACTTAAACTCTCTCCATTTGTTAATGACAGTCATAATGATTCCTAATGTCATGTTGACTGCTGCTCACTTAACATGGTTGAAATATTACTCTGTTATAGTTTATTAAATATTTTAGTACACTATTTGCCTTTGAATGTTTTCTTGTTTCCTCCTCTAAAAACTATGTGCGTTTTATGGTCAGGAGCGTCTTACAGAGCGAAAAATATGGTAAAAAAATGAAAAAGTCAGAGGAATTAGTAAACTGTTGCTTGTTGTGCTGCTGCCACCTAGTGGAAGGGTTTGAGAACATCTGAGTGGACCTTGCAGTGAGCGGCCAGTCTTACCTGAGGTTTTTGGCGTACAGGTTGGCATATTCTTCCTTGGCCTCCTTTAAGCTGCATGCGTTCCCGTCCTTCAGGTTGTAGGATTCTGTGGGGAGTTAGACTGAAGGCTCACCAAGAGAAAGCCAGCCTTTCCAGCTCAGGGTAATTAATTTTTAGGCCTGGGCGGTCCACAGGTCTGACTAGATTTAGAGACCAGGAAATCAGCCTCCAGGAATGCAGGGAAGGTTCTAGAGCTGGCTCTTCTCAATCAGGGTATTTTTTAGGGGGTTGTCCACCATGGTTTAGAAACCCCAAGTCCCCAGACAGCCATTTTTCCCATGTTCAGTGCCATGGAAGGGACCCGGGTTCTGCCCTTTAGTCTCACACACTCTTCTCTAGCCTTTCCAGAGGATGCAGGGACCTACTGGATCTCCCCATGTCCCCCCCATTACCTCCAGCACCCATTTTTTTCTTCCAGGGCACACTGTCTGGTGCTGAAATATGTATTTAAGTGTTTTGCATATTTGTTAATTTGTTCTGATTCCTCTTTCCCTCCCTCCTTCCCTCCTTCCCTCCTTCCTTCCCTCCCTCCCTCTTTCCTTCCCTCCCACCCTCCTTCCTTCCTTCCTTCCTTCCTTCCTTCCTTCCTTCCTTCCTTCCTTCCTTCCTTCCTTCCTTCCTTCCTTCCTTCCTTCCTTCCTTCCTTCCTTCCTTCCTTCCTTCCTTCCTTCCTTCCTTCCTCCCTCCCTCCCTCCCTCCCTCCCTCCCTCCCTCCCTCTCTCCCTTCCTTCTCAGTAGAATTCAGCACTTACTCCTAGCTCTGTGCTCAGGGCTCACTTGGGGAGGTGCATAGGAGATTGTACATGGTGCCTGGGATCAAACCCAGATCACTGAATGCATGGCAAGTGCCCTACCTGGTATACTATTATTCTGGTACTTGCTCTCAGTTTTCAGTAGAAAAATGGAACTCCCTCCCCTGTAAAGGGTAAACAGGGTATGGTGGTGGTGGTGGTGGTGGTGGTGGTGGTGTGTGTGTGTGTGTGTGTGTGTGTGTGTGTGTGTGTGTGTGAGAGAGAGAGAGAGAGAGAGAGAGAGAGAGAGAGAGAGAGAGAGAGAGAGAGAGAGAGAGAGAGAAAACTTTTTACCTTTCAGTTTCAGCAGATTATCCAAAGTCTGTTCCAGTTTCTGAATGTGACTCTTTGCCTGGTTCAAAACCTGCCACTGAGGACAAAGACAGACGTCTGAGAAGCCAGCTTGCCCCAGAGGTTGGGGCTATGGAGCAGATGGCCTGCCCCAGTTTCAGGCTATGACCCTTCCATCAACACAGAGTTTTGGGTCTGATATTAGTTCCCCAAAGGAGTGGAGTTTACTTTGCAGCCTGGAAATGGTCTCCCTGAGGTACGCAAGTATGTCAAAAACAACATTAGCAGAAACCCAACTAGCTCTGTCCTCTTTTAACAAGTAAAACTGAGCAGGGGCCAGAGAGATAGCATGGAGGTAAGGCATTTGCCTTTCATGCAGAAGGTCATCGGTTCGAATCCTGGCGTCCCATATGGTCCCCCGTGCCTGCCAGGAGCAATTTCTGAGCATGGAGCTAGGAGTAATCCCTGAGCACTGCCGGGTGTGACCCAAAAACCACCAAAACAAAACAAAACAAAACAAAAACAAAAACAAGTGAAACTGAGGTTTAGTGAGGAGCTACTGAGTGATTATTAGCTCAGAGAAGTCTCTGTTAGGATGGCACAAAGCACAGCTGCTGGCTAGCATGACTGTTCTGTTCTAACCGTACAAGAATGCATCCATGGTTAGTGCACTGGGGGTCACATCAATGGTGCTCAGTTATCAGTAGTGGTCCTAGGTGGTGCATATGGAGCAGAATGAAACTCAAGCCCCACACGTCCTGGGCTTGTGCTTGGCTACTTGAGCCATCTCTCTGGAGCCCCCAATGATGCACTTTATTTGCTGGATGCATGTGACCTCAAAACTCCATATGGAAATCAGGTAGTTTACTGCAATACAAATAGAAATGGATGATATCTCATTAAGTGAAATAAATCAGAAGGAGCAGGACAAAATCACTTGTGGAAATTTGTGAAACAGAACAAGGGGATAGAGTCTATTTCAATAGACAGTATTGAATAATGACAGATCCTTGACCTTTGCAATGAAGCAGATAACAGGAAGAGGGTAAGAGGGTGAGGAAGAGGGAGAGGGCTGAAGTAGACACAAGGATGGGTGGAAGGTCTTGGGTATTTGGGTGGTGGCGGGTGCAGTAACTTTAAAAGTTAAAACAATACACTTTAACAATATTATAACCATGTTGCATAGATTAAAAAAGGGTCCTTGCCTCCTTCCCATTCTCCCTCCCTCCCTCCACTTTCCACATAGTCCTTTACAAAGTCTCCCAGTTCCCCCATTTTACCTTAGAGGCAGTGAAATTAGACTGGGAGTAGACAGTCTTTCTGAGGTGATTGAAGAGCCCTGTCAGGGTGGCACGATGCTGGGTCTGTGCCAGGCGGCGGCGGGCCAATCTGGGCTCAAGCTCCTGAAACTTCCCCAAGGCTGTGAGGGTCCCTTTGCTGCCACTGGGGTCAACACCGTCTCTGGAGCTCGCCATAGGAAGCTGCAAAGTAATGGCAAAGTTTCCCCCATCTCCTTAATAACAAAGACAACGCTGAAGGAAAAAGAGGGCAGACTGAAGCAGACAGAAGAGGGCACCACTTGTCAGGAGAAGGTTCCACACCAATGAATAGAATTGATAAGGTGTCTCAGAATCTGTTGGTTCAGCTTAATTCCTAAGTAACAGTCCACTTAGATTTGACCTACAGTTGAGAGGCATTGGTTCTTTACCAGAATAGTTCTATTTATATTTTTTGTTTATTTTTTAAGACACATATGGTGATGCTCAGGGCTTATTCCTGGTTCTTCACCGAATGATCACTCCTGACTGTTCTTGGGGCACTGGGGATTGAACTTGAGTTCTTCCTTATGAATGCACTCCTGGGATACTCAGGGGTCAGGGGTGCATGCCTCTCATGCTTTGGGACATAACTTTGAATCTCCATATGACTCCTGGATCATTGCTGGTTGTAACCCTGCTGGCCTGGGCCCAAACACTGAACCATCTCACCCCAAGTATCCCTGAGCGTGACTTCCCAGAGCACTGCTTAGGTGATAACCACTCTGGAAACTAAGTAAAATGCAAGTAATATACTCTTCTTAGATCTAGGGAGTGGTTATAGGGTTAGGGTTTTTGTTTTTGTTTTTGTTTTTGTTTGTTTGTTTTGTTTTTGGGCCACACCTAGCGGTGCTCAGGGGTTACTCCTGGCTGTCTGCTCAGAAATAGTTCCTGGCAGGCACAGGGGACCATATGGGACACCAGGATTCGAACCAACCACCTTTGGTCCTGGATCGGCTGCTTGCAAGGCAAACGCCGCTGTGCTATCTCTCGAGGCCCAGGGTTAGGGGTTTTTGGGGGCCACATTGGTAGTGCTCAGGGCAGATTTGGGTTCAATCCCCAGCATCACATATGTTTCTCCTGGTCCTGCTAGGAGTGATCTCTGCCAGAACTGCAGAGCCAGTAGTAAGCCCTGAATACCACAAAGTGTGGGCCAAAAATTAAAAAAAAAAATTTTTTTTTAAAAACCCAACAAACTTTTTTGTTTGTTTGTTTAAAGGTGATGATGGCCTATGAAAAGAGTGAGGAGTCATAGAGGGATGTGAACCTAATGTCCATTCTCACCCAGTTTTGGGGTGGCTGGATGTGATCATTAGAGAAACTCAAGTGTGAAAAGTAAGGGACAGTGGGCGGAAGCTTCTTCTAAGAGTGAGTGACATGAGGCAGAGAGAAAGGCACCTAGAGATCAACCTGGCTAAAGGGTTTAACTGATACACTCGTTTCTGTATGAAGAATCAAATCTGTGTCAGAACCCTAGCTCTCATTAGGCCATCCTGGGACCTCACTGGATGCACCAAGAAACCCCTGTAAAGTTTTTGTTTCTTGGTCTGTATGAAGGAGAACAAATGTCATTATTCTTTGGCTGGAGCTTGGACAAGCTGCACAAGCCCTTCCTATTCCTATCAATCACACAGCCCATCTATTCTGCAGGAAACTCGAACTAAAAATCTGGGGTATTCTAAAGTGACAATCACTCTATGTTTTTTCCTCTAAAAAGTTACCTAGAGTAACAGTAGAGCAGGAAGGCAATTAATTGCTTTGCTAGCTGCCAACTTGGGTTCTAGCCCTGGCACCTCCTGTGGTCCCCCCACCCCACACCAGGAGTGATTCCTGAGCTCAGAGCCAGGAGTAACCCTTGAGCACTACTGGATGTGGTGCAAAAGCAAACAAGATGTTTCTACTGGCACAAACTTATTTATCAATTCAGAGGGCTATGCAAAGCTTCTAGTCTAACAAGAAGCAGCTTTGCCCAGGGGTTCTAGGCATTTTGTGAAGATTTGTGCTTCTGTCCCTTATCTAAGGAGTTCCATAGCATCTATTAATTTTGTATCGATCTATCAAGCAAGATACGCTTTCATCATCAAATACTTTCCTATGCAACCATCACTTATAGATTACATTAATAATCCAAGCTCTATAGACTAAGTTAAAACTTTCCACTCCTGGGGCCTGGAGAGATAGCACAGCGGCGTTTGCCTTGCAAGCAGCCGATCCAGGACCAAAGGTGGTTGGTTCGAATCCCGGTGTCCCATATGGTCCCCCGTGCCTGCCAGGAGCTATTTCTGAGCAGACAGCCAGGAGTAACCCCTGAGCACTGCTGGGTGTGGCCCAAAAACCAAAAAAAAAAAAAAAAAAATTCCACTCCTCAGATCTGAAAAACTTCCCAGGAAAGGCTCCTTTCACAAAACTTTGAGACCTATTCCATTGGTCCTTTGCAAACCCTTTACTTTAAAGGAAGATTCAAAACAGTAGACTTTCTCTGACTCCTGTTTCTCAGGAGAGAAACACCACCAACCCCACCCCTGCTCAGAAACATAGGAAGGTTTTCTGGATGAAATATCCAAATACCCAAATATCCAAATATCCACACTCAAGTTACATCCATTCACCTGTCTGGCTGCAGGACGGTTATCGATTCACCTGTCCCCATCCCCTCCCCTAACTGTAAAAACGTCTGCATTTACATGCACACACGACCAAGTGCCTCTGACAGGTGATGAGCAGGTAGAGTAAAAGGAGGGGTCAGTCCACACTCACGTTCAGAGACAGATGGACACCTGTGCCCAAGTCATTCCCACTCCCAGGAGATAGGACAGTGAACAAGCGGCACCTAGCTGCCTCGAAATCCAGTCAGAGTTTGAACTCTGAGTCCCCCCAGGGCCAGAAGACAGAGCTAACACCTTGGCCCAGGGCGGGAACCAATCACAGTGCATTGCCAGCTGCAACAGCCAATGGGAACACACGGCGGTCCAGACTGAAAGAGACAATGTAACTGACAATGGAAAGGTGTCAGAGAGAGGTGACAGAGAAGTGACAAAGGGGTGAAACTGGGGCTGAACTTCTGACCTGGCCCTCCATGTGGATTTGGAGAAGATTCCATGTGCTCAGGGAAGGGGCATGCACAAGACCTGAGGAGCAACCAGAGGACTAAGTGAATGTCCCCCAATAGGCTCCCCTTGGCTAACTGAAAGGCAAATGCTACCTACCTTTTTTTTTTTTTTTTGGTCACACCCGGTGATGCTCAGGGGTTACTCCTGGCTGTCTGCTCAGAAATAGCTCCTGGCAGGCACAGGGGACCATATGGGACACCGGGATTCGAACCACCCACCTTAGGTCCTGGGTCGGCTGCTTGCAAGGCAAACGCCGCTGTGCTATCTCTCTGGGCCTAATGCTACCTACATTACAAAAGGAAAGAGCAAAGCACACTCTGAGACTGTAGGAAAATGAAGTTCGTCAAGCTAAGATATGGGAGCCTTTTCTTCTTCAAATATTTATATATATATATATATGTGTGTATATATATGTATATATATATATATATATTTGTATAGTGTATGGTGTGTAGACTAAATATTTCCCAGTGACAGTGACTGTTCTCCACTAGTTTTGCATGAGGTGCAGTAGCCAGGATGGTTGCCTCTGGCTAATCTCTCTGACCAAGTTAGCACGTTTGCCCTGAGGCAAGAGTGAAACAGAGGTCACAGTTGCAGGAACTTAGTGGCACGTCTAGGTGTGTTGGCATTGGGATTTGGAGTCTATCCCAGAATCCTCCTTGAGTGACTTAAGAAGACCCTAAAGAGTCCCAAACCATAAAAGAGGAGCTATCAGGCATGTGGGAAGCACTTCCAAAATTCATTTTTATTGGGTGACAGGCTGGTCCTCTTTAAAATGATGGGACAAAATTAAAAGATGTTTTACATATATTGAAGTCATCCCAGGCTAGAGACACAGTGCAGTGAGGAAGAAGCTTGCCTTGTACATAGATAACCCTGGTTCGATTCCCAGCACCACACATGGTCCCCTAAACCTCACCAGGAGTGATCCTGAACACAGAGTTAGGAGTAAGCCCCCAGCAAAGCCCAGTCTATCACTACCCTCCAGCCAAGAAACCATTCTATAGCAAGCACCTCAAAGAGTCCAACCTTCTCCTTCTCAAAGTAAAAGTAAAAATGGACATTTCCTGCAAAGTTCTGCCCCTGTTGAATTCTCTCTAGATTTTAAGGATCCTTTCACTCAGGGTCTCTGAGAACTTCTAGGAATTGCTTTTTTTATAGCCACTCTGGCTCAAGAGTCAAGACCTTGCATGCTGACTCTCACTGCCACACTGTTAGCCTCTAGCAACGTGGCAGGGACACAACCTGACAGGATCTACTCAAAGAAAATGGAGACATACAGTGACAGATATAACAGACATCTGGTCAATTGCAAAGCCTTCCCCATATCATTTTCATTCCAGGAATAAAAAAAAAAGCCTGGTTAATTTCAAAAAAAAGGGAGGGGGGAATTATCTCTTGAACTTTGTGACCTCCTGGTAACCTATCATAGTTTAGATAGAACCAGAGATCTCCCCAGCAACAGACACAGTGCCTCTGAACTGATAACCTCTCTCCCAGTAACAAATCTTGTACCTGAAATATGTCCACCTGACTAACAAAGTACTGCCCCCAATAACTTCTTATAGCCCAGCAGTAGGGCATTTGCTTTGCATGCAGCCTATCCAGAATGAACGGTGGTTCGAATCCCGGCATCCCAGATGGTCCTCCATGCCAAGAGCAATTTCTGAGCGCAAAGCCGGGTGTGATCCAAAACTACAAAACAAAAACAAAAAATACTCCCACATATTCAGACAAGAGAAAGCCTTCCTCACAGAAACATAGATTCTCATCTTCTCTGAAAGAGATCACGCTTTGAAATACCTATCGTAGTAATGCAGATCCTGCTCTGAATATATTCCACATTAACACAAAGTGTGCCTTAAAATACCCCCTCAAAGTAGATCCTATCCCCAAATATGTCGTTTACAGTTATAGATCCTGCCCTTTGTGTCACACTGAAATATCCTCTCACAGTTACAAAGATCCTGCACTGAGATACCTGCTTCATGGTGACAGGAATCCCATCCTAAAATACCTGCTGACCATAACACAAATCCCTAGCCTCATAGCATCAACACAGATGGTGCTTTTAAATACCACCATAGTAACAACATTATGTATTGCAATATCCCTATCAAAGTAGCATACATCATACCCTAAATTCCTTCTCTCAGAGTAATGCTGATTTTGATTTCAAATATCCCAGACGGAGGGGCTGGAGAGATAGCACGGAGGTCAGGCGTTTGCCATGCATGCAGAAGGATGGTGGTTCAAATCCAGGCATCCTATATGGTCCCATATAGTGAAACATAGATGTTTCACTGAAATGCACCCCACAGTAACACAAATCCTATTCTGAGCTATTTTCCACCAATGGTACAGATCTTGCCCTGAAATGCCCACCAGTATAAAACAGATTCCATTATTAAATATCCCCTCATTATAACACAGATCTTTTGGCCTGAAGCATCTCCCAACCATAGCAGGTACTGCTATGTTCTTCACAGCAACACAAATACTGCCCTAAATACGCTCCTCACAATAACACAAAATGTCCCCCCCAAATGCCTCTTTCCCTCAGGAACTCAGTTCTTGGCCTGAAATACATCTCTGCAGTATCTTATCCTAGTTACTCCCAAAATACTTTCCTCATAGTATAGATTTATACTGAAATATCCTCTCCAGTTACAAAGGTCCTGCACTGACATATCTGCTTTATAGTGACAAGGTATAGTGACATATCTTGCATAACATATATTCTTTTTTTTTTGATGCTGTGATGAACTATTGTAACTTTATTTTTTTTTATTTAAACACCTTGATTACATACATGATTGTGTTTGGGTTTCAGTCATGTAAAGAACACCACCCATCACCAGTGCAACATTCCCATCACCAATGTCCCAAGTCTCCCTCCTCCCCGCCCGACCCCCGCCTGTACTCTAAACAGGCTCTCCATTTCCCTCATACATTCTCATTATTAGGACAGTTCAAAATGTAGTTATTTCTCTAACTAAACTCATCACTCTTTGTGGTGAGCTTCCTGAGGTGAGCTGGAACTTCCAGCTCTTTTCTCTTTTGTGTCTGAAAATTATTATTGCAAGAATGTCTTTCATTTTTCTTAGAACCCATAGATGAGTGAGACAATTCTGCGTTTTTCTCTCTCTCTCTGACTTATTTCACTCAGCATAATAGATTCCGTGTACATCCATGTATAGGAGAATTTCATGACTTCATCTCTCCTGACAGCTGCATAATATTCCATTGTGTATATGTACCACAGTTTCTTTAGCCATTCATCTGTTGAAGGGCATCTTGGTTGTTTCCAGAGTCTTGCTATGGTAAATAGTGCTGCGATGAATATAGGTGTAAGGAAGGGGTTTTTGTATTGTATTTTTGTGTTCCTAGGGTATATTCCTAGGAGTGGTAACATATATTCTGCCTGACTAACAGATACCCTGCCCTGAAACAAACCCTCACCTCTGTCTTTTGGGGATACTCCTTACTCTCACCCCAAATCCAGTTACATAAGCAGTCCTACCAAGAAGCTATTTAGGATCCCATGCCAATGCCAATCTAGCATTGCCCCCCTATTCTGAGCCCCCTCATTATTGACTTGCTCACTGGTGGAATCGTTTTTTTATACTTCTCCATTGTTGGCTTGTTTCCATTCATTTCTGAAATATATATATATATATATATATATATATATATATATATATTATACGTTATATCTACCATCAGACTCAGCCTCTATCCATTGCATCATCCTTAAAAGAAATGAGAATGATGGTATATGTGACAACATTATTCTGAATTCTCATGAATAACCCTGTGAAGATTCTTATTTCTACTTTCTAGATTCTGAATCCAGCCAGATTCATAGAGGGCCAGTGACTGTCTTATGTCCAACTTACTAAGATTTTCCTGATCTTGCATTTTTGGTGTCCCCTTGATTGGCATGCAAGATAGCCAACTGATGCAATAGCAACTGACTGAGGATAGAGAAAAATCAGCATGATTTTCTAGGTTTCTAAGTACAAAGACCTTTGCCTTTGTATCACCTGTGGATGGTGACTCTTAGGGAGAGATGAGAGATGAGATAGATAGAAGTCTACTGAGGGCAAAATTTGACTCGAATTAGGATCTCATATACTTTTGCCAAGAGGTGTTTAATCACAATCCTGAGCAAGCCTGTCCCCCTCCCTGCTCTTTGTTTTTAGATTTTAGTTATTTTTTTTTACTTTTACATGGACCATCTTGCCCTCTCACAATGGACACTGCATACTGGCCCCATCAACACTTTTTGGGAGAGCTGGGTTTAGAAACAGTTTCTTGGGACCTGAAGTTTGATCCCTGGTAGTCTATGTGGTTCCCTGAGCACCACTAGGGATAATTCCTGATCACAGAGTCAGGAATGGCCCCTGAGCACTACTGGGTGTGACCTAAAAACCAAAATAAACAAATAAAATTTTGGGTCCCTTCTCGAGCAGGGACCCCAAGAATTTCCTGTGTCTGGACCAAACTGTCCATGACATATTTATTGAATTTATTGAAACCATTGTGAATTACAAATCCTTCATAATTGTATTTTAGGCATTCAGTGACAGTGAATTAGGACCATTCCCACCACCAGTGTTGACTTTCCTCCACCAAAGTTCCCAGCATGCATCCCATGCCGACACTCATAACCCCCTGGCCTGCCAGTGTAACAGGTCCATTTTGTTTTTAGTTATAGTTTGGGTCTCTTGATTCTATTGTCATTGACTTTGACGTGAGTATTTAGTTCTGACCCCCTCTTTTTTTTCCTCCAGAAATGTACCTTGAGACCATTTGGCTCCTGGGCCCCATCCACATTTTTTTATTTTCTCAATTTGTAGAAAGATGCAGAAATATGAGGTAAAACAAAGTAATTTATGTCCCACATTTCTGTGAAAAAATTTGTATCTAGAAGATACAAATAAAATTTTTGAAAAGGGAGGGCACCCTGTTCTTTGAACAGTGCCAGATGTTAGCTTCTGGAAGAACCTATAAACATAGTAGACTCTATATGGGAAGCATTGCTGAGTCAGCTTGATGGGACACTTTCTGTTGTTGCAGGAAGGAAAGATAGAGGATCTTCAAAGTCATGACTAGAGCAAGTGATCCTAATCCACCTAGACCTCCAGTGGCTCAAGACTGATTTTATCACTTAGGATTAACTTTTTTGCGGGGTGGGTGGTGGGTGGGTCACACCCGGCAGTGCTCAGGGGTCACTCCTGGCTCTACGCTCAGGAATCGCACCTGGCAGGCACGAGGAACCATATGGAATGCCGGGATTCGAACCACTGTCCTTCTGGACGCAAGGCAAATGCCTTACCTCCACGCTATCTCTCCAGCCCCAGGATTAACTTTTAAGGTAGTTTCAGGTGAGGTTTCTAATGAAATGTTGGAACTTCTATGTACTTTGTGGAAAACAAAAATAGAGCAACCAGTATGAAAAAAATTTAAAAAATTTTTGAAATGAAAAATGTGATAAAGTCAGGGGTTGAGGAGGGAGGAGGGAGATAGAGGACATTGATGGTGGGAAGGTTGCACCAATGAATAGGGGTGTACTTTTTTATGACTGAAATCCAACTACATACATGTTTGCCATGGTGCTTAAATATATTAATAAAATAATTTAAAATTTAAAAAAGAAAGGAAAAAATTAAAAAATTCAATATTATCAGAAAATACTGCCGGCCCAAGAGATAGCTTGAAGTTAAGGTGTTTGCTTTGCATGCAGAAGGACGATGGTTCGAATTCCAGCATACCATATGGTCCCTCAAGCCTGCCAGGAGCAACCTCTGAGTGCTGCTGGGTGTGATCAAAAAAGAAAATTAAAAAAAATTATAAAAAAATAAAAAACAGGTACAACATGTTAGTCTTATTAGCATGAGTTCCTTTGAATATGGTAAGGTGTTTTTCCCCCTCTTTCTGCTTTCAAGAGTTCCGCTTTGTCTATTGAATTTTGCTATGTTTATTTAACTTTGCATCTTGAGTTTATCCTATTTGAAGTTTGTGAAGATTCTTTTGGGCACAGATTAAATTTTTTTAATCAAATTTAAAAAGTTGGAGCCAATGTTTCAAACAAATACTTTCTAGCCTTTTTTTTTTTTTTTTGGAGGGGATGTGGGTTTTTAGTTCACATCCAGGGATACTCAGGGATCATATGGGATGCTGGGGATTGAACCAGGTCAACTTTATGCAAGGCAAGCACCTACCTACTGTACTTTGCCCCTCTGTCCCCCCCTTTTAAAAAATCATTTTCCTCTGAGATTGTTATTATAGATGGTATTCCCATAAGTCTTTGAGATTCTATTTTTTTTCACCTCTCTTTCTGTCAGGCAAGATGGTTTATTCCTTTGATGGGGGTACATTCAGAGGTTCTTGGGAGGTGACTTTTGACTCTATTCTCTGGGTTCATCAAGGACTGAACCAGGGTCTTCTACATGCAAAACACACACTCTTGTCCTTTGATTCACCTCTTCAGTCTGAAACCACTGATTCTTTCTCTTTATAGTTCTACGCTTCTCTTATATTTATTTATTTATTTATTTATTTATTTATTTATTTATTTATTTTTGGTTTTTGGGCACACCTGGTAATGCTCAGGGGTTACTCCTGGTTACGTGCTCAGAAATCACTCCTGGCTCAGAGGACCATATGGGACGCCGGGGATCGAACCCAGGTCTGTCCTGGATCAGCTGATTGCAAGGCAAATGCCCTATTACTGTGCTATCTCTCTGACTTCTCTTCTCTTATTTTTAAAAGAAAATATTTAATTTAAGTTATATTTTCCAACTTTAGATTTACTATCTCCATCCTGTATTTTTTAATCTATAAAATATGTTGAGTAAATTATAGGCAGGGGCCCGGAGAGATGGCACAGCGGTGTTTGCCTTGCAAGCAGCTGATCCAGGACCAAAGGTGGTTGGTTCGAATCCCGGTGTCCCATGTGGTCCCCCGTGCCTGCCAGGAGCTATTTCTGAGTAGACAGCCAGGAGTAACCCCTGAGCAATGCCAGGTGTGGCCCAAAAATCAATATATATATATATATATATATGCAGAATATTTGCTGAATGAAAGGTCCAAATTAATTCATATTTATATTTGTTTCTCTGGTGCCAGAGACCAAGTATAGTAACTTATATTTTCCTAGTCCTCACAAGTAACCTTAACTACACATTACTAAAATCAAACTGGCACAATAGTCAACAAATTGTGACTGGACTCTAAAGAATAAGTGCAATTGATTTGAAGTTATTTAGAACAAAAACTACTCAGACAAACTTCTCTGTCTCTTCCTCTCCCAAAGAAAGAGGCGATGGATCATCAGTGGCAAGGGGAGCTACAGAGATGGGGCCGGAGGATAGCATGTAGATAAGGTGTTTGCCTTGCATGCAGAAGGATGGTGGTTCGAATTCTCGGCATCCCATATGGTCCCCTGAGCCTGCAGGGGGCGATTTCTGAGCATAGAGCCAGGAGTAGCCCTTGAGCACTGCTGGGTGTGACCCCCCCAAAAAAAGGGGGGGTGCTGCAGAGGCAATGCCTCTAGCTAGCTTGGCATACAGAAGAGATCACTGCATTTCCCCAGGAATCTGAGTGCACTACACTATTAGAGAACCTCCACTGACTATAGAAATGACCTCTCAAAATAGTATTTTAGGATTCACTTTTTGTTTTGTTTTGTTTTGGGGGGTCACACCCAGTGGCACTCAAGAGTTACTCATGGCTCTGCACTCAGAAATCACTCCTGGCTGGTTTGGGGACTATATGGGATGCCAGGAATCAAACTTATATCCATTCTGGGTCGTTGGCTGCATGCAAGGCAAAAGTCCTACCGCTGTGCTATCTTTCTGGTCCCAAGAAATTAATGTTCCAGGAAAGTATCATCTTTGGGTGTGCCTTTGAAGTATCTGAGTATCTTTAAAATGATAATGAATTTAATAATAATTTAAATGGTTTAGACCATATGGTTACATTAGAGTTTAGGCTTGTAGTGTTGATATACAAAGTTACTGCTCACAGCTTCTACTGAAGTGTCTTCTGGGATCTTTTTAGAAATGATAAAGGTTGGGTCCCACTCAGATTTTCTGAATGAAGTGGTTCAGAGTATGTCAATATCTTATTATTTATTTATTATTTTATTTTAATTTTTTAGTTTCTGGGCTACATCCAGCCGTATTCAGGAGTTACTCCTGGCTCTGCCTCAGAAATTGCTCCTGGCAGGCTCGGGCGGCCATATGGGATGCCAGAGATTGAACCTGGGTCTATCCAGCTCTGCCACATGCAAGGCAAACACCTTATTGCTGTGTTATCGCTCTTGCCCCTAGTTATTTATTTTTGATTTAGGGGCCACACATGGTGGTACTCTGGGTTCAGGCATCATTCCAGATGGGGCTTGGAGAACTAGATGGGGTGTTGAGGATCAAACCTGAGCTTTGGGTACTTAGGGTAAGTACCCTACCCATTGTATTATCTCTCCAGCCCCAGTATTTTTCCTGATCTGGTTGATTCTCATATGACACTAAGGTAAGAACAACTGGTTTAGATTTCAAAGCCTAGCTTGAAATCATTGTGTGATAGAGAATAAGGGACTGAATCTAACCAACAGTGTTCTTTGAAATGTTGTGTATACTATTCTCATTCCAGTTGTCTAGATTAGTGATTCCCAAACTGTGTATGAGTTAAAAAAAATCAAGGCTTCCCTCCACCTCCCCCGCCCCACTATCTTCTGTATGGATCAATATATGCTCTTGTAAAAGAAAATAAAAATCTATTACCATGATAATGGAATAAAAATAGTCTATGAAGGGCCAGAGTGATAGTATAATGGATAGGGTGTTTACCTTGCACATTACTGGCCTGAGTTCAATCTCTGGCATCCCATGTGGTCCCCCGAAACCAGAAATGATCAGGAATGATCCCTGAGCACAGAACCAGGAGTGAAATCTAAGCACCATTGGGTGTAGCCCTAAGACAAACAAAATGACATGAACAAAGTCCAAAGATTTTGATTACTAGATCCAATAGACACTAGTTTACTCCATAAAACAGTGATCAAAGTTTGGCAAATAATAAATAAGTGCCTGAACTGTGCTGAGACCAAGTGAATTCGACTTTGGGTTCTTTAAAGCTGGTCACAGGTGGGCATTTATGGTACAGCACTTGGAAAGTTGGTCAAAGGGAAGGGAGCAGAGGGGGGTTGTAAAGTTGGCTAGGAGTGAGAGCACTGCGGTGCAGTATGGTTGTCTAGTTGGAAAAAGCTATCTGGAGAGAAACTGGGAACTCTGAAGATGGACAGTTTCTTATGGCCAATCTGTCCATACTGTGGGAAATCCACATTTTAGCAGTCATATTTCCAGGTCCTGATACAAAGAGACCTAGAAATACTTTCCCAAGTAAGGGTGACCCATTCCAGGCAGTAGAAAGCATGTGAAGAAAGCTCTAATGTTGCAAGATATGTATGTCAGAGATGGATTTATGGGTTTAACAAAGAAAAAAACAAAAGGCAGTGGAGGGAGGAAAGAGAGAGGTTGTCTCTTAAGTGCACAGTGGAATCAAGATTATAGAGTGCAGAGGGCAAGGAGTCATTTTATAGGAAGTGCAGCTATTCACATGAAATTCCCTCATCTACACTTTATTCTGCAATGGGACTATTTATTACTCATTAACCCAGGAGACTAGAATTGTTCCAGTGGAGAAAGTGACTTTATAGACTCATAAACATGGATTCCTACTATGGGCACTTGAAGGCCAATATGGGTGGCTCAGAGCCCAGTGCAGAGGAAGCCATTGCTTCTTCCTGGGGGAAGCAGGGGACAGGAGGAGAAATAGGCTCTTACTCTGAGCTGCTCTTCCAGGATATGAGGAAAAATAGAAGACCAAACCCTTTGAGACTTCAGTTAGAGCCAATACTTGGAGAGGATGATTGAAGAGAAATTGGGGCATTTCAGTACATAGTAAAGTTATTTCTGCACAGACATACCAAAATTCCCTGTGGTTGCCTCTACCAGCATGACACCTGTGCACCTCAAGAGCTGGAGAACTTCAGGTTTCAAAGACTTTGATGCTACAGATGAGGTAGCTGGAAACCAGAGAACAGACCCATTTTGATAATCATAGTTCACGGATGACACATATAATTTGATTTCCCAAATTGGAAAATAAAAGCACCAAACTGGAAAAATCCCTATTTTTTTTAGTTTTTATAAATAACTATTTAAAGATTATGTGTTACATAATTGCTCATGATACATTTGTTCCAAGACCAGTCCCAGCACCAATGTAAAATTCCCTTCACCATTGTCTCCAGATTCTCAGCCATTCCCAAGCCTACCCTCTTGGCAGACACAAAATAATATATTCTATATTGCTTGTTTACAGGTAAGTGATAATAAAAGTATGTTTTAAAGTAGTGCATTAAGAAAATTTGTGAAAACCAATGCATCTCACGTTTCCTTAAATTGTCAGGTTTGCTGGCCTAGGGCCGGAGTGCGTGACTTGGGTCACCCCAGCACCCCTCTACCTCTTTCCTCCGGAGCTCCAGGGCTTCCCCCGGGCTGGCCACATGCCTGGGCAAGCCAGCAAGGTGGGTTCCTGGGAGGAGCTAATGGGGTACCCAAGGCTTTCCCCACTCCCAAGCCGGCTCCAGAGGGAGGCTTAGGGTGCGGGCTTTGAACTTCTGGCCTTCCGGCTTGGGATGAATCTCCTTCCTTCCTGGGAGCCGGGAGCCTGGGAGCCAGCATGGGTTTTGGCAGACCTCCATTGTGCCAACGGCCTTGGAGGAGCTTAACTGAGGGTGGCAGATAGTTGCTCGGCTGTACTCAGGCAGTCACTGGTAATTTCATACCAGTCTACATGTTCCAAACCGTGCGGGGGGCTAGCGGCCCCGCGCACAATATATATTAATAGTACTCCATATTGTTAAGATATGTTTTTATGTATGCAGAATGTCCATTTTGTATTCTGCTCTTTATCACACCCCTACAAAACTCATTTTTACTCTTTAACTGTCTCACCCCAAACTATCATTACTTCACATTTATCCTTTTTAACTTCAGCACTGCACCATCCAAAATCACAGGCCAATGTGGGGCACTGGGTTTAAACCCACCCAACTATTTCAAAAGTATAAAACAACAAATATGCCCTTTGAATTTTTTATATCTATTTTCTTTGACAGCTATATCTCTTACTTAATATTTTCTTATATAGTGACGATTTCCCCTACTTTTTATCTTTTCTTCTCTCTGTGAACTGATCAATAAGGAATTTGGTGAAAGATTCCCTCAGTTTATCGCTTATGTATGAACCAAGTCACGAGGATTGTAGGACTTGTTCTTGCAGCCCCTATATGTACCAATAATGCCACATGGCATTATGCCTTGTTTGCATAAGCACATTAAAATGGTGAAATTCTATACATACAAATAAGTTCTTATCTAATAGAAATGGGAACACGCAAAACTTGTAGTGCAATTGAACCTTACACCCTGAATATTGACATAATTGCCTGGCACAGGCCTCAGAAGAATGGGCATTCTCCATTCGTGAACTAGGGAAGCCACCTACGAAGCATTCAACATTGTCTAACTATAACAGCACCTGGAAGCAATCCTCTACTAGGGAAGACCCTACAGCTGCTCTGACATTGACCTACTCAAAAGAGACTTCCCTTAACACTGAGAAGATTTAACAACAATAATGTCCTGCTTACTGGACAGGGTTCTCTGCATTGCCCTTTAATTTTGAGGTGAAACTAGAGGACGCTTGACACCATCCTGACTTCAATGTAGGATATGCAGATTCCAGGATCTTTTGCCAACAACAGAGACTGTTTGAAAAATAAAACTGTACTGGCACTACAGACAAGGACTTGGATTAGACAAATTATTCTGCAGGAACCTAGAGCTGGTCTTAAGCCAGGAAACTTCAGGGGTAGGGTCTCCTTGTATTTATGCCAAGGCTTTTCCTTTCCATGTCACCCATATTTTGATGGGCCTATGCAAACAATAATTGCCACTCTAACACCATTTTTTACTTTGTTCCTTTGACTCTAAACCTTAAATAAAAAAAAAACCTACTTAAACTTTTGAGGTTAACATAAACTAATGTGCATATGCATGGAAATGTAAAAAATACTATGCCTTCAATGTTTCAGGAGTTACACAAATATCATGGCTTTAAATTGCTTTGTGTACCACTAAGAAATGTTATAATGTATATCTGGAGACTTGAGGGACAAAGTAATTGTACATGGGTTCTATTTTATTTCTTGTTAATGTTCCTTGACTTTATGTTCAAAATTAAGGTGTCAGCAAGGGGATATCTTCTGAGAACTCTGTTTATTGGTGATTGTCCTTCCATGGTAACTTTACCTTGTCCTCTTTCTTTGCATCATTGTTCTCATAAAAAAAAAAAAAACTAAAAAAAAATTGTTGTCAGGTTTGCAAAGTAATTTGTTGCTAGTTTATTATAATTTGTTTTATTTCTGAATGTTAGGTAGCTTTGAATTCATGTTGACATATAAATTGGTATGTTCCTGCTGAGATAACTACTGAAAAAAATTGCAGTTATTGCACAGTCTAGGAACTCCAAGCTCGGTGGCTAATATTGCAGCTTTTGTGGGATGTGGTTTTGTCTGCCAGTGCTTCTGGAAGTACAAGAAGGTAGGGTATGGGAAAGGGTGCCTGCACTCACTCCAAAAAAGTCATGGAGATGTCAGCCCAAATACCAGCTTACCTAAAGATTTGGTATCTCTGCAGAGCCCCATGGTTGACTGGAGAAGAGGGGCCATTGGTGAAACAGTGGTTGTGGGTGGTGGGTACAGCAGGCATGGCTTCAGCAGGGCAGTGACTGGGCCCACCATCTCCTGAGATTGCTGGAAAATTTCTAGTTTTATATTTAGAGGTGTTAGCTTATAAAAGCCTTGGGGATTTGGTACTAAGATGAGCAAGAGGACAAATGAATATATTATGTTGAATTATAAATATTTGTAGTTACCACAAAATTGAGACCAAGCCCATAGTGTTCAGGGATCACTCTTGTCTCTGTGCTCAGAGATCTCTATTTTGTTTTTTGAAGGAGCACCACGCTTACAAGGATCAGGGCTTACTCCTGACTCTGAATCATGGTTCACTTCTGGTGGGCTTGGGAAAACATATACAATGTGAAGGATCAAACCCGAGTCAGCTACATGCACTGTACCCACTGTACTATCATTCTGAATCCAAAAGGGATCACCCTTGAGTTGGAGAATATAGGCAGTGCTGAGGACAGCTGTGTGTAAGGCCAACAACTTAACCCTTGTACTAATTTTCTGGCCCCATGATGAGAAACCTGAAAACTATTAAAGAACATAAATACAATATTAAAAATCACCCTCAAATTCTAGTTCCTTTATTATTAAAACCAATAATGGTAATTTTTGGACTATATGTATCAGAAACACTATACAGAATCTTTAGTTATAGATCACACTTCTTAAAATTTTAAGCCATTTGGGAGATTATAGATTATAGTTATATATAATTATATATAATTATAATTATAGATTCATGTGCAATTATAAGAAGTAATATCTGGGGGGGCCGAAGAGATAACATGGAGGTATAGCGTTTGCCCTTCATGCAGAAGGACGGTGGTTCGAATCCCGGCTTCCCATTTGGTCCCCCGTGCCTGCCAGGAGCAATTTCTGAGTGTGGAGCCAGGAGTGACCCCTGAGTGCTGCCTGGTGTGACCCCCCCAAAAGGAAGTAATATCTGAGATTCATATATATATAAGCTTTTTCCATAAATCACATATTGCTAAACAATAGCATAATATCTCAACTAGAGTGATGCCAATTATGTTACTTATTTTATTCAGATTTACCCCATGTGATTTGTATACATGTAGTTGTTTAGAGATACACAGTTATCATGTGTGTAGACTCATATGCTTACAATTTCAGTCAAGGACTGGAGAGATAGTACAGAATTAAGGTATTAGCCTCTCATGTAGCTAACTCAAGTTACCCACTCAAGTTAGCCTCCCTCCACTGGGAGGGAGCCCTGAGCACAGAGAGATGTGGTCTAAGCCCCCTCCACCAATCGAATTCTTACTATAGATACATATTAATTACAAATATAATTATAATAAAGAGTAAGCCCTGAGTATCACCAGATATAGCCTCAACCATTTCTCCCTTCTCCCAAAAAATCCCACAATTTCAGTCAAGATGCAGAACCATTTTCTTGTCACACAAAGCTTTATTTTGTTCCCTTATGTTCTTTCTTTTATAGTCTTCCTCTCACAACCCTGACCCCTGGCAACCACTTCTATTTTTGTCCTATATTTTTATCTTTGCAAAGTGTTATATATGTGTAATTACGGTATGCCACCTTGTGGAAGAGGCTCTTCTCACCTAGCATAGTTCCTATGAAATTCCTTCAGGCTGTTGTATGAATCTTAAACTCATCTTCCTTTGATGTTGAGCAATGTTCTGTGGTGTCACAGTGATTAAAGGGGAGCAGGCGAGGTCCCACTCTAATCCTCTGGTTCCATGATGACCTATTGGCCCTGTTAATTTCATCCTCTACTCCAAAGAGTTGAAGGGTACCTGTGCTGTTTATAGTTTTTGATTAGGAGGAATAGAGCTTCTATAACATTTGTCAATTCTCTCACTTCATTCCCTTTATTCCCCAAGAGTGCCACTACTGATCATATGGCATTTGGATGGTTAGTTTTATGGAAAAAATAAATAAAAGGTCAGAATTTCTTTCTGGAAGAGTTGATTCATACTTTCTTTGTTTGTTTTTGGGCTACACCAAGTGATGCACAGGGTTTACTCCTGGTTCTGTGCTCAGGGATCACTCACAGCAGTGCTTGGAGGGTACCAGAAATTAAATTGAGTCAGTTGTGTGCAAGGCATTACCCACTTTACTATTTTTCTGGTCCTGATTCACACATTTTAAAACTTTTTGTATGACTATTTCTAAGCAATTAAGCATTTTTTTTGAAAACTCCAAACATAATGACTGCCTAATATTGCATGAGCTTGTGTGACTCATGAGTTCATTTATTTCCAATTCCTTTTTTCCTGTGGAAATGATTCATATATTCCTATAACTGGGCTTGGGTGACGGACAGTGTGATAGAAACTGGTTCATACAGGGCTGAGAAGTGAGCAATTTTTATAAAGGATTCAAGCTAACTGAGAAAGAGGACAATGTCCTAGGGCTAGAGAGACTACAGTAGAGAGGATACTTGCCTTGCACATACCACCTCATAACGTTCCCCAAACATCACTAGGCATGATCCCTGAACAGAGAGCCAGGAGTAAGCACTGCCAAACCCCAAACCAAAATAACACAATAAAAAACAAAAACAAAAACAAAAAAAAAACAGTCCTGTAGGCAGAGTGCATGACCAGCACTGGCATTATGCCCCTGTCTCTCACCCTTGTTGAAAAGCCTTTAAAGTGGGGTCTCAAACTTGCGGCCCATGGGCCGCAAACGGCCCTCCGTACAACATTTTGTGGCCCTGCTCTAGAGGAATCTTGTTTTGTTTTGTTTTAGTTGTTTGGGTCACACCCCCAATGTTCAAGGCTTACTACTGACTTTGCACTCAAGGATCACCCTGACTTTGCCTCCTGCGGCCCCCAGGTAAATTGAGTTTGAGACCCCGAAGTACTGAACTCCCTTTCAGACTTCCAGGACAAAGTTACCAGAGCCCACAACTCTTCCTGTAATGGTGGGGAGGGGGGACAGAGGAATTAGCTATTTCACTGGTGTATGTAGAACCAGAGAAAGGGGCTGGCATGGTAACACAGTGGTAGGGTTTGCTTGCATGTGACTGACCCAGAACGAACATGGGTTCGATCCCCAGCATCCCATATGGTCTCCAGAGCCAGGAGTGATTTCTGAGTGCAGAGCCAGTAGTAAGCCCTGAACACCTCTGGATATGGATAGACAAACAAACAAAACAAAAACAAACAAAAATAGAACCAGAGAAAAAGGGTGGGATGCTGCTAAGGGAAGACTCAGTTTGGGGAACATTAAGATGTTCTGACTGAGGTGAACAGGAAGACTGGCAGGCTCTGCCCCCAGTTCAATCTCTTGTTTCATTGTGTCTGTGTTTAATACCTCTTCTGACTAACTCAGCATTTGTGAGTCAATGCCTTCAATCCATTCCTCTGAGTCTAGGAGTTTTACTCTCCTTCTACTGACTTTGCATCTTTGGCTTCATTGTCCGTCATCTTGGTTTGTTTTTAGCAGTGGGAAATGTCATTTATTCATTCCCAAGGTCTTGGAGGATACTTCACGAGGGCCTCTAATAACTCACAACTTTCATTATTACAAACAATTTGATCTGATAAATAGTCCATTTCATGTAAATTATAAAAAGGAAATTTCCTTAAGGAAATTTTTAGAAGTGAGATTATTGAGTTTAAGAGTATACATTTTTTGTTTGCTTGTTTTGTTTTGGGGCCACACCTGGAGTTGTTCAGGCCTTACTCCTGGCTGAGTGCTCAGGAATCATTACTGGTATGGCAGGGGGACCATACGAGGTGCTGGGGATCAAATCTAGATTAGTTGTGTGGAAGATAAGCACACTATCTGTTGTATTATCTGTGCAGCTCCTGAATATAATTTTGGTTTTTTTTGTTTGTTTGTTTTGGGGTCACACACGGTGGTGCTCAGGGGTAGCCATGGCTCTGCGCTCAGAAATTGCTCCTGGTAGGCTTGGGGGAACATATGGAATACAGGGAATTGAACCTGGATTCATCCCAGGTCAGCAGCATGCAAGGCAAACACCCTATTGTTTTGCTATCTCTTCAGCCCATGAATATAATTTTTAGGCCACGCCCATTTGATGCTCAGGGGTTACTCCTGGCTAAGTGCTCAGAAATTGCCCCTGGTTTGGGGGGACCATATGGCACATGTGGGGGGTCTAATCATGGTCCTTCCTTGGCTAGCACTTGCAAGGCTGACACCTTATCTCTAGCGCCACCTCTCCGGCCCCCATGAATATAATTTTTTAAAAAAATTTTTATTTGGGGGTGGGGTATGAATAAAAAAAATTTTTTTTATTTGTATTTTTAAAATTTTTATTTATTTAGTTATTTTGGGCCACACCCTGCAGTGCTCAGGGGTTACTCCTGGTTCTGTGATCAGAAATCACTCCTGGCAGGCACGGGAAACCATATGGAATGCCGGGATTCAAACCACCGTTGGTTCTGGGTTGGCTGCTTGCAAGGCAAATGCCCTACCACTGTGCTATCTCTCCAGTCCTATATTTATTGATTGATTGATTGGTTTTTGGGCCACACCCAGCAGTGCTCAGGGGGCCACTCCTGACTCAGAAAATACCACTGGTAGGCTGGGGACCATAAGGGATGCTGGGATTCAAACCAGGTCCCTCCCAGGTCAGCCGCATGCAATGCAAATGCCCTACTGCTGTGCTATCTCTCCAGCCCCCCGCATGAATATAATTTTTTTTTTTTTTTGGTTTTTGGGCCACACCCTGTGACGCTCAGGGGTTACTCCTGGCTATGCGCTCAGAAGTTGCTCCTGGCTTCTTGGGGGACCATATGGGATGCCGGGGGATCGAACCGCGGTCCGTCCTAGGCTAGCGCAGGCAAGGCAGGCACCTTACCTCCAGCGCCACCGCCCGGCCCCCGCATGAATATAATTTTGAGGGGGAATTATGGAGACTTTAAGGGAGGTCATTGAAATATCCACCCCTAGAAAAATAGCTTTCATTGTGGAGTTTTATGAGACTTCTTAAAAAATTCTTTTAATTGAATCACTGAGACACATAGTTACAAATGCAAAATTGTTCATTATTAAATTTCAGTCATATAACGTCTATCACTCATCCCTTCACCAGTGCACATTTCTTGCCACCAATGTCTTGCTACCTGCCTCGATGGCAGATAATTTTCTTCTCTCTCTCTCTCTCTCTCTCTCTCTCTCTCTCTCTCTCTCTCTCTCTCTCTCTCTCTCTCTCTCTCTCTCTTACTTTTTTCCTTTTAGACACTTTAGTTTGTATATTGCTACTGAATGGTTATCATACATATCATGAGAATACCCTTTTAATGTTATGCTTATCAATACTGAGAAATAGATTTCCCTTAAATGCAAACCAGAGCCAGCGGGCCCTGGACTTAGGTACTTGTCTTGCATACAGTCAGGCCCAGTTCAATCCCTGGCACCATATATGGTATCCTGAGTGTTGCAAGGAGTGATCTCTGAGCACTGCTGGTTTTGGCCAAATACCTCTCCCCAAAGCAAATTTGGAAGCTATCATGTTAACTCAAGTGATACAATTTATGCCTGGCATGTTTGAGTTTGATCCCCTACATTACATAAACCTCAAGCACTGCTGGATATAGCTCAGCTGCTCCTTGAGAACCAGCTGGAACATCATACATTCAGACTGTACTACTAATATGAAAATTTCCAGGAGTTCCTTTGGGATCACTAAGCACCACTATTAAAAACTCAAATTAGAAATTGCAGGCCCAGAGAGATAGCACAGCGGCGCATGCCTTGCAAGCAGCCGATCCAGGACCAAAGGTGGTTGGTTCGAATCCTGGTGTCCCATATGGTCCCCCGTGTCTGCCAGGAGCTATTTTTGAGCAGACAGCCAGGAGTAACCCCTGAGCACCGCTGGGTATGGCCCAAAAATACCAAAAAAAAAAAAAAAGAAATTGCAAAGGGACTGATCTCACAGAGCACAAAACAGCTCTGAATTTGGGCGTGGCTCATGGGACGAGAATTCAGTTTTCAGAGAATTCAGTTTTCAGTGGTGCTCATTTATTCATGTGGCACCAACCACAGTAAGAATGTTAGGAGCAATAGCACAGTGGGGATGGCATGCTGCTGACCCCAGTTCGATCCCTGGCATCCCGTGTGGTCTCCTGACCCTGCCAGGAGTAATTTCTGAGTGTAGGAGTAATCTCTGGAGTAACCTCTGAGTCCCCTAGGTGAGGCCCCAAACAAAACAAAACAAACAACAACAACAAAACAGAAAGAATGTCCAAAGTAGTAGTGGCAGTGATGGGTATTTGCAGAAAATATATGATTTGCAGTTTCTACTGGGTGGTACATTATGAGGGATTCACTCACTGGTGATTCCACATGCTGATTTTAAAGAGTCTGTCCAACTAGGATCAGCAAGTGCTTCCAGAGGGGTGAGCTCAGGGTAACAAAGCTGAGACTTTTTTTTTTTTTAACAAGTCTTTCACTTGTTTCACTTTCACATAGTGATAGTGAAGTAGGGCCATTCCCACCACCAGTGTTGACCTCCCTCTGCCATAGTTCCTAGCATGCCTCCCATACCTCCACTCTTAGTCCTGGACTGCTAGTGTGACAGGTCCCTTTAGTGTATAGCTTGTTGTAGTTTGGGTCTCTTGATTACAAAGCTGAGACTTAAAGGAAACTATAAGTTTACATGAACACTCTGGACAAAGGAATGGGTGGAAAGAAATCTCAAAAAACTAAATGACTCCCTGACCAGCCCAGACCATCAAGACCAAAGAGAACAAACAGCCTGGCTAAGAGTTAAGGGCCAGGAGAAACTTTCTAAGGTCACCCCAGAATAAGAATAAATTCTCAGGGCTCTTGAATCTCCAGCTTGCTATTAAGCTATAGTTTAATCATGAATCCAGTAATTAGGGATTATACTGCAGTAATTTAGGGAGCCTTTGGGGGTTAGCCTGAGCTCTAGTGTGCTGTGAGTAGTGGGTTCATGCACCAGCCCATCCACTCTAGGACCTGCCTACACTGACCTCACAGAATGCAGGTGGACTAGGAATCAGAGGGAATAGGGAAATGTGAAACCGCTTAGTCTCCTGATGCTTCTGTTTTCTTTCAAAAGGGCCAGAGTCAAGTCTTTAGGACTGCCTGAGGTACCTATGAAGTAGGGACACAAAAGAGGGCTGGCAGCTACAGTACTTTGCCATCATCACTATTAAAGTTTAAAGAGTTATTATGAATCAGAGAGATAATCCAGAGGTTAAGGTGCTTGCCTTGCATGTGCCAATCCTGATGTGATCCCCCAGCACTGTCTATGGTCCCCAGAGCACTGTCAGGAGTGATCCTTGAGCACAGAACCAAGAATAAGTCTGAAACACAGCCAGGACTGGGCCAAACAAGAATTCTTACCCCCCACCACCAAAAAAAGTCACTTGTGGGGCAGGGTTATAGTACAGTTGTAGGGCATTTGCCTCACATGTGGCCGTCCTGGGTTTGATCCCCGGCATCCCATATGATCCCCTAAGCCTGCCAGGAAGAATTTCTGAGCACAGAGCCAGGAGTAACCCCTGACCACTGCTGAGTGAGGTACAAAAAAAAAAAAAAGTCACGTGCGTACACCAACTTGGTCTATCTGTCCCCATTTGTCATGAGATAAGTCATTCACAATTACACTTAATTCACTAAGTACTTGCTCCAAATGCTGATTACCAGGCACCTTCTCAAAAGCTTCAGATGGAATCTGGTGTGGGCTGGCCTTGGACATTTTTTGTTTTGATTTTTGGTTTTTGGGTCACACCCGGCAGTGCTCAGGGGTTATTCCTGGCTCTGTGCTCAGAAATCACTCCTGGCAGGTTCAGAGGATCATATGGGATGCTGGGATTCGAACCACCGACCTTCTGCATGCAAGGCAAACACCTTACCTCCAGGCTATCTCTTCAGCCCTGGCCCTAGACATTTGTAATCCACCAAATTCCCTAAGATGTATTTGCTTGTTTAGGGGCCACTGTTCTGGCAGTGCTTGGAGCTCACTCCTGGCTCTCCTCTCAGGATCACTACCGACGGTGCTCAGGGTACCATATGTGGTTCCAGGGACTGAATGCAAATCTACCTGGAGCAAGGCACATGCCTTACCTACTGTACTATCTCTCCGGCTCCCAGGTTTACTTTTGATGCTCAGAGATTGTGAAATTTATTTTAGACAAAATACAGAAAGCCAAGCAATTCGAGGGAAGGGGACAGGAAAAACAATTGGTTTTCATGGGAGGCTACTCACAATATATAATCTTAATTTATTAAATTTTTGTTCCTACTCTATAAGGTGTAACTTCACCAGTTTGCCTGCAAGAAAAGTAAAACAGAATCATTCACTGTTTCCCAGTTGACAAAAATACTTGGTTAAAAAAAATTCAATTTCTAAAACTATTTTAGAAAGTGGAAGTCCCTCCCAGTCTCATTTCTCAGAGAAAAAAAATGTCAGCAGGACAGTAGTGCAGCCTTTCAAATGTCTTGCTAGCAATGTGCACATAACCTTAATTTTCTTTCTTTACAATAAACTGGATCCATCATATACAGACTTCTTTAAAACCTTCTCTCTCTTCTTTTATCTACCCTCCAGTGTCTCTGAGATTATTTGGCAGCAAATTAATGTTCCTACCGAAAGCGGGTAGTAACTATTTTTATGTGTATATATAATTTTATTTAAAATTTAGATCCCTATTCCCACACTACTAAGCTGTATAATTTTTGTTTAAAATTTTTCTGCAAACATACTACAATAAGCTTTAATTTGGAGACCAAATACAGTGGCACTACTGGAAGGAATATCACAACATAACATTTTTTATCTTAAAGGACAAGTGACTTACTGTCTTGAAGTAAGTAACTTTTGAAGAGGTACAACTTAATAGATAGATGACTTCCCATCAGCCCTCTGATCTCTGAGGACTCCAATTTCTCCCCAGCCTGAACCCCAGGACCAAAGAAAGACAATTTCGCTATGCAATGCCAATGCCAATGAGCAAAGGGCCCTGCAGCCAGTCCCCTCCCTCCTCGTGACTTTTCTGGGACATTCTCCAAAGTCTGGCTCTACTTGACCTGGAAGGCCGTTTTTCCCCTTTCAAGAAGAACTCAGACAACAAAGCAGCCGCCGGCGATGCCCAGAAAGACTCAGGGGAAGCTCCAGGAAGCGCTTCCCCCAAGGGCGCAGTAACTGCAAGCAGCTGGGTAGGAGGGAAAGAAAGCAGGATCCAGGGCCGGGCCACCCCAGAGGGCGTGGTCATCTCAGAAGGGCGTGGCGTGGCGGGACCAGCCCAGAAGGGAGAGGTGTGGCCATCCCAGGAGGGCGTGGCCCCAAGCGCGGTGAGTGCAGGCTGATTGGCTAGAGCCTCCGTGACGTCACGCACAGGCCCCGCCTTCTAGCCCCAGGCCCACCGCGGCCCGCTGGCTGGCTGCACTCGGTGCAGCGATGGCGGAGGCCGTGGAGCGCACGGACGAGCTGGTCCGCGAATACCTGCTCTTCCGCGGCTTCACGCACACGCTGCGGCAGCTGGACGCTGAGATCAAGGCGGACAAGGAGAAGGGGTTCCGGGTGAGGACTCGGCGGGCGCGGGCCCGGGGGTTCTAGGAGGGAAGCCTGGAGCGGTTTGGTCCCGCCGCGCGGCGCTTGTCACCCCACCCCAGGCGCGGGGGAAGGGGCACGGGGGAACGGGGCGTCGGGGGGACGATCGGGTTGGACAGATGGGGAACTCAGGCCCCGAGAGAACTGAACTCAAGCCCCAAGTGGCCCAGAGAAGCAGGAGTGTCGCCCAGGCTGCAGACTAAGGTGCCCCCAAGTCTAGCTCCCTCCTGCACCCTTGTGCACCCCACAAGCCTGCGGGCAGGTTGCTGGGCCCCCCATTGCGTGAAGATGAGCGATGCCAGAGTTCAGGCGTGCTGGAGGATTGAATCTGGCAACGAATCTTAAGAGTTGCTTTGCTGATGGTGACCCCCTTAGTTGCAAAGTGGGTCTGAGGCCCAGAGTGTTTTTTTTTTTTTTTTGCAAGCTGGCGTTGGCACTGACTTACTGGCAGTTTCTTGCTTCTGCTTTTGAGAAAGATCTTGTCGCACATTTTTAAATATTTCGCCCTCCCTCTCTTTCTCTCCGCCCCGTACACACTCATGCATGATGTTTGTTGTTGTTGTTTTTTTCCTTGAGAAGTTCTTGGATTTCTACCTGTGTGCTTGTGTTTTTTTGCTGACACCAAGTGGTAGGTGCTGGCAGGGAGGTGGGGGAAAGGCTGGTAGGTGCGTGCTGGCAGATAGGCGAGGGGAAAGGAGTGGAGGGTTTTTTTTTTTTTTTTTAAGGCTCTGGAGGGAAGAAGATCTAGGTAGGTGGTGCTTCCTGGCTTGCTAAAGTCACTCAAAGTGAAACTTGAATCAGTTGAGTCCTGCAGACCTCAGAGACTCGGTCTGTGGAATGGGTTGTGTTAAGTTATTCCAGGGCTTGGAACTTTTTCCAGTTTGGGAGCTGTGATGTGATCACGCCCTCCCCCTTTAGGATCAAACTACTGTGGCTGGGTCCTCAGAGCTGTCGTCAAAGTCCTTTTGGGGCTGCTTTGTTCATTTTGGTGATCACACTTTATGGTGCTCAAGGTGATGCTTGATTGGGGGGCTAGAGGTGCTGCCAGGGATTAAGATAGGGCCAGACAAATGCCTTAACCCCGGTCCTACTTCTCCAACACGTGCTTGGCTGTCCTGCAGGAGTCAGTGGGTGGCTTTCATACAAAACCTGCCTCAGGTGGGCTGGCAGATTGACCTTTATTACTATTGCTTGACCTTTATTACTATTGCTTGAAATTTATGCTGTGAGACAGCAGAGTTGAAATGATCCTACCATGCTGCTTAAGTCAGAGGCAGATCTAAGACCTGGACTCAGGCCAGCTGCTCGGGCCAGGGCGATTTTACCCCGGAAATCTTCAAGCTTATTAAATTCCTCAAGGGCATTAGCAACTCACTTAAGAAGCTATGGCCTTACAGGGGTACAGGGATTTGGGCACATGCCTGCCACGTGAGCAATTGGAGCTTAATTTCCAGCACCATTTGCCCCCTCCCATTACCAAGGATAGGTCTGGAAGCCCCCAGAACTGCCATGGTGGCCTGAGTATGTCCAGCACTGTGGAGCCCAAGCAACATCACATCCTTGGTCTCTTGTCCAGAACTGAGGGCCTGGGTACGACATGATACCTGGAACTCCTGAGCACTTCTCGAGAGCACCCAACCTCTCTCCCAAACCTATGATCTTAGTAAATTCTGGGTGGGGATTTGGGGCCATACCCAGAGGTGCTTAGGGCTTACTCCTGGCAATGCTTGGAGGACTTTATGCAGTGCTGAGGAATGAACCAGTCTGCTGTGTGCAAGGCAAGCACCTAGCTCTTGAACTACATCCAGATCCTGCCACAGGGAAACAGGCTGGATGAACTCTTTGGAAAGCAAGGAGAACTCCCATCTGCCCCAACCCTTTCCAGCCCAGCATTTGTTCCCCAGGTGGACAAGATTGTGGAACAGCTACAGCAGCTAATGCAGGTATATGATCTGGTTGCCCTGAGAGACTATTGGAGCTACCTGGAGCGGAGACTCTTCAGCCGCTTGGAGGACATCTACAGACCCACCATCAACAAGCTCAAGACCAGCCTGTTTCGTTTCTACCTCGTCTACACCATCCAGGTGCTCCCTGCAGAAGGGATTCCTCTATCTAAGAGACTTATTTAATCTAGAAAATATTTTATTTATTTATTTATTTTTTGGTGGAGGGGAGGCATACCCTATGATGCTCAGGGGTTACCTCTGGCTCTGCACTCATGAATCACTCCTGGCAGTGCTCAAGGGACCATATGGGATGTCAGGGATGAAGCCCGGTTCAGCCATATATGCAAGGCAAGCACCCTCTCTGCTGTACTATTTTTCCAGCCCCAAAAGAAAAAAAATTTGAAAAAATATTTTATTGAGACCATTATGAATTACAAATCCTTCACAGTTATATTTCAGGCATATAGTGACAATGAATTAGGGTCATTTCCACTAGTGTTGACCTCCCTCCACCAGAGTTCCCAGCATGCATCCTATACCTCCACATTTGCCCCTGGACTGCTAGTGCAACTGGTCCCTTTTGTGTATAGCTTGTTGTAGTTTGGGTCTCTTGATTCTATTGTCGTTGACTTTGGCTTGAATATTTAGCTCTGGCCATTTAAGAAAAATATTTTTTGAACCCTTAGTGAGGACTTTGCTTGATCTTTTAGATTAGGAAAGGGTGAAACCAGCACCACACAAATTATTCCTGATTCTTGCCTGTCTTTTATTCCTCCCCCTTCTCAACTCTCAGTCATCTGACTTGTCTTCCTTATTCCTGTTTCCCCTTGTGTGTGAGACCTGGAAGTCTGGGTGGTGTTTTAGAAGAACGGAAGTAGCCGGGTTAACGTTTGCCTATTAAAGTTTATAGGCAGGTATGGTTCAAAGTAGACCATTTGAAAATCAGCTAGGTCAGCTGAGTATTTGTTAGGATGGCATTTGTTGTCAGCACATCGGGCTTATGCTAGCTATGGATTGATATAGAACCCCCAGACCTAGAGAAGGAATGAAGATCTTTTATTTATCTGTGGGGAAGGTTTGTCCCCTTAACTAGCAGGATCTCCTTACCCTCTATCAAAAATTGACTTGTTTTTGGGCCACACCTGGCAGTGCACAGGGGTTACTCCTGGCTCTGTGTTGAGAAATCATTCCTAGCGGGCTCAAAGGACCATATGGGAATCTGGGAATCAAACCCAGATCACATGGTCACATGCAAGGCAAATGTCCTACCTGCTGTGCTATCACTCCAGCCCCTGGTTCTTACTTGTTCACTTTTCTCTTTCCTCCCTCCTGTCACCTTCTTGTCCTGGCAGACCAATCGAAATGACAAGGCTCAGGAGTTCTTCGTGAAGCAGGCAGCAGAGCTCCAGAACCAGGCAGAGTGGAAGGATTGGTTTGCTCTGCCCTTCCTGCCCTCCCCGGACACCAACCCCACTTTTGCCACCTACTTCTCGAGACAGTGGGCAGACACCTTCATCGTGTCTCTGCACAACTTTCTCAGTGTCCTGTTCCAGTGCATGCATATCCTTTCCATGGGGCCAGGGACCCTGGGGCACTGCTATTGTTTTCTTCCACAGGAGTTTTCTCCCTGGGGTCCTTGTTCTGCATTCTGGGAGGTGTTCACACAGACAGTGGGGGTAGTTGTTAGGAAATCAGAAATCAGAGGCTTGATTCTGTTGCTAAAAGAGTAGCAGACCACCTGGGTGGTGATTACAGAAGCCTTGGGGAAGGGCATGCATTTGTACAATGTGTGGCCCACAGAAGAGCCCTAAAGTAACGGCTCAGTGCTTCTCAGTGGGCAGTGGGGCTGTTGGGCAGCTGCTTCCTCCTGCACCTGGCCAGCCTGGAGAGCCCCACCCCTCTGTTCGGGCCCTGAACCCCAGGATAGCACCAGCCTTTACTGGTCATATGGGAAACACTTGGGACTAGAAGTTCCTGCCAATTGATGTGCCCAGGTTATGCTATGTTGATCTGTTTGCCAGATATCAGGGCAGCTTTAGGAACATAAATGAGGGTACCAGGGGATAGTGTGAGCAGTAGATTAGGGGGCGCTACCCTGGGTGGTTTCTCTAGAGTCTAGCAGGACATGTACCCCCCCCCCCATTCCTAGCACCTCTGGCTGTTACCTTGGTACTTCCTTCACCAAGCCCTGCCCAGCACCACCACTCCAAAGGGTAGAGCTCTGCCAAATGTTACCCCTATTTAAGGGAAAAGGAAAAAAAAATTATGTGTTTATAGGTGTTTGAGAGAGCACGTCAGTCATGTATGCCATGCTTTGTACCAGGAAGCCTGCCTTTTGGCAGCCTGTTGCTCATTCTAGACTGAGTAGGGAAGAAGAAAGGTGGATTTGGAAGGTGCTACTTGGTGCAACACTGAGAAAATGGGGCCTGCTGGAGACATGGCTTGTGGCCCCAGGAGGGGTGAACTTCTCTTTGACATGTGAGGGGATGTGAATTACACTCTCTTGGTCAGGTTGAATTCTGGGGTGCTGGGGATCCAGCTCTGCCTCTGCTCCACCTCCCCAGTCCTCCTCTTACCTGTTTGTTCATTTTTTTCCCCTCCCCTGCTATGTCCCTTCATCCCAGGGACTTTCAGAGGCAACTGGTGGAAGACCTTGGCCCAGAGATGATGTGAACGCACATCTAGAAAGTGAGAAACCATCACTGTAGCCTTTAGGAGCACATGGTGCCTCTCACTAGGTCAAGCACCAGTCATGGTGTCAGGAGTGCTTGGAAGATACTGATCTCCATATTTAGGAGGGGTTGCCCAAGTGTGGCATGCCTTGTCTAAACCTTTGCAAGGGAGCAGCTGTGTGCAGAGCAGGGACACTGCATGGCCAGTCCTTCTGCACGGCAGGTCCATCCTGCAGGGCTGTGAGCCCAGCCTAGCCTGGTGTTGGATGAAGCTCAGAGAAGAGAGTGTCTTGAAGCTGCAAAGGCCCCTCCACACCCTCTCAGCTCCCCGTCCCTGTCCCATCCCTGTCTCATTTAGAGGGCTTTGGGAGGCCTTTACCCATTTCACCAGTGGCTGCTTCTTTAACCTGAGACACCAGTCCCAGTCATCCTGAACTTTGACGCCGAGTGCCAGCGGACCAGCCAGGTTCAGGAAGAAAATGAGGTTTTGCGCCAGAAGGTAGGGTGTGTGTGTGGTGGTGACCATTAGGAAATCCTCTCAGGCCCCTCCCCAGCTATTCCCCACCTGCCTTTATCTGTGCAGTTTGCAGCCTTGAGCTATTTGAGAAAACCGAGTTAGTCTGAGGGCACCAGCATTCACTAAATTGATCTACTGATGGGACTCATTAAGTTTGTTGTTTTTTTTTTTTTAAGCACTTTTCTGTCCTGGACTGACTGTATAGGTTAGATATTTGAGGGGGGACGACATCCAAAAGTGCTCAGGGCTTACTCCTGGCTCTGTGGTAAGGAATCACTCCTGGAGAATTTAGGAGACCATATGTGGCACCAGGGATTAAAGCCAGCAAGAGCCCTACCTGTTGTACTATAGTTCTGGCCCCCAATAAGTTATATTTTTTCAGAAAAAATATGAGCTGTTGGTGTGTATATGTGTGTGTATGTGTGTGAAAGGTAGGTGGTGGTTAAGATTCTTGGGTTTGTGTGTTCAGTTTTCTTGAGACCAAAGGTTATAAATGCTTAACTTTGTTAAAAAACATTTTGGGTGGGTGGGTGGGGATTAGGGTTCAAAGATCGATCATGGGGGTTGCATATGTGAGGCCCTGGCTAGATCTCCAGTACCAGAAGCATGAATATATTTTATTTTATGTTATTTATGGTTTTGGGGCCACACCTGACAGTGCTCCGGTGTCACTGCTGGTTCTGTGCTCAGAAATTGCTGCTGGCAGGTTTAGGGGACCGTATGGGATGCCAGAGATCTAACCTAGATCTGTCTTGGGTTGGCCATGTGCAAGGCAAACTCCCTACAGCTGTGCTATCACTCTGGCCCCAGAATTAATGTATTTTATTTTATGTTCTTTTTTTGGTTTTTGGGTCACACCCAGCATCGCTGAGGGGTACCTGCTCAGAAATTGCGCCTGGCAGGTTCGGGGACCATATGGGATGCTGGGATTTGAACCACTGTCCTTCTGCATGCAAGGCAAATGCCTTACCTCTGTGCTATCTCTCCGGCCCCAAGAATTAATCTATTTTATTTTATTTTTTTGAATTAATCTATTTTAAAGAAAGAAAATGCCCTTTGGCTTTGCTAAGCCTGATTTCTCTGGCTTCCAAAGAGTCCTTGGCAAGATCACTTGGAGCTGTTTCTCTCCGTTAATTGAAGCAAAAGCGAAATCAGATAAGAAGAAAGCGAGTTGAACGATGGAGAAAGAAAGTGCCTTTGTGCCTGTATCGGTTCTGGCTTCCTCACCTCACTAACCCGTTTTTTTTTTTTTTTTTTTTTCCTGTCCCAGGGAAGCAGATGAGGGATATTTTGATGGCAGAGCAGTGAGACTGGATTTTATCTCATCTTTCCCAGGGGAAAGAGGAGGTGACATTTTCCTTTACTCTGCCTTTATTTATCCCTACCCCAGCTCTTTGCGCTACAAGCTGAAATCCACCGGCTGAAGAAAGAGGAGCCACAGCCCGAGGAGGGAGAAGCTTTGGTCCAACACAAATTGCCTGCTTACGTGTCCAACATGGACCGCCTGGGGGACTCGGAACTGTGAGTACACATCCCTCTAAGCCTCCTGAGCGCACTCAGCATGAAAGATGCACCCCTTGGTGTTTGCTTCCTGCTTCCAAGCTTTCCCAATAAGTCCCTGGAGGATCTGAGCCCCTCCCCTTCCCAGTCCCTGAGCCCCTCCCCTTCCCAGTCCCTGATCCTACTTAGAACATGGCAGAGTGGCATAGATCCATCGGTCTGCACGCAACAGAGCCCCAGCCAGTGTGGCGGACCTTTGGGGCATCTCTGTGTGTGCTGAAAGCGCCCGGCAGAGGAGTACATGGGCAATCACAGCCTGGCATGGCAGTGGGAGCCTGGCCCTGGGTGAGGAGGATTCAGAGAGTGAGACAGATTGGGAGATGGTCCTTTGGGTGACTTCTTGCTGAAGACCTAGGAGACAGTAATTACCATAGTGTTTAAGGAGCTGGGGGAGGCTCAGGGCTAGGGCCAGTGAACAGTTAGTGATTCTGGTGCAAATTCAGGCCCGCAGGTTCCAAACCTACATGGCCCAACTCAGTACTAGATGGGCTGGCTCTACTTTGTAAGTAGGTTCTACTTTAGTGCTGTCACCACTGGGAAGAAGGTGCCAGTCCCGAAGGTCATTTTAAAACGATGGACCAGAGTGATAGCACAGTGGTAGGGTGTTTGCCTTATATGCGGCTGACCCGGGATTCAATCCCTGCCATCCCATACAGATCCCTAAGCCTGCTAGGAGCAATTTCTGAGCACAGAGCCAGAAGTAACTCCTGAGTGCCCTGGGTATGTCCCCTACCCCCCCCCCCCCCGCAAAAAAAACATGTGGAGGATATAATGTATCTTACAAGACAACAATAAGTGTAAAATATAGGGGTTGGAGCAATAGCACAGCATTAGGGCATTTGCCTTGCACACAGCCCATCCGGGTTCATTCCTGGCATTCCATATGGTCCCCCAAGCCTGCCAGGAGTAACCCTTGAGCACTGCTGGGTGTAACCCTAAAACAAAAATAAACAAACAAAAATAATGTGGAAGACAGGGTTGGAGTTAGTACAAGGGTTAAGGCACATACTTTGCTTTTATTTTAATGATCCAAGTTTGATTCCTGGAACCACACAAAGTCCACAAGCATGGCTGGGTGCAGCCTTGGAAGTCTCCTTGGGCCCAAGCATGAACCACCTGCTTGGCTCACCCAGAAAATCACAGGGCAGAGGCTCCTGGACCTCCTGAGTTCCACTTGGGAGACCATTACCTCCTTACCCCCCAAATATTGATTGGCTGTGTTCAGGAAAAATAAATAGGGGTGGAGTGATAGTACAGTGGTAGTACATGGCTGACCTTGGTTCAATTGCCAACATCTCAGATGGAACCCTGTGCATCACCAGAAGTGATTCCTGAGTGCAGGGCCAGGAATAAGCCCTGAGCACCAGGGATGGCCCAAAAAGAATAAAGGAAAAGGAAAAGAAGCCAAGTTTATTTCAGCGCTGTATTAATTCAGCCCAGCTGAGCCTATATGCATCAACATGTACTGAAAAGAAAAGAGGACATTAATAATCCCACTGCACGTTTCTTTTTGAGTCTGGACTTGCAATGTGAACTTGCCCCTCCACTACATCCTTATTTGGACAGACCGCATTCTTTTTATTTTTATTTTTATGTTTGGTTTTTGGGCCACACCGGTGGCACTCGGGTTACTTCTGGCTCTGTGCTCAGAAATTGCTCCTGGCAGGCTCGGGAGACCATATGGGATGCTGGGAACTGAACCCTGGTCTGTCCCAGGTTGGCTGCGTGCAAGGCAAATGCCCTGTAGCTGGTACTCCCTGGTAAGAGACTTAGGTCTGGGGATGATACTCCCATTCTAGCACCAACCTGTGAGCCCAGGTCTTGGACCCAGTACTTTCGAGATCTGTACTCCAGGCCCTCTGGAGTCCTTGTGACCCCTGTGACCCCAGGTTGTGTCTCTCTGGTCAGGACCATGGTTTACAACCAGAGGAACGCAGCCCTCTCCCAGTCGCCTCGGGTTGGCTTCCTGTCCTCGCTGCTGCCACAGAGTAAGAAGAGCCCCTCAAGGTTGTTGCCGGCCCAGGGCCCCCCGCAGACTCAGAGCACAGCCAAGAAAGAGTCCTTGAGCAGCCAGGTGAGTGGCTGACTGTGCTCCCAGACCCGCTTGCTGGTGTTGTTCCCAGACAGGCCCCACCCTCCCTGCCTCCCGTTGGGCTGGTTTCTTGGATCTGTGGGTGTGATCCTAGGTGTGTTTCCCATCCTCTTCCTGCTTCCTGGCAGCCCTAGGAACCCCCTGTAGGGTGAGAACTAGGAGCGAGCAAAATGGGTCTGCATCTTCTAGGGGTGGGGGTCAGTCCTCACCTTGGGACTAAGGACAGATGGGACAGTGGGCAGAAGCCAGAGTGTGGCCTTCTAGGCTGACCACTGTATGGGTCAGCTCCCCAAAGCTTTGAGGGGGTTTGGAAATGAAGGAATGGAGGACAATGAGACCCTGTAGGCTCCAACAGGCCTCACTCATGTTCACAGGACTTTCCAGGACCTGAGAGCATGCTTGTTTGTGAGGGGCCACACCCAGAGCTGCTTAGTGGTTACTCCTGGCTCTGTATTCGGGAATTACTCCTGGGATGCTGGGAATTGAACCTGAGACAGCTGTGTGCAAGGCAAATGCCCTCACCTGCTATATATATCGCTCTGGCCTAAGGGTGAATTTGAGCCCTTGTGAACCTAAAGAGTTTTTCTACTGCAGAATAGCATGTGGACAGAGTTAAAGGAAAAGGATTTTGGAGCATGTGTCTTTGTGAAGTGCTGTTTTATTGATACTGCAAAGACTTTGGCCTTGGCTCTCTGGTCTAGAAGTTTGTGGGAGAATTTCTTTCATGCCAGTGTTGGGCTTGAACTGCCATAGTTTCCCTCCAAGGTGCTTGTTATGTGATGAGCAGAAATCACAGCTTTCACACAAGGCCTGTGGAAGGTAGCTGGTGCTCCTGTGACTGAGATACTCAGCCCAGAAGATTCTTTCTCTATTGCTTCAGTTGTAGTGCCTAGTGGAAATCTCTTCTTTTCCTGCTCCAGGTGCCTAAAACAGACCAGGGTGGCAGCTATTCAGGGCTGATCCCCACATCCAGAAAGAGGGGTGGCTCCTGGCTGCCAGAAGGTAGTGGACCTTGAAGACCCAGGTGCCCATCTTCATCTGGTTTGAGGTTGGGATTGTTCAGGGCAGATACTGGGTAGGGTGCTGGCTAAGAAAGAAAGTGCGGTGGGTAAGCTAATCATCCTGGTTGGAATAATATTACTAGGGTCAGAGAGATAGTACAGGATGTAAGGCACTTGCCCTGATGCAGATTCAACCCCTAGCATTGCATAGGGCCTCCTGAACCCTGGCATGAGTGATCCCTAAATACTTCCAGGTGTGGCCCAATAACCCCCATACTCAAAAACAAAATATTAAAAAAGCAATAAGAGCCAGAGAGGTAGACCTAAGAATAAGGCACTTGCCTTGTATTCAACTGACCTGGTTCAATCCCTTATACCCCAAATGATCCACTGAGCACTGCTAGGTCAGACTCAGGAGTAGCCCCTGAGTATTCCCAGGTGTAGCCTCCAAACACCTGAGTCCAAGCAACCCTCTCCTTTCAAAAATTTTTATTTGCTTGTTTATTTATTTATTCATTTATTTATTTATTTTGACCATTCTTGGTCATGCTCAAAGATCACTCCTTGCAGGGTTCAGGGACCATATGGGATGCCAGGAATTGAACCTGGGTGGCCAATGCAAGGCCAATGCCCAACCTATTGTTTTATTAATTTGTCTCCCCCCCCCCCCAATTTTATTGTTGCAGTTGTTTTGTTCTGTTTTTGGGTCACACCCGGCAGCGGCAGCGCTCAGGGATTACTCCTGGCTCTACACTAAGAAATCGCTCCTGGCAGGCTCAGGGGACCATATGGGATGCTGGGATTCGAACCGCCATCCAAGGCAAATGCCTTACTTCCATGCCATCTCTCCGTGCCCCCTCCCCAATTTCTTTTTAAAGTAATAACAATATTTTTAAAGCAATAACATTCATCTCTCTTTGGGAAAATTGAATGGCTCCCCTGAAGAACCTTGGGAGTAGATGCTGTTTCTGGCAACTTGCAAGCATCTGATCCATTTTAGTAATAGTTGCAAAGGTTCTGGACTGTTTGGGTACCTGAGTCAGGCCTGAGACCAAAATGCAAAATGGCTCTGCTCTCAGTACCCCCCCCTGAGGTCTGAGATTGACTGGAAATCAGTCCTGGCTCCCTTTCTCAAGATTTCACCTGAAATTCAAACCTGAAAGTTAGGATTCTGGTTCTATGGAATGTGGCCCCGTAAGTTTTTCTGTTGACGTGGCAGCTCTTTCACCACACGGTCTTCTTGAGTGCAGTACGTGGGTGCAGGCAAGTGAGTTCCTCTAAGTGTGCACCTGGGGGGGGGGGTGTGCTGGAGAGATAGTATAGTAGATAGAGTGTTTGCCTTGGACCTGGCCTACTTGGGTTCAACATCCCAATGTTCCCCTGGGCCCACCAGGAGTGATTCCTGTGTGCAGAGCCTGGACTAAGCCATGAGTACCACCGGATGTGACCCCAAAACAAACAAAAAATGTGTGCCCAGAATGGTGTATTTCAGCATTGTTAATATGGAGTGTAGGAAAACATGAGGCAGGGAATATGGGGCCAGACCCACGGCCTGGCTCTCTTTTGTGTTCAGGAACTAACTCAGTGCTGCATTAAACAGACATGAGCCTGGGAGTGTCTGTGTATAATTCATTTTCAAGTGGGGAGGGCCTCTTAAATGTGTGGCCTTCAAACAGAACTCGGAGTGCCCTGTGCTAGATTGCAGAGCAAAGAGAGTCTCATTTCCATTTATGAATGGAGCAGACACATAGATGTCTGCGCTGAGGAAAACATAGGACTGGGGGCAGTCACATGTTTTTATGGAGAATGGACTCTCAATGTCTCTGTTGTAAAAAAAGAGCCAGGAACAAGATAAAACCCCTGAATTTTAGCGTCAGAAGGAAGGTTACAGGTCACCCTCCTATGAGCTGAGGAACAGGTTGTCTGTGTTGATGGTCTCCAGCGATTTGCTGCTCACTCCTGGACACAGGATTAGTTCATGTCTACAGTCTACAGTTCATGTCTGCACGTTTTGCTGTCTGGAGCTGCAGAGAATAAAGCTTCATGTTAGGATATTATTTGCTATCTTTCCCGGTTTACCATCCACTACTCATTCTCCTTTCTTCCCTGTATGCCCACATTGGCATCATTCCATAGACATCCTTTAGTAAAGGCCATGTTCTATGCTTTGTATTTGGGAATTTGAAGCCTCCGTACATTCTGAGATGCTCACCTCCTGATTCCAAACACAATCAGTTGTCTGATCACTTGCCCTGATTTTAATGATGCCTGTGTTTAACTCTTACAACATGATTTATTTTTATCAGCCCCTTGCTTTGTTAGCACATTGTAAGAAGCATGAAAATTTTTCCTCTCTGCCACCAGGCCAGGCACCCTCTCTTTCTGATCACTAAAGAATATTCAAACCAGTAAACGGTTATTAAGTTAGTGGTATATGAAATGATGGAGCACTCTTATTTAAGTATCTTGCAAGTTTGAGCCTCTGCCTTCTGGGCTATGGGGAGTCTCTCTGTAACCTTTGATCCGGAAGTGATCCTGCCTTTGTAGGTGGGCACACCCTCCCTGCTTGCATTCGAATCTGGAATTAGTCTCGAAAATAATGAAGGGAAGCCCCTGCTCCCTGTGGATCTGAATGTAGTCTGTCTGGCCCAGGTCCTGTCCTTCCCTCCACTGTGATCTCTCTCCTTCTAGTGCTTGATATAAGCCTGTGGACACCTTCCCTGCAGGCACTCACTCTCGGGAGAGACTTTAGTACCAAATTGCCCTTAATGGAGTGAGATGTACAGAACGACAAGCATTGGTCCGCACACTTGCATAATGCTAACTCTTATTAGTGTCTAATTGCTACCTAACTACCCAGGCATCAACTGTCTAGGTATGTACAGCTGCCTCGGGGCCATATCTTTGGGTCCTAGCAGGATGTTTCTGTGCCTCTCAAGCTCTGATTTCTCTGTGCTAAGGCCTGCTTTTTCTTGGCAGGTGCTGAGCAAAAATTAGCTGTTGTTAACTTACTTCCTTATAGGCAGAAGGATTGAGGACAGAGTTCCAGGTTCAAATAGTTCTCTGAGCACTAGCAGATGGAGATGAAGAAAGAGTGTCATCAAATATAATTGAAATGTATATGAATTCGGTAGTTAAATTTTTTTAATAGGATTTGCTCTTAAAACACTGTTAAGACTATTAATGACTGGACCGGATTTCTATAATACTATGGGTAGGGCTCTTGACTTTTTAGTGGCCAACTCAAGTTCCATCCCTGGCATCCCATATGATCCCCCAAGCCTGCCAGCAGTGATTCCTTAGTGCAAAACTAGAGTAACCTCTGAGCACTGCTAGGTTGGGCCCCTGTCCCACAAAAAAGAATTACTTAACAAATAGTTAAGTTATATACTTTTTTTTTTTTTTTTTTGGTTTTTGGGCCACACCCGGCGGTGCTCAGGGGTTACTCCTGGCTGTCTGCTCAGAAATAGCTCCTGGCAGGCACGGGGGGACCATATGGGACACCGGGATTCGAACCAACCACCTTTGGTCCTGGATCGGCTGCTTGCAAGGCAAATGCCACTGTGCTATCTCCCCGGGCCCAAGTTATATACTTTTATACCAAAGTATTATGCTGTACACAGTTACTTTCATCAGCATTTAAACCATTTTTTTGGATTTATTGTTCATGCTCCTTTATTTGGTATAAGAACATTTCATGGGGGCTGGAGGTAGGAGCATTACTACATACTCCTGGATCTGAGAATTATTCCTGGTGATACTCAGGGAACCATATGGGGTGCCAGGGATTGGAGTGGACCCTTTGTATTATCTCTCCAGACCCCTAAAATAACTATGCTGCAAATGATAATCAGCTTTATGCTATTGTGGAACAATTTATTTTCTCATTGTGTTGAAATAAAGTGGGATTCTGACCATATCTTTTTATTTTGTGGGGGACTATACCTGGTAGTGCACAGGGCTTACTCTTGGATCTGCTCTTAGCAGGGCTCAAGAGAACCCATATGGGATGCTGGGGATCGAACTTGGGACAGCATTGTGCAAGCTAAGTGCCCTGCCCCATGAAGTATCGCTTTACCCTCTTTGGAACTTAGAGTTTAAAAAGAAGCAGCATATGATGGGGAATGCCAAGGCCTCACCTCTCTCACAGTATCAAACTGCCCCCTTTTTAGTCCTCACAAAGGCACTTATTCTTTTGCCTAACATGCTTTTTAATTTTCCTTTTGGGGGCTAGAGCGATAGCACAGCAGTAGGGCATTTGCTTTGCACTTGGCCAACCTGGGACAGACCCAGGTTCGATTCCCGGCATCCCACATTGTCCCCGGAACCTGCCAGGAGTGATTTATGAACACAGAGTCAGGAGTAACCCCTGAGCACTGCCAGGGGTTACTAACTAACTAGCTAGCTAGCTAGCTAACTAACTAACTAACTAACTAACTAACTAACTAACTAACTAACTAGAGTTCTGAGATCGTTAAAAAAAGATAGTAATTATTCTTTTGGAGTTCTGTGAACATCCAACCTGAGGTTGCCTCCCTTCCCCACTACTACTTCCTTCCTACACAGGTGTTTGGGTGTCTATGGCATAAATATTTTGTTTTGCTTTCACACCTAAACATGATTTCAATGAGGACATCATATACCACTCATCAAGTGCATTTATAACCCAGATTGGGTGGGTGGAGGGCCTCGGTCCATCTCTGGTGCTTACTCCGGAGAGTTGGGCTGTAGGGGAGAAGGCAGCTGACTGAGGAGTGAGGTTTCCCTCATTGAGGTGTAGAAGATGGAAGGAGGATTCCTCTCCAGCAGGCTGCTCATCACCTGGTCTCTTGTCCCCAGAGTGCCAAGGGAAAGGAGCCAGCCTGTGGACCCAAGGACACCAAGGGCCTCTTCAGCGGACTTACCCCCGGGGAGTCCAGCTGGTCCCAGCACCGGCAGCGACGCCTGCAAGACCATGGCAAGGAGCGGAAGGAGCTTTTGTCCACAACTCTGCAGGTCTGTATGGTGGGAGAGCCTGGGCATTTTTTGCCTGTGTTTTGGGAGATTCTCTTGCTCTTCGTTTACCTGTTGCCTCTCCTAGTGGTTCCTTAAATGCCCCCACCCACCTGCATTCCAGTGAAGGAGTTCTGTAATTCAGTTGAGTTGGACCCTACAAGGCTGCTTCCTTGCTCAGGGTACCTGGGCTTAGAGACCAGACTTGCTAGAACACAGGACCCTTATTCTTCCATTCACCCCCAACCCCTACAAAGGCCCTTCATGGTGATGGTAGCTCCGAGGGCCACGGGTTCACCCCTTTGTGCTCTATCTAGCTCAGCTTCTTGAAGGCTGAGCATGAGGCTTCCCTCCCTCCTGAGTTTGGAGGCTGCTGCCATCACCTTCAAAGACTGAACATTGGAGGCAGAAGGCCAGGGTGGTCAGTCTTGTGTCTCCCTCACCTCCTGAGGGTGCTTGCAGGGGGAAGGGACATTTCCACCCAGCCCTGTCCCCAGCCCCATGTTGTTCTCTTTGCTCTCCAGTCCTCCTGTCCCGTGCGTGGGGCTCACCTGCTCCAAGGGCATCTTGCTGAACCCCGTGTCTGGTGCTCCTCTTCTTCCCTGCACAATGACTCTTCCTGCAAGCAGGTGGTCGTTCACCTCATCATTCCTCAGGAGACAGGAAACTCCTAGGAAGCCAGGTGTAGAGTCTGGCTCTGTTGTCAGCCTGGGTCTCTCTCTTTCTCAGCCATACCCAGCAATGCTCAGGGTCGCTCCTGGCGGTTCAGGGAACCCTGTGGTGCCAGAGCTGGAACCCCGGCCTTCCACATGCAGAACACACGCTCAAACTCATGGAGCCCTCTCTCTGGCCCTGGGGTCTCTCATGTCCTTTCAGTCACCCCAGTCTTTAGGTAGGCCTACCAGGCAAGGTACCAGTTGACATGTGAGTCCTGGGGGGGTCCCACTGGAGTCCTTTTATCTGGGTGCACCCCCAGAGCTGCCCCTATAAGCTTTCTCCTGGGAATAATTCATTCGCTTCTGCTTTTTGTCTGGTTCCCTCAGTTGTATCATCTGGTCAGAACCCAGGTAATCTGAGGGCATATTTGAGGACTCAATTCCCTCTCACCCCACCTCTCACTACCATGCTTATTATTTGGGGCCTGAGCAGGAGGGAGGAGAATGTGAGCTGTGACAGGGATGAGTACTCTGGGCCTCTGAGATATGGGACATTAGCTGGGCCTGGCCTAGGCTGGGTTGGGCTGGGCTGAGATGGCTACTACTGTCCTGACTGAGAGCTCAGCCCTCCAGACTATGGTACCCCCAGTTTGCCTCAGATAGTTGTGACCTGGCCTCCCCCTCTCCAGTCCTGTCCCAGCCACAATGCTGACCCCTCCTGCTATCTGTCTGCCTTGGTCCCTCCAGAGCACCGACAAGAAGCCTGAGGTAGGCAGTGCAGAGGCAGAGGCCTGTGTGGAGCTCCACGCTGAGGTCCCAGAGATGCTGATGCGAGCCCCAGCGACTGGCCCTGAGGGAGTAGGGGTACGCCCTGAGCAGCCTTTCATCGTGTTGGGGCAGGAAGAGTACGGGGAACACCACTCGTCCATCATGCACTGTAGGTGCGTCTCCCCGAGAGGTCTGGGATTCGGGCTGCTTGTGCCAGGTGGGGTGGAGTTGAAGATGGTAGAACCATTGCCATAGACTCAGTGAACCCCTGAAGAGTTGGAGGGCTGGGGGTGGGGGCTGCCTAGAGCTGCCCATGGCTTGGGCTTTAGCAACAAAGTTTTTTGTTTGTTTGTTTTTGGACCACACCCATTCACACTCAGGGGTTACTCCTGGCTCTGCACTCAGAAATTGTTCCCGAATCGAAATTAGGTCCATCCTGGGTTGGCCTGTGTACAAGGCAAACACCCTACTGCTGTGCTACCTCTCCAGCCCCAGCAACAAGTTTATTTTTTTAAAATCTCTCTCTCTCTCTCTCTCTCTCTCTCTCATACACATACACACACACACACACACACACACACACACACACACACACACACACACACACACAGTGGGTGGTCCTGGGGTGTCAGTGGAGTCATCAAGGTAGTGGTCCTTCAATCCCATCATGTAGACCAAGGCGTCCTTCATCTCTAAGTCACTCTTTCTGTCGTTTGAGTGTGAGACACACACACACACACACACACACACACATACACACACACACACACTTTGCTCTGTTGGTAGCTATTGTACACGCGCACACACACACACAAACACACACACACACACACTTTGCTCTGTTGGTAGCTATTGAACACAGTTTCTGCCCCCATGCAGAATACACAGGGCAGGTGGGTGCTTGGCTCTGCTACCCCAGGGAACTGGCAGTCCTTCCTGTCCATGGCTTGGCACAGTTAGAACTTTGTGCATGGTGCCAGGGACAAACAGAGGAAGGGCCATTCTAGAACAAAGACACACCTGTCTAGAAGTGGAGGCATTTGAAGGGTTCTGCTTTCCACTGGTCAGGAAAGTCGGAAAGGCCCATATCTGGGTGGTATTGGGAGAGAAAGATGGGCTGGATGGGGCTGTTGGCACCTTCCACTCCCCCAGAGGCCCCTTTATCCTCATCTTTTCTCACAGAGTGGACTGCTCAGGGAGGAGGGTTGCCAGCCTGGACGTTGATGGGGTCATCAAGGTGTGGTCCTTCAACCCCATCATGCAGACCAAAGCATCTTCCATCTCCAAGTCACCCTTGCTGTCACTGGAGTGGGCCACCAAGCGGGACCGGCTGGTGAGTTGCATCTTACCTCACAGCTGATTCTTAGAGCCTGGGCTCACCATTCGATTTTTCCTTCCCTTCTCTCTTGGAAACTTGGTGGGGGAGAGGGTTGGGAATAGGGGGACAGGCATGGTGACTGGAATGACAAGAGCTGATACTGGCTGACAGAGAGACCTGCCAGATGGCAGAGACTGCTCCCCATCTAGAACCAGGAGAGACCCTCTTCCTCCCTCATCCAGGAAAATGCAGTTAGGGTTGCCCATTTCCAACATTCTCCCCTGCTCCTTCTCCCGCCCGAGCCCTTCCTGTGTGAGACTCACTAAACTGCAGTACAAGTAAGTGTCCCTTTTCCCACCTGGATTCTTTCTCTCTTTTTTTTTTGAAACATCTAGCTTCACTCAGGGTAACTCCTGGCTCTGCACTGAGAAATCACTCCTGGCAGGCTCGGGGGACCATATGAGATGCTGGGGATCGAGCCTGGGTCTATCCCGGGTTGGCAGCATGCAAATCAAATGCCCTACTGCTCTGCTATCACCATCCCATCTCCACCTGGATTCTAATATCTGAGACAGGATTTGTTTCCAAGGAGATAAAACTGGCATATTCCTTATGCTTTCATTCTCTTTCATATGTCTGAGACAGACATGGGTTTGATTCCCAGCATCCCATGTGGTCCCCTGGGCCTGCCAGGAGCGATTTCTGAGTACAGCGTCAGGAGTGGCCCCTGAGTGTCACCAGGTGTGGCCCCAAATGGAAAAAAAAAAAAAAGAAAAAGGAAATTTCTGAGGATGGTATGTGAAACCTCTGGCCTGCTCCAAGTACTTTCTAATATTTTTTTTCTTTTTTGGGCCACAACTGGCATCACCACAACTGGTGATCTAAGTTGCTTTGTCTTTGGTTTCATTCAATTTTTTAAGGGGCCAGCAAGGCTGGGCCCCTGGTAGGAAGCCTACAACACCCAGGAGCAAGCACAGGCCACACACAGACTAGCTGATGCTGTGTCCCAGGCCCAAACCTTGTTTATTTCTTCATAACACTCAAAAGCAGAAGGGCTTATCTTTAAGCTCCCAGGGATCTCAGGCTTTTAGGCCTTGTCTGGAGCAGTTTTTATTTGGCAATGGAATATATAGGTGAAAGAGGAAATTTCGGGAGCTGGAGTGATGGCGCAGTGGTAGGGCATTTGACTTGTGCGAGGCCAATCTGAGACAGACATGGGTTCGATTCCCAGCATCCCATGTGGTCCTCTGGGCCTGCCAGGAGCGATTTCTGAATACAGAGTCAGGAGTGGCCCCTGAGTGTCACCAGGTGTGGCCCCAAATGGAAAAAAAAAAAAGAAAAAGGAAATTTCTGAGGATGGTATGTGAAACCTCTGGCCTGCTCCAAGTACTTTCTAATATTTTTTTTCTTTTTTGGGCCACAACTGGCATCACCACAACTGGTGATCTAAGTTGCTTTGTCTTTGGTTTCATTCAATTTTTTAAGGGGCCAGCAAGGCTGGGCCCCTGGTAGGAAGCCTACAACACCCAGGAGCAAGCACAGGCCACACACAGACTAGCTGATGCTGTGTCCCAGGCCCAAACCTTGTTTATTTCTTCATAACACTCAAAAGCAGAAGGGCTTATCTTTAAGCTCCCAGGGATCTCAGGCTTTTAGGCCTTGTCTGGAGCAGTTTTTATTTGGCAATGGAATATATAGGTGAAAGAGGAAATTTCGGGAGCTGGAGTGATGGCGCAGTGGTAGGGCATTTGACTTGTGCGAGGCCAATCTGAGACAGACATGGGTTCGATTCCCAGCATCCCATGTGGTCCTCTGGGCCTGCCAGGAGCGATTTCTGAATACAGAGTCAGGAGTGGCCCCTGAGTGCCACCAGGTGTGGCCCCAAACGAAAAAAAAAAAAAAAAAGAAAAGTAAAAGGAACTTTCTGAGGATGGTATGTGAAACCTCTGGCCTGCTCCAAGTACTTTCTAATATTTTTTTTCTTTTTTGGGCCACAACTGGCAGTGATCAGGGGTCACTCTTGGCTCTGTGCTCAGAAATCACTCCTAGCAGGTTTGGGGGACCATATGGGATGCCAGGAATTGAACCTGGGCTTATCCTAGGTTGGCTGTGTGCAAGGCCTTACTGCTATGCTATCACTCTGTCCTTCAATTTCTAATTTTTTGAACATGCGTCTTTCAAGGAAGTCCCAGGTAATACAATAAAGGAGCCTTTTGTGTTCTTTTCTTGAGGTCTGAACCAGTCCAGAGCACATGTCACTGGGGAACCCATGGCTTGGGGTTGATATGGAGCAGCAAGTGGGGATAGATGGGATTTAGAGCAAAGGCTTCCTTTCCTTAAATTAGAACATTTTTCAAGGAGCCCAGATCTGCTCCTCTTCCAGCACACAGGTGCCTTTTGTGGGGTTTGCATCTGTTCAGAGTTAGCATTGATGTCTTTATTTTGAAATGAAGTCGCTTTTAGTTCTATATTGTTAGGGTCCGAGCAGATAAACCCACTGGTGCTGAGAGGGAGTTTATTCCAGCTAGCTGGACCCAGTCTCATGAAAAAGAAAGGCCCTCCATGAAGCTAGCAGGCTGCTTATATAGGGTTAGCAGGCTTTAGCAAACTCAGCATTTCATTGGTTAAAACAGTTTAACTTTCTTACAGTCCTAACTCCTGCCCCCCCTCCCCCAAATCTGGTCTAATAGCTTTAGGGCCAAAAAACAGAATAGCCTTTACAAGGCCTTGACTACTTCTATGATACAAACTAGCATCTCATTTTCTCAGAATTTGGCCTGCGAATACGAGGGGTACAATATCTGAGAAGGGAGGGGGAAGGGGTGAGCAAGCTTTCAAGCTCCCACAGACCCCGGGGTCCAACAATCTGACCAGAATTCCCTGATCTGTCGAGAAGGGGCTAGTTGGGGGGTGTCCCAGTGTGACCCACCCGGATCTCCTGTCCACCTCAGGTGTGGGCCTGGTCCCCCATTGTGGTCCTCACTGACCCCAGACCCACCCCTGTCTACATACAGCTCTTGCTGGGCAGTGGTGTGGGCACTGTTCGCCTTTATGATACAGAAGCCAAGAAGAATCTCTGTGAAATCAACATTAATGAGGACATGCCCAGGTGAGACCATGGCTACACCCCCTTTTATCCAGGCACAGGGTTCCCTGCATGCTTCGCCCCTCAAATGTCCACCCCTGATAGTCCTCTCCTAGGCAAGCCCCAGTTCCGGACATGCCCCACCCCCATGCACACTCTGTCCAACCCTGGTGGAAGAGGGGCCTGTTGGATGGGGGGCATCCTCAGCCCCACTTGGGTGACCCTGGAGCTCATCCTTACTCTGGGGTTTCCCATTGTGTGTTTCAGGATTCTGTCTCTGGCCTGCAGCCCCAGCGGGGCTTCCTTTGTGTGTTCGGCAGCAGCTGCTGCAGCGCCGCTGAGCCTGACCTCCCAGCTGGACACGGCCCCAGAAGGCAGCAGGGGTGCGCCTCAGGTCCCCGGCCGGCTGCTGCTGTGGGACACAAAGTCTATGAAGCAGCAGGTACCTACTTACTGCAGCCTCTGTGCTCCTGGCACGTTCTGATTTTCCTTCTTCCACTTATTACCTTTATTGCTCTTAATCAAGGCAGCCCTGGCTCACAGCAGCCGGGTAAGCAGACTCTGTTCAGGATAGTGTTTTCCTCACCTTGATGAAAGTTAGGCTTCGTGCTTTGTCCCCCACCAGCTTGCTGCTCTCCTATTCCTTCCTGGAATCTGGAGACCCTCCTCTCTTGCTTTGGGACCCTCCAGCCACCCTCTCTGATGACCTCATCTTAGAGTCCCCATGTCTGCATAGCTTAAGGCTCCCAACAAATATGTATATACACATATATACATATACACACCATGTACATGCCTGTTAGGGCTGACTCTTGATGAGGGGTTTGGACAATGTCTTTGGGCATGTAAACGAAATTGTACTATTATACAGCACGTTTCCACCCCTCACCGCTCCTTTTCTCTCCCCCTCTCCACCCCTCTTCCAAACCCTGACAACATTGGATTTCTTCCTCACCCTTCCCCTTCCCTTCCCTCTTCTCCCTTCTCCTCCCCTCTCCTCTTCTCCCTCCTCTCCTCTTCTCTCTCCTCTTCTCCTCTCCTCTCCTCTCCTCTCCTCTCCTCTCCTCTCCTCTCCTCTCCTCTCCTCTCCTCTCCTCTCCTCTCCTCTCCTCTCCTCTCCTCTCTCCCTTCCCCTCCCCTCCCTCCCTCCCTTCCCCTCCCCTCCCCTCCCCTCCCTTCCCCTCCCCTCCCCTCCCCTCCTCTCTTCTCCTCTCCTCTCCTCTCCCCTCCCCTCCCTTCCCTCCTTTCCCACTACTCCTCCTTCCCCTCTCTTCCCCCTTTCCCTCCCCTCCCCTTCCCTTCCCCTCTCTTCCTTCTCCTCCTCCTCCCCCCTTTCCTCCCCTTCCCCTCCCCTCTCTTCTTCTTCCTCTTCTTCCCCTCCCCTCCTCTCCTCTCCCCTCCCTTCTTCCCCTTCTCTCCTCTTCCTCACCTCTCCTCTTCTTTCTTTTTCTTTTTTTTTTTCATTAATAATCCATTTATGTATTTTGGTGCTCCACCATTTAGAGAATATGTTATTGTATGTACTATTTTTAGAGTAGCATTTTTGGTATGAGTGTGCTCCAAGCCTTTATTTTGACTTGGTATTTTTTTTTTTGGTTGGACTGTGTGCTTTTTTTTTTTGTTTGTTTCTTTTTTTTTTTTTTTTAATTATGTGAACAATGATGCAAAGAAAGAGGACAAGGTAAAGTTACAGTGGAAGGACAATCACCCAAAAACAGAGTTCTCAGAAGAAATCCCCCTGCTGACACCTTAATTTTGAACTTAGTCTTTCCTTTCCTTTTATCTCTTTCTTTGTCTTCCTTCCTCCCTCCTTCCCTCCCTCCCTCCCTCCCTCCCTCCCTCCCTCCCTCATTCCTCCTTCCTTCCTTCCTTCCTTCCTTCCTTCCTTCCTTCCTTCCTTCCTTCCTTCCTTCCTTCCTTCCTTCCTTCCTTCCTTCCTCCTTCCTCCCTCCCTCCCTCCCTCCCTCCCTCCCTTCCTCCCTCCCTTCCTTCCTTCCTTCTTTCCTTCCTCCCTCCCTCCCTCCTCCTTCCTTCCTTCCTTCCTTCCTTCCTTCCTTCCTTCCTTCCTTCCTTCCTTCCTTCCTTCCTTCCTTCCTTCCTTCCTTCCTTCCTTCCTCCCTCCCTCCCTCCCCTTCCTTCCCTCCTTCCTTCCTTCCTTCCTTCCTTCCTTCCTTCCTTCCTTCCTTCCTTCCTTCCTTCCTTCCTTCCTTCCTTCCTTCCTTCCTCCCTCCCTCCCTCCCTCCCTTCCTCCCTCCCTTCCTCCCTCCCTTCCTTCCTTCCTTCTTTCCTTCCTCCCTCCCTCCTCCTTCCTTCCTTCCTTCCTTCCTTCCTTCCTTCCTTCCTTCCTTCCTTCCTTCCTTCCTTCCTTCCTTCCTTCCTTCCTTCCTTCCTTCCTTCCTCCCTCCCTCCCTCCCCTTCCTTCCCTCCTTCCTTCCCTTCCTCCTTCCTTCCTTCCTTCCTTCCTTCCTTCCTTCCTTCCTTCCTTCCTTCCTTCCTTCCTTCCTTCCTTCCTTCCTCCCTCCCTTCCTCCCTTCCTTCCTCCCTCCCTCCCTCCCTCCCTCCCTCCCTCCCTCCCTCCCTCCCTCCCTTCCTTCCTTCCTTCCTTCCTTCCTTCTCTCCCTCCCTTTGTCTCGCCCTCCTTTCTTCCTTCCCTCTCTCCTTCCCTTACTCTCTACCTCCCTACCTCCTTCCTTCCTTTTTTTGGTGACACCTGGTGGCACTCAGAGGGGTTACTCTTGGTAGATGAGGGGGATGAACATAGGGGGTGCCAGGAATTGAACTTGGGTCAGCTGCATGCAAGGCAAACATCTCCTTCTCCTTCTCGGGCCTGGATTTCATTCCTTCCAATAGGCTCCTTTCTCTTTCAGAGTATGGGAGGCTTTGAGTAGGTTGCTTTGAGGCCATGCCTGTGCTACTAGGCCCAGCGCTGTGCGCCTGATGGCTCCAGTGGTTGGGCCCACTAGTGCTCAGGGGCCACCAAATCTACATCTAGCAGTGTTGGGGCATCCGATGCTGGGGACTGAACTCAAATCATTCTTTGTGCTTTAGCCCTCTGAGTTCTGGCCATAACCCAGCAGCCTTTGATCTTTATACTGTCTCCATAGTTATAATTTTGCCAGAATGCCATGCTAGCACCTACAACCTGGGACTGACTGCCTCTTGAGCATCTGTATTCGAGTGAGGTGTATTTTAGGGAACTACCAGAGCCTCCTCTAGCTTCCTGTCATTACAAATCATTATGGCAGCATTTCACTGTATTAAGAAGTGGCTGCTTGCTCACAGGGCCCAAGAGTTCAGCTTTGTCATGAGCTGAGCCCTCATGTACCTGCTACATGTCACACTTCTGCCCTCAGAGGCACATGGAACTCACATTCAGTGCTCCAGTGGCAGCTGTTGTCCTATAAATGTTGGTCTGCAGGCACTGAAAACCAGTTGTCTTCCGCCTTCGTCATTTATAACTGTGGGTTGGTTTTGGTGACCAACAAGCATTTCCAAATGTTCTCTTGATATTTGGGGGGCATTTGAAGGCTGTCTGTTTTTATTCTTTTTTCTCCTATTAGTCTTTTTATCAAACTAAGTCCACCACAAAAATCCCCACTTAGTGCTTGCCCCCAAATCCACTGCCGCAGAACATTATGGTAGGCTGTACAAAAGCAGTGTTGAGACCATGCCAAGAGATGAAACTATTACTTCATCCCCGCTTACAAAGGTTCTTTGTTACTCTATCCCATGTGTATAAATGCTGAAGGCCCCGTTTTTCTTTTTTATTTGTGTTGGGGCCACACCAAGTGGTGTTGAGTATTTACTCCTGACTCTCTGCTCAGGGAATCACTCCTGGTGGTGCTGTCGGCCCATATGGGGTATTAGGTATTGAACCTGGGATGACCTTGTGCAAGGCAAGCATCTTGCTACTGCACTGTCATTCCAGCTCTGCAAGCTCTGTCATATTGAGGGGCTATCTTTCAAGGTTCCATCTGTGCTTCACCGGACCTGCACATAGAGATGGTTTCTGTTCCCATTTTTACATCTCTAGTCTGCCTGCTTCCTCTCGGGGTCACCCAGCAACAACTTTTTCTCCTCACATCTTCTCTCTTCTCTTTCATTCATCATGTCAGTGCATCCCAATTTGAATCAGTGTATCTTCCTGGACTTCTCCTCCTCTTCCTTGCATAGTCTAACACTGTCCATCTTTCCTCCTGGGTATGTCCTTGTCCAGTATTCTTTAGCCACTGGCCTCTGGATTTTTGCTGGTCTGCAGGCATTGAAAAGCACTGGTGGGCCCGGAGAGATAGCACAGCGGCGTTTGCCTTGCAAGCAGCTGATCCAGGACCAAAGGTGGTTGGTTCAAATCCTGGTGTCCCATATGGTCCCCCGTGCCTGCCAGGAGCTATTTCTGAGCAGACAGCCAGGAGTAACCTCTGAGCACCGCCGGGTGTGGCCCAAAAACTAAAAAAAAAAAAAAAAGAAAAGCACTTGTTTATTGCCTTCATCACTTATAACTGTAGACTGGTCTAGTCCTGTATGTCTAGCACCAGCCAGCCATAAAAGGGGTCCACCCCTTTAAATAAGACACTGCCCTTTTAAATAAGATACTGCCCCTTTAAATAAGATCCTAGTTTGATTGGCTCCTGAATTTATAAAACACTCCTCAGGGTTGGCAGTTGGAAGAGAGATTTGGAGGCGCAAGAGATAGTTTACTAGCAGTTGGAAGAGATAGTTGGATGGTCCCAAACCCAGTTCTCTCTCCCTCTTTATCTCTCTCCTGGCTTAGGGGTTTGTCATATGCCCCTGGGCTTCTCTAATAAATAAGACTGTGATATTTGTCAGAGTGTCGCCTGCAAGGCCCCACGGACTCCAGCAATGTGGGCCCATCTCTAGGAGATCACCACTAACATACTGGGATACTGGACAGGTGCTGAACAGATGGTACAAACAAAAGGGTTGAAAAACCATGGTGACATCTGATCACATCTCTGCATTTCCTGGCACTTGCCCGAGAGTTGCTCTGTAGCACCCTCTGTTGGACGTCTGTAGGTTCTGTTCACACCATGTCCCCCCCTTGTGGCCCTTCCTCTTATCTGCTGTGGCTTAGCTCACCCCAACCCTCCAGTAATCCTCTCCTCTTTCCTCAGGCCTATCCTCCACACTCACATGACTTCTGCACCTTTAATTCTATAGCCTCTAGCCCTTGCTGCATGCTGTCTCCTCTCCCAAAGTTTCTTTTCCCATTACCTGACAAACATCTGTTCCAGCATTTTCTTGATGCTTTCTTCTGATAAACCTAGTTTAATCCAGTCCTCTGTGATTCCAGTCCTCTAGAGGAAGTGATTTATGACTTTTTATGTTTGCTTTGACTTTTAAAATTTCTTTTGATGGGCCGGAGTGATAACACAGTGTGTTTGCCTTGCACGAGGCTGACCTAGGATGGATATGGGTTTGATCCTGGTGTCCCATATGGTTCCCTGAGCCAGGAGCAATTTCTGATTGCATAGCCAGGAGTAACACTTAAGCGTCACCAAGTGTGACCCCCCCAAAATAAATTCTCTTGAAATATGGGGCCGGAGTGTTTAGCACAGTGGTAAAGCATATGCCTTCACACAGCTGACCACCGCTGGACACAGGTTTGATCCCTGGCATCCCATATAGTTACCTGAGCCTGCCAGGAGTAATTTCTGAGTGCAGAGTCAGGAGTATCTCCTGAGAGTGCCACCAAATGTGACCCAAAACAAACAAACAAATTTCCTCCGAAATAATTGGATGTGTATAAAAGATATGTGCAAGTATGATATAAGAAATCTAAGATGAGCCCTTAAAATACTGTCCCTGGGGCAGGGAAGTTTTATGTGGAATGATCCCCAGCACCCCCATATTTTCCCCTGAGTGCACCAGAAGTAATCTTGCTGTTTCTCACATATACCCAGAAAGGCCCTTTGCAGCTCTGTTATCTGGAACTCCCAGGCCAACAGACTGTGGATCTCCAGAACACAGCCAGCTGTGTGTGAGCGCCACAGCACCACAGGCACACTTACAGCAGTCCCTAGTGTTACAGCCACAAATAGAAGGAAAGGAGGAGAAAGCAGAGGACATCAACCCCTGCCTTGCTTTACTATGATTTTTCTCAACCTTGGTCTCCTATCCCCATTCAGAAAGGAATTGCCAGGGGCTAAAGCACACAGCCAACCCAGGTTCTGAGCATTACCAGAAGTTATTCCTAATCTCTGAGCCAGGAGTATGCCCTGAACACAGCTGAGTGCCCCCACACAAATAAAAACAAAAACAAAAAACCAAAAACTCTAAGAACTTTTTATGAATGTAACATGTCACTTTATGTTGATGTTTTTTCCCCATCAGCTCCAGTTCTCTTTGGACCCCGAGCCCATTGCTATCAACTGCACAGCCTTCAACCACAATGGGAACCTACTTGTCACTGGGGCGGCCGATGGTGTCATCCGGCTCTTTGGTAAGCAATGTTTGTTCCTGGCCCTCCTGATGTCTCCCTAAATGCTCTGGAGAAGTGAGTTGGGGTTTAGCTAACTGTATGTGAAATTTCCCTTGAAGACGGTATTCGCAGAGCTGAGCTTTGTGCATTGTCTGCTGTTTCTCAGGTGCTGGTCACCTTTGTTCATGTTAGGGTTATAAACATTGGGGGGAGGGGACCTCTCCAGCAGGCCTCTGTGGAGCTGCTCAGTCTGTCATGGTGGCCTGTGCACAGCCAGAGATGAAAACTGGCTTATCTCCTAGGTAGGGAGCGTGTATTCTCTCTGCGAGAGCAGCTCATTCATGCAAATTGTTCAGCTTTTGCTGCTGTCCTAGAAAATGCTTAAAAACTTTTGGGACAAGGGACATGGGTCATGAGAAGGTTCCTTGAGTGTCTTAATGAAAGTGACAGAGGCCTCCTTAGAAGGATTTTTTTTTTCTTTTTTGGGCCACACCCAGCGGGATGACTCTGGCTCTACACTCAGAAATCACTCCTGGCAGGCTCAGGGGACCATATGGGATGCCAGGAATCGAACCTAGATCCATCCTGGGTCGGCCGCATGCAAGGCAAATGCCCCACCGCTGTGCTATTACTCCAGCCCTCTTGGAAGGATTTCTGAGTCTTCTGAGCTCCTCAGAACCTTGTTCCTGTCCCAGGGTATGGCACTTCTGTTTACATTAGTCAAAGCCAGGAAGAAAAACACCAGCTCACTATAAGACCTTGGTTCTGGCCCTAGTTATATCCAGGACAGCTCCCCAAATACTCCCTCTAATGGGGTCCCTTCTCCAGCCTGGAACATAGGCTTAGCTTAGCTGGTCTCTCTGCAGATATGCAGCAGCATGAGTGTGCCATGAGCTGGCAGGCCCACTGTGGTGAGGTGTACTCGGTGGAGTTCAGCTATGATGAGAACACGGTGTATAGCATCGGTGAGGACGGGAAGGTAAGTGCAGGCAGGGCTTGGCATCTGGAGAGCGGGATGATGGGGGTGGAAATCCTGACCCAGAGCTCACTGGCTCTGTGATCTGGGCCTTGAGGAGGCCTCATGTTTATGCTTGGTCATAGGAGGGTAGTGGCAGGGATAGATAAAACAGGTAAAAACAGGGATGTGGCCTGGAGGCAGCCCACATCTGTCTGTGAAGGAGAGAGAAGCAGAGAAAGGAGCCAAGAGGACAGGATGCCAAACACCTGCTTGGTAGTTCTCTCCCCACAAGAGCACATTCACATCCTTGTTGGGGACCAGGGTGGGCTGGGCAAGTGAGGGGAAGAAGAGCTCAATACTCTTTCTCTCTGGCCCTTGCCCTAATTTATCCTAATTTCAAAGAAAATTCTTTTTTTTGGGGGGGGATCACACCCGGCAGTGCTCAGGGGCTTCTCCTGGCTCTATGCTCAGAAATCGTCCTTGGCAGGCTTGGGGCACCATATGGGATGCTGGGATTCAAACCACCATCCTTCTGCATGCAAGGCAAAAGCCCTACTACTGTCCTATCTTTCTGGCCCAAAGCAAGTTCTTTGTTTGAAAATTGTAGGAAGACTGGGCCCGAGAGATAGTATAGTAGGTAGGGTGTTTGTCTTGCACAAGGCTGATGAGGCTCTATTCCCTGAGCCCTGATAGGAGTGATCCCTGAGCATAGAACCAGGAATATGCCCTGAGTACCATTGGATGTGACACCAAAACAAAAAGAAAACAAATGTAGGAAGGGAATTTTTTTGGGAGCCACACTGGGTGGTACTCAGGGGTTACTCCTGGCTCTGAGCTTAGAAATTACTCCTGGTAAGCTCAGGGGACTATATGGGATGCCTGGAATTAGACCCGGGTCAACCAAGTGCAAGGCAGACACCCTACCCACTGTGCTATCTATGGCTCCAGCTCCAATAGGGATTCTTTTTTTTTTTTTTGGTTTTTGGGCCACACCCAGCGTTGCTCAGGGGTTACTCCTGGCTGTCTGCTCAGAAATAGCTCCTGGCAGGCAAGGGGGAGCATATGGGACACAGGGATTCGAACCAACCACCTTTGGTCCTGGATCGGCTGCTTGCAAGGCAAACACCGCTGTGCTATCTCTCCAGGCCCAGGAAGGGATTCTTTTAATGATAATTTAAACTCTTTATTTGTCTGGTAGGTGTTTTAATTTTATTTCTTTTTGTTTTGGGGTTTCCCAAGCAGTGATCCAGGAGCCTTTTGCCTTTCCCAGTTATTATCAGCCAACTGGGCTGGTGATCAGTTTGCTATTTCTTGGGCCTTGGGATGCCAGATATGGCCAAGACCACCCCGTAATGTCTGGGTGCCACCTGGGCTCTTCCCAGGGCATGCTTGGGAGGACCATGTGGTACCAGGGATCAAACTGGGCTTAGCTACTTACAGGGTATAGAACCCCTGTCCTAACTCTCCAGCCCCTGAATAGGTAGGTTCTTGATAGTCAGTGAGTCCAGAATAGCCCGTCTTGGGGCTTGACCAAAAAAAAAAAAAAAAGTGTCACCTAGGCTTTATCTTCCAGTGCCAAGGAGGTGATGATTGGCGCCTGTCCTCTCTACTTTGTTGTGAATTTGGAAAAATCCAGCCTGAGTTCTAACCTCAGACACCAAAAACAGTAACAGTAATCAGAGTAGTCTACTGATAGAGGGACTAGGAACCATGCATGGGCACTTAACTGCCCTTGCTTTGTCTTGGGTCTGACAGCAATGCCATGAGTCAGCAGTTTGCTAGATTTTCTGAGATAAAGGAAGAGAAAAAAAAAGTGGAGGCAGGGAAAGAGAGAGGAAGGTAGGAAGATAGGTAGGTAGGAAAGAAGGAGAGAGGAAGGGAGTGAGAAAAGAGGGAAGGAAGGAAGAAAAAGGGGAAAGAAGAAAGGAAGGAAAGGAAGAGAGGGAAGAAAAGGATGAAAGGAAGGAAGGGAGGGAGGAAGGGAGAAATGGAAGAGAGGGAAGGGAGGAAGGAAGGAAGAAAAGATAAAAGGAAGGGAAGGAGGGAGACAAGGAAGAGAGGAAAGGAAGGAAGGAGGAGAGAAAAGGAAGAGAGAGGGAAGGAAAGAAGGAAGAAAAGAAGGGAAGGAAGGGAAGAGGTAGGGAGAAAGGGAAGGAAGGAATGTAGGGAAGGAAGGGAGGGAGATAAGGAAGAGAGGGAAGAAAGGGAGGAAGCAAGCAGAAGAAGAGAGGAAAGGAAGGGAGGGAAGGAAAGAAGGAACAAAAGGAAGTAATGAAGGGAAGAATGAAAGGAAGGAAAGGAGAAAAAGAAAAGGAAGGGAGGGAAGGGGAGGATGGATTGTGTTAGGAAATAAGGGTCTGTCCCCATCTCTCTGAGAGCTTCACCTCTGCTCGGGCTGTCCCTCCCTCTCCTTGGTGGCAGTAGAGGCCCTGGAGACCAACTGTGCTTTGTGCTTCCAGTTCATCCAGTGGAACATTCACAAGAGCGGCCTGAAGGTGTCTGAGTACGGACTCCCTGCCGACGCCACTGGCCCCTTCGTGCTGTCAGGCTACAGCGGCTACAAGCAGGTGCAAGTCCCACGGGGCCGGCTCTTTGCTTTTGACTCCGAGGGCAATTACATGCTGACCTGCTCTGCCACAGGAGGTGTCATTTACAAGGTATGGCGGTGTGTGAGGTCTGGGCCCCCTGTCTCCTCTCCTACATGGCCACTTGGACCTTGGGAGACGCCAAACTCAGTCCAGGAAGCAGTTGAGGAGCTCTGGGAGAAGGCAGCTGGAGGACCCGTAGGGGACCAGGATGGTCTCTGGAATAGAGTGGGACAGGCTTTGTAAATAGGGTTTTTTGTTTGTTTGCTTGCTTTTTTGTTTTTGTTTTTTGTTTTTTTTTTGGTATTTTTTTGAGGGGGTTGGGTCACACCCAGCAGTACTCATGTTACCCCTGGCTCTGCACTCAGAAATCGCTCCTGGCAGGCTTGGGGGAACCATACAGGATGCTGGGAATCGAACTGGGATTGGTTCCAGGTTGGCCTGTGCAAGGCAAATGCCCTATTGCTTTGCTATCACTCCGGCCCCTCTAATAGGGTTTGTAAGGAAAATGAAGGCATTTCCCAGTCAGTCAGACTGCATTGAGGGGTGGCTGTGGACCAGCGGCTTGAGGCATTGCGTGGAGATGTCTTCTGTGTGCTGTGTCTGCTCTCAGCCTCCTCCTGTTTCCTGTCCTTTTACAGCTGCACAAGGACGAGAAGGTTCTGGAAAGCTGCTTGACTCTGGGTGGCCACCGTGCCCCTGTGGTCACTGTGGACTGGAGCACAGCCATGGACTGCGGGACCTGCCTCACAGCCTCCATGGATGGCAAGATCAAGCTGACTACACTCCTGGCTCATAAAGTCTGAGGGGACTGACCAGAGGGGCCCTCCACACAGAAGCAGTATTATCACTGGGGCCAGGAGGCAGGCGGTGGGAGCCTGAGTCTGCAAGGAGAGACAGTGCTGGGCACTGTCCAGACATGGGGACCGGAGTGGGAACCCTGAGGAGCTGGGCAGGTTCCCTAGAACAGTTGCAGATGCAAAAGAAGCTCAGGAAGCAGAAGCAGAAGCAAGTGATGGTGTCTCCTGCACCCAGGGGAGCGACAGTATTTTGTGTATATTTCCTTCTTTTGTAAGAAAACAAAGAATGCTCTTCAGATATCCTGTGATTGGTGTGTGTAGTGTATGTGTGTTCCGTGTGTGACATATGTGTGGTCTTTGTGTGGTGTAATTGCATGTATATGGTGTGTGGTTTGTGTGCTGTGTCTGGCGTAATTGTGTGTGTACAGTGTGTGTAATGTGTGTGGTGTGCGTAGTGTGTGAGGTGTGTTGTAATTGTGTATATGGTATGTGTAATGTGTGGTACAGTTATGATGTAGTGTGGTATAATTTGTGTATGTTACATGTAATGTGAGAGGTGTGTGTGATGTGTGGTGTGGTGTGTGTATGCCCAAGTGGTCCCTCACCCTTGGCCCCTACCATGGGTGGCTGCCATCTTGGTGTCCAAAATATCCTTGACTTCTCTCTCTTGTCCTCACATTGAGTTCCTTGCTGCTGCTCTTTGGGACGTATCAGGAGGTCCCGGGGTAGTCTCTTTCTGAGGTGGGGCTTGGGCTTAAAGAGCTCTTGGGGTGTGTAAGGCTGCTGCCTCTCCCCCAGGCATCCACATTGGCAGCCTCTCTTCATTCTTTCAACTTCCTTGTCTTTGAAGTAGAACCTAGCCGACCGCCAGTGCCCTCTGCTGGTGAGCGGCCAGAGACCTGGGCAGGTAGGTCCAATGCTGAGCATGGAATTGGGATTTTGGCCATACCCACTGTGCCTTCATGTCTACCTGCAAGGACCTACACTCTTCTCCCTAGCTATTGTGGGACTTGGATGCTCCTGCTCTCATGGGTACCCACCAGGGTTAGGAAGCAGATTGTGGAGAGTGGGGGAAGGAGAACTGAGGCCAAGCTGTTTGTAACATTGCAGTCTTTGAGGTGCAGGTATGAAGTAGGGCATTCTGGTTTATCTACTTTTCTGAAAGTTGGTTCTAACACCTTAAATCCAGTATGCTGGGAATTGGAGGAAAGGTAGGTAAGTAGTTATGAGCAAGGACTGGATGCAGTAATAATCACCCATTCATCCCATGAAGGACTGAACCCTAGACTTGCGCTGATCATCTCCCCATCTTCTGCATCGAAGAACCAATCTTGTTGATCCCCTCCCCCAGTGATTGTGAGAAAGTGCCTGTGGGTGCCTCTGAAGAAGGGGATTTGTCTGTTCTTCATCTCAGCTGCGGCCTTGCTGGCTGGCATGGCCGCCAAGCAAGGGATGCTGGGAAAAACCTGTTCTCTCATTTTCCATCTCACCAGGTTCAGCACCAACCACCTCTTGGCTCTCAGCCTGACTCACAGGTGTTATGGGGCCTCCAGATGAGGAAGTGGGGGAGGGGGGCTCCAGAACACAAACTCAACATCTTGGAGAACCTAAATGTCCCTCCTCCCACGAAGACTCCATTACTCTAGGGAGGAGCAAGCAGAAGAGACTATTAGAGCAGCCTTTTGGCCATATGGATGTGGCCCTGGACCTGTTATGTATTTCATTTGCTCTTCTGGTCCTGTGGTCTCTGTTCTTATCTGCTTCTGCTCTGAAGCCTCAGCCTCGCCTCCCCCCCCCCCCCGCCCCCCACCATGAGCTCAATATCCCAAATGCTTCACTTTCCCAACCCAACAATTCACAGGCTTAGCTCACTCACTCAGCCTTGCCGGGGAGGAGGGTGGCATATGGAAAGAGCACTTTGGAGATGAAACTTCTGTGGTGGGCCTCAGGGGTTCTAGAACCTTCATGGGGCCTTAAAAGGAGCAGAGAGTCACTTCGCTCCCTCTCATGTCTGATCTATGCCCAGGAATGACCCTTTAAAATAAAATAAAATCTCACCTGCAGCCCTCACCGGCTAGATAGAGCCCAGGTCCCACCTTAAGCTAAATTGATCCTCACAGCCGATTGGTTTAGCACCAGAAACCATTTTTCTCCCTAAATACATGCAGGTACCCTGTAAAAATCACCCTACCCACTGTGTCTCCAACTCCAGATGAACAAGTGGAAAGCAGGTCACACATGAAATAATCCAGACCAGGCTAAGGATGAAACATGTGTAGTCTGGCAATCTTCTACCTCACATGGAGAGCTAGTTTCCTGCCAGAACTGACATTTTTATTGAATATAGAGACCACCCCCAGGTGGGGAAGTAAGGGCAGATAGCTCAGGCTATCCTGAGCCAGTCTCACCCAGGTTTACATGTAAGACAATATCTGTTTTGGGGTAAAATCAAGTTCTAAACAAATAGATACAAAGAAACCAGGGATGATCTTTGTTTTTTGCAAAACAAGGTATAATCTAACAGTATCCCAGTGTGTGTTCATGAAGCACAAGCATGGCCAAGTGTGTGCCACCAGTGGCACTCACCAGTATCTACCTGTTAAACTTTCCCAGCCTGAGTTCTTTCCTAGTGGCAAAGATGAATGCTCAAGAAGAGTGGTGCAAGTGCTCTGGAAAGGCCACCCCGTAGCAGGGGAGCTAGTCTGAGCTGGCAAGGCTCCCCAGCTGCCTCCCCTGGTAGGTGGCTTATGAGTTGATCTGTTGGAACTCAATGTTGCAAACAACTACCTAGTCATTCCATGTTGGGAAAGTGGACTCAGTTCCCATCACCCTTTTACTATGATACAACTGGAGTTTCACCTGGGCCTGTTTTGGGGGCTACCCAGCCTGCTTTTATTCAGCCCCGGGTGTGTTTTAGTTAAAGCAGGGGTCTCAAACACGAGGCCCGCGGGCCGTTTGCGGCCCTCCGTACAACATTTTGTGACCCTGCCCTAGAGGAATCTTTTTTTGTTTTGTTTTAGTTGTTTGGGTCACACCCCCCAATGTTCAAGGCTTACTGCTGACTTTGCACTCAAGGATCACCCCGTCTTTGCCTCCTTCGGCCCGCAGGTAAATTGAGTTTGAGACCCCTGGGTTAAAGCAAAAGGGAGGTAGGTTGTAGATAGGATTCCTGGGCCACACTCCACCGGGGTACCAAATGTTGTCATGTCCACAGTGAGAGAAAATGGAAGCCCAAGCCATCTGGGCCTGGTGCTTGAATAATGATACGTTAAAAACACCGTGTCCCCTTCGTTTTGTACTGCTCTGCTACTCTGGGTTTCCCAGTGGGGAGCTTGGGCTTCGTTTCTGTGGGAACTCTTTCCCCAACTCCACTTCACTAATAGAGCTTTCACAGGGAGGGGAGATACCCAGTTGACTTCCCTTCATTTCTGACTTATATGCCCACTACCTTCCCCCAGGAACTGACTCTTTAAATTAAAATCCCACCAGCAAACTTTGGAGTCCAAATCATGCTTTGTGAAATTAAAAAAGAACAGTGCTGGGCCCGGAGAGATAGCACAGCGGTGTTTGCCTTGCAAGCAGCCGATCCAGGACCTAAGGTGGTTGGTTCAAATCCGGTGTCCCATATGGTCCCCCGTGCCTGCCAGGAGCTATTTCTGAGCAGACAGCCAGGAGTGACCCCTGAGCACTGTCGGGTGTGGCCCAAAAAACCAAAACCAAAAACAAACAAACAAAAAAAAGAACAGTGTTAAAGAACAGTGAAGACTTTTATTAAAGGCTAATGGGAGAAAATATACAAAGGCTTTGCAACAACAGATCGGGATCAACTTCTAATATAACCAGGAAAAGAGGGTTTTTTGTTTGTTTGTTTGTTTTGTTTTTTTCCAAAGCAGCATCAGGGAGGCAGTGCATGGAAGAGGAGGAAGCAAAGGTAAGTTTGTGTGTGTGTGTGTATGTGTGTGTGTGTGTGTGTGTTCTGAGCTAAGCCCACTTGGTGTTGCACTCTGGCTGTACAAGGCTGCTGAGCAAAAGTGCAGCTTTTTATTGATTATCAATTTTTAATTTTTATTATTTTTTGACTTTTGGGCCACACCCAGTGATACTCAGGGGTTACTCCTGCCTATGCGCTCAGAAATCACTCCTGGTTTGGTGGACTATATGGGACACTGGGATCAAACTGCATTCCATCCTGAGTCAGCCGCACACAAGTCAAGCACCCTACCACTGCGCCACCCTCTGCCCCCCCCCTTTTTTAAATTTTTAATCAGGAGTATTTTATGAGATCTTGGCTTCTGTGTCTAGTTACCCAGGGTAATGATCACTGCCAGAAATAGCACTGTCATCCAAAGTGCCATCTCAATCATTTTGGGGGCAAGGCACCAAACTGGAAGCAGTATTGTTATTTGAATACTGAAGGAGGAATTTGTACCCATTGCACCTGGCACCGAAAATCTGTAGATGGGAAAGGAGGAAACTAAATTTTGATATGCATGGAGCCAGAAGCTCTTCTGTCTCTAAATTCTGGGCTTGTGACATTAGGAATATATATATATATATATATATATATATATATATATATATATATATATATATATATATATATAAGCACCACGATTACAAACATGTTCATAGTTGGGTTTCAACTATAAAAAGAACACACCCCCCTTCACCAGTGCAACCAATACCTCATTTTCCTCCTTCCCATCCGATGCCTGTACTCAAGACAGGCATTCTACTTCTCTCACTACCATTGTCATGAGAGTTGTTAATGTAGTTATTTCTCTAATCGCACTCACCACTCTTTGTGGTAAGCTTCATATCCTGGGCTGGTCTTTTCAAACCGCATCTCTATTGTCTCTGGGTATTATTAACATACTATCTTTATTTTTCTTTTCCTTTTTAAATTAATATCTTTAAGCACTGTGATTACAAACATGTTTGTAGTTGTGTTTCAGTCATAAAAAAAAAAAGAACACCCCCCCTTCACCAGTACAACCTTCCCCACCACCAATATCCCCATCTCCCTCCTTCCAGCACCTGCCTGTCTTCTAGACAGGCTTTCAATTCCTCCTACTCACTACCATTGCCATCATAGCAAAAGTATACAGCTTGAGGAGCTCCTGGGGTGCAAGACTGAAGCTGGGGACTGTGCCACAACCGGACTAAACTGGCTAAACTCGTCCACTGCCCAAATGGACCCAGAAGCCCACCAACCAAGCAGGTGGAAAGCTTGGTTGCAAAGAGAATTGGCACCCCGGGAGTGGGGAGTTTCGTCCAGAATGAAATTAAAACTTCCCAGCCCGGGACGATCCCGCGGGAGGCCTGCAGGGGCGCGCAAGAGCCGGCAGGACGGAGCATGCGCGGGAGCCTGGTGCGTGGCAGGGGGCGCGGGGAGAGCGGGACTTCTCGGGATCCTCTATCTACCGGCCGGGCCTGCAGACTGGGGCAGGGGGCTTGGGCGATCCCTTGCCCGCCCGCGTCCACCCGTCCCTGGGCGAGGACCTTGGAGCATCTTGGTGCCTGGGAATTTGCACCCCGACCGCGCTCTCCCGGCACCGGCGGCCTCTACTTCCCGCAGCTCCGGAAAGCAAAGCGGGGAGGGCCTAGGTAGGCCCTGGGGTTGCAGCAGCACTCCCGGGACTGATGGCCGGCTCTGATGGGTCGGTGGGTGGGTGGTGGCTTTTGGGCACCTTGTTAGCTCTCAGCACCCTCCTTTGCCAGCTGTCCTGCAAGCTTCAGCCTCGGTGCCTGCCTTGGGTCCAACGGGCTCAGATGGGGACAGGTTTCCTTATGCGGCAACCACGCCTAACCGGGAGCCCTAAAAGGTTCCTGTTAACCACCTGGAGAGAAAACTTAACTATATTATTTAATTGCATTTATTTATTTATTTATTTATTTATTTATTTATTTATTTATTTAGGTTTTAACCACCTGGAGAGAAAACTTAACTATATTATTTAGTTAATTGCATTGATTTATTTATGTATTTATTTAGGTTTTTGGGCCACACCTGGCGGCACTTAGGGGTTATTCCTGGCTCTACACTCAGAAATCGCTCCTGGCAGGCCCTGGGGAATAACCCGGGTTGGTAGTATGCAAGGCAGACGCTCTATGCTGTGCTATCTCTACAGCCCAAACTTTTTTTTTTATTAGTGAACTCTGCCCGAGTAGCAACGTTAGCTGCAGAAACGGGGTAGCCTTTGTCACTGAGCTTCAATCATGGGGGTTGGGGGTAGTATGTGGGAAAATGGGGGATTTTGAGATCAGCAGATCAAGGAACCAGGCATAGTCCCCGGGCACCCACCTCCATTCAGTCGAGGGTCAGAAGCTGAATTCAAGGGTTAAAGGAGAAGAGGATGCTGGTCGTCCAGCCTTGGCCCCCGAGTTTCTTATGACTAAGATGAGGAAGTGAAAAATCTGAGGTTGCTATCTGAGGATGAGATTTCAGAGTGATAAATTAGGGGAAGGTGCCCTGTGAACCACGAACCTTCTGGGGGTGGGACATCTTGGAACAAGTGTGTATGTGTGTGGGGGGTTCCCATCCTGAAGGCACTTGCCCCTCTCTTCACATGTCGCTGCACCCCCAAGCCTCATGGCCTGCCTGATGTGCTGGGATCGGCATGAAGCTCCCCAACACCCCTGGTCTGCCCTGCTTGTGAGACTCATGGCACCTCTGCATTTGCTCCAGCTCACTGACTTTTGCTCTTTGCAGGAACTGAAGTCCTCCCCTCTCCACCAGACCCATTCCTGAACCACAGACCTTTCCAGTGTGATGCGCCAGCTGGGAGTTTCTGGAGGAGACAGCGGGTCCCTGACTCCTGGTGACAGATAGTTGAGATGGAAGCTTCTAAATCTGGGACTAAAAAGAGGGTCCTTCCTCCCTGGATGACAGCTCAAGAGATCCCCAGGGTGGTGAAGACCCCCAAGAAGAGAAAGGCAGCGACATCAGCCTCTGCAATGAGGTAAAAACGCCTAACGGAGTAGGAGGTGGGGTGAAGGGGATTTGGGGTCTCACCACTATAGAGACCAGGTCTGCCAGTGAGGGCAGAATCAGGAGGTGAACTGTCGTTTCTGAGCTGCAAAATTTGCAGGAAGTAAAGCAAACCGCCCCTTGCTTCCAGCCCTAACTGACCAGTACCTGTACCTGACTCTGCTGGCGGGTCTCTACCCTTAGGTCCATGGCTGTGAGCTATCTGAGAGCTGTGGCCTTCTCTCCAGGGGACACATTAGCTAGACACCTGCATGCCAGTTACCCCAATGCCAGTTAGTGCTTCACTGGCAGTGTACCTTGGCACTATGAAGGGGGCAGGTCCCCAGAGCAGCCAGAAGAGTATGTGGGGGTCTTTGGGCCAGCCTGGGAAGTGTCAGAGGGTCAGCATAGTTTTTGATGGCCACAGTGGGGTCGCCAGAATTAGGGGTGCGCTGGGTCCCCCTCTCTTGCTGCTGATGTGTTTCCTGGCACCTCAAGGAGCACAACCAGGGGGTACTCAGACCTTGGCCTACCCTGGCCAAGATCTCCTATGGGATCCTGGGGAGCCCCTTATGAGAGACATCATGTCTGAATATGGTAGAGTCCTGGTATGTGCCTCTTACTCTCAGGACCCCCTCCCAGATCCCTGGTCCCGGGGTCTCCACTGCAGATATGGTGTCTGTTTCAGCCACCCGACCCTAAGGACCGTCTACTGCATGAATGAAGCCGAGCTGGTTGATGAGGCTCTGAAGATCCTGCTTGAGGTAAAGTCTGGCATCTCCTTACCAGAAACCACTGCACAGGCACCGGGGAGACCAGACCTGTGGTGACTGCCATGTGCACCCATGTACCTCAGCCCTTCTCTCAGCCATGACCTGACTGCCCATTCTCACCATATTCATTCCACTGAATGTTCGGCTAGACACAGCATGGGAATGGGAGTGGGGAGAGAAGCCCTGTTTGGGGTGACTGTGCTGGTATGGGGACAGGAAGTATGATTGTAAGGCTTTCTGGAAGGGCTCCTGAGAATGCACACAGGACCTCAAAACACTTACCATGGTGCCCCCCCCCCCCCCCCCCCCCCCCCCGAGAGCTGTAGCCTCTTAACCTCCCAGGGTCTTGGTTTAGGGCAAGGGCATTCAGTGGTACTCAGGGTTTACCTCTAGAGCTTTGTTCAGACATCACTCCTGGAGAGGTGCCGGGAGTCATCTGAGGTGCCTAATCTCTGAGCTCTTTCTCTGGCCCCTTTCCCAAGGTCTCTTGTCTCTGCTCATTTCAGTCCTCACTGTTACCCAATGTGCGGGCATTTGAGACCTCACTGACCTGGTGTTATAGCAGGGGGCCCTTTCCCATAGTTTTCAGCCCAGAGCCCCACACAGCACACTGGTGCCTTCCTGGCCAGTCCCCAGAGAAGTGTTCCTTTGTTTCTCCTTTCTTCATAGCCATCCCTCAGGGCCCGGCCTGCTACTCCACACAAGTTAGTCAGAATTTCTTCTAGAGCCACGGGGTGAGGATGGGGTTGGGGAGCAGTGCAGGCTAGGGCAGCATGTTGAAGATGTGACTCCCTATCTCTCTTCCCCTGCAGGCCCGACAACAGGAAGTACCCACTGGTCAGCTGTGCTTGGAAGAGGCTGATAAGCCTGAACTCTCCCCCTTCTTCTCAGAATCAGCCTCGTCTGGAAGTGAAAGTGAGGACAAGGACCCTAGGAAGGATCCCTTATGTTCAGGCCGTGGTGACCTCCCTTCTGGGATGCCTGAGGATTCTGAGTCCTCCTGCAATAGAAGTACTGAGGATGACGCTTTAAAATATGTCAGGGAAATATTTTTCAGCTGAGAGCATCTTTGCTAGTACTTTGTGTCTTGAAATCTGAATGGAGCTGGACTTCCCTTCCTCTCAGGGCCTGCACCGACAGGTGTTGAGGAGTGTAGAATGTGGAGGGAGGATTCAGGGGTAGGCTGGCCGCCTCCAGCCTCATGCCCACCCCCTTCTCCCAGCCCTCTTTGCACAACATTCAGGGCTGGAGACTTGGATGTGGAAGTGAGTGATCAGAAGGAGAATTTCTCCCCACTGTGCCTTCTGCCATCTCAAGAGCTCTGTCTAGAACCCCACATGTCTCCTTTATTCAGGTTCCAGGGAAAACGAGGTAAAAGTGGGCAGATTTACTGGAGACACAAAGTTTGAGGGATGGAGCATGCTCAGGTTAGCACCTTCTCTTCCCAAGGACAAAGCCTATTAATAAAAGATTCTGGGGAGTGAAGCCATAATACAGCAGGGCATGTTCTTACCCTGCACATGGCTGACATGAGTGAACCCTGATACCCTGAGCTCCACTAGGAGTGAGCCCTGAGCACTGCCAGGTGTGCCCCCACCCAAAATAATAAGAATAAAAAATTCTACCAGGTATAACTTCTGAATACTTTCATCTGTGGGCCCCTCCACCCCCCAAACAAGTTTTCATCATGAGATCCACCCATCTGGGGTGCCCTTACCCCACTACCCACAGGGCTCTGGAAACTGAGGTTCAGCACGTAGACTAGGAAAAGTCACAGAGATGTACTTCCTGCTCTCACCCAGCCACATGGCTGCCCTGGGCAAGGTCTTGATTTGAAAGGGGGCAGGAACCCAGAGGCAACACCAAGAGCATGAGGTCACAGGGAGCTCAGCTATGTCCTGTTTGACAGCTGAGATATGTCTGTTTGGGCAGGCCCAGGTAGTCGTTTCTGGCCATGAATGAGGTGGTCCAGTCTATGCATGCCCAAAGGTACAATCTTCCCCAAGCTTCCTGTGACCTGTGCTGTTCCAAGCTGAGGCAGGATGGAGCTGACCTTACCACAAGGCACAACCGTGAGGTTCTTTTTGCCTTCCTCACCTGGCCAGAGATTTGGCATATTCTGTTCCTGGTGCGCCTCTTCCAAGATGCACCCCCATCCCCAAGCACTAGGTCTGTCCACAAACTCGGGCTTCCATGCTTCCACTTCCTGGAGCTGCTTCGCTGTTCCTGGGTCTCTGGTATTCAGGGAGAAGGTTTGTTACACAGCCCACTCTGCCCCTACTAAGGTGGAGATGGTGACCCTGAGATTTTCTCATGATGTCCCCTGTTCCGTTGCTTCATTTACATGGCAGAACTGGGGAATTTATCCCCCAAACTGACTCAGGATTGGGGGGGGGGGGGGCGGTGTCCTAATACCAGTCACTGTTGAGATGGAGCAGTGACTCAGATGTAGTTTCAGACACAGATTCCCACAATACTGAGCTTCATACACCTGGGGACTGCAACAGGCCTGAAGGATAGATTCCCCTAGGCTAAGACATCATCCGTGGATGCCGGGGGTCCAGGCCCACCGAAGGGTCCTGAGGTTATCAAAAATGGTGGCGAAGCAACTGGAAAGGCCCAGGCTTCTCTGGTACCTTCTCTAGGTATATTCAGACTGAGTCCTTGTTGTCATCAAGCCTTTAGTTGAAATTAGCAGCTCTCCAGCCGGCCGTGGGTTTTCTCTGCCCAAGGGATGGTGGCAGTGGCCATCAGCAATAGGATGAGTAAAGCCTGGGCAAGGCCCAGCGCCAGGAAGCCGGGTCCCAGCAGGGACAGCTGCACCCAGCGCCACATGCAGCAGAGGAGGAGGCCCACGCCACTGGCCAGAAGCACTGTCGCGGTGGCCAGGAAGCCCTTGGCCAGCTGCCACTCTCCCTTGTTCCGGTTGCACCAGGCCAGCAGGAGAGGCAAGGGAGCAAAAAGAGCGAGTACCAAGGCTCCGTAGACGCCCAGCCGGGCCAGGCCCAGACCCACTCTGGACACGCCCAGGGTCTCCAGCTCGGGGGACTGGAAGCAATGGAGAGAGCCTGAGACCTCATT